>NC_136808.1:17642792-17972792 GCF_951216825.1 Electrona antarctica | reverse complement strand
ATACGTTATTTTCATATGTTAATTGGTTTGCATAATCTCTCCGTTTGCATGGATTGGAAGTACCTGGCATTGAGAAGGGGACTGGGGAGAATAGAAGACTCCAATTTACATAAAACCGGCTCCTCTGAACATTAAATAATAATGCATCTGCAAACTGAAGGTGTGTTCAGTTAGCAGAAAGCACATTTTTATAATTTATACTCCAGCTGTTTCAGTGCTTTCGAGTCCATTTTCCTCCCTGCCTGCATTTAATGAAATCTTGTTACTGGAGAATTGACTGGAGTGAATTGAGATTTTAATCCCATTGACGTTCTACCGTGGAAACGCACACTGGTGGGAACTTTTAATGGAGGGCCCTGTAATCAGAAGACACTTGTATTCAGCTCCCTACAATAATGAATCTCATCAAATGTTAAAGCCTGGACCCGTGTGCGAGGGGCTCGAATTTCAAGGTTTTTTGACCATCCCCATTTGAGGCATTCCTCTGGGAGAGTGTGATTACTCAAGTTTAGCAGTTTATTGCCTCATCTTTCAATAGCCACTGAAGCACAAAATTCTCATCTAGGTTGCTCTTTTTTTCTTCACTTGAAGAACAGGCCAATATAGACTGCAGAACAGCTGCTCACATCCCAAGGAACTGCTGTTGGCACTGAAATGATATTAGCTGCCGCCATCATTGTCCACTCACTGTGTCATTCAAATACACAGTAAAATCCTCAGTGTTAATTTAACTCAGAAGAATGTACACATAGAACCACATAGTCTTGCAAGTTAAATGAACACTGCAGAATTCACTGTGTAGTGAAAGAATAAAAGTTAAATTGAGTGGCACAGTCTTTGATGTGAGTTTAATTGCCAGCGTTGTGTTTTGATTTTACACACAGATGTTTCTAACATTACGATAGTCCACACTTAATGTATATTTATATTAAAAAAGAAAGAAAAAAAACTCAGGATGGGGGAATGGTGTCTGAGTTTTAACAAAAACACAAAAGCTTCTAAAAGCATCACAGTGACCTCTGACCTTGCATGACTTTGGAAAATAGAATAGTTATTGAAAAGTCAAATGGAAACAGTGATGCAGATGTGCTGTACGACGTGTAAATTAGTCCCTGCCCCATTTAACCTCTGACCTTAGGATACCATTGACAAAAACAGCTAAGGAAGCTATCACAAACACTTCAGTTTGTGCCAGTGATCATGAAATCCATCCATCTAGGGCTTCGCCCTTCCCTACTACTAGTAAGAAGTATTAGGCACCCGTGGGGTGGAGCATTCTCGTCTTCTAATACAGCCTGGAAAACAATTCTGCCAGCCAACTTGCTAGCATAGCATAATGGTCTAATCATTAGACTAGGTATCCACACCTCCCGGGTCAAATCCTGCTGCCACCACTATTTTTCCAACAACCATGGACTAGTTTTATTTTGGGGGCGCCGTCTCTACCGACTTGAGCCACGAGAGACACCACCAAGTGCGCTAAAGTGCGCAACTTGCTGTTTCAAATGTTCGCTAAAGCCAACTCAGCCCCATTCGAGTTGCAACCCGATATGGACAGAATAGTAAATGATTACCCCCCCCCCCCCCCCCCCCCAATGCCAACACCAAGCACTGACACCAAACCTTGTGTCAGTGTCATCAAAGACCGGCAGTGTCGGTAGGCCAATCAGAGGCAGGCGTGGGCGGGTCTTTAGCGGACTGGGCAGTATTTGTCTCTGGGGTTCTTAGCTCACAGCTTGTCAAAAGTTTGATATTTAGTTTTGAACTTGAACATATGATGTAGGCCTACACATAATGTATACAATGGTTATTATCACCATTACTGTTTACCAGTGTTTAATTTTGTTGACTAGGACTAAGACTAAAAGACTAAGATTTTGATATTTAGTCGACTAAGACTAGACTAAGACTAAACAATTTCAGATGACTAAATAGGACTAAAATGGTGTGTTCAAAATACTAAGACTAAAGCCCAAACGACACCAATGGGTCGCCATATAACACTTTGCAACCAAACGGTTGCAATTAGACACATCCAGACACAAGTAGACACATGTTTAGAGTTTAGAGTTTTATTAGGATCCCCATTAGCTGGTGCATAGCAGCAGCTAATCTTCCGGGGCTCCACACAGAACATAAAAACATGACATTCGACATGAATGACATTACAGGACAATGATATAAATAAAATAAAATAAATAAATATTTGATCAACAATTTCCTCATCCACCTTCTGATTGCCCATTTTCTTGGAAGATAAACAAACCAAAAAGCATATAGTTATATCTACTGTAGTTGCAAGCAACCATTGATTATTTTGAACCAATTGAGTCACTTGGGTCGATATGCGCCACCATGCGGTGACGTGCAACAAGACCGCTGGGACGAACGCTAAAACCGTTTTGTTGCATCTTGACCTATCAGTGTGGATTGGGTTTAAGACTAAATCAAAATTTGCTGTCAAAATGAACACTGCTGTTTGCAGTGTTATAGGATCAAATTAACATTCATGCCATCCACGAAATATCTCGTGGAAAGCTATTATTACCACCTTGGTCATCCACTTTTTTTTTGTGAGTGAGATGGGGTCCCCACCGCTACATAACCTGGAGCGAGCCTGCGCCGCAATGGAGGACAATCACTTCCGGGTCAGCCGGATGAGGGCTCTTCTTCTTTGCTTATTTCGCGCATTTCACTGCCACTGGCCTGATGACCTACTATGGTCATGAAGTGTGGGTCATGACCGAAAGAATAAGGTCGCGAATACAAGCGGCCGAAATGAGTTTTCTTCAACGGGTGGCTGGCATCTCCCTTAGAGATAAGGTGAGAAGTTCAGTCACACAAGAGAGACTCGGAGTAGAACCGCTGCTCCTTCGCCTGGAAAGCTTAGGTGGTTCGGGCATCTGGTTAGGATGCCTCTCGGGCGTCTCCCTAGGGAGATCCTCAACGCACGTCCCACTGGGAGGAGACCCCGGGGCAGACCAAGGCGCAGTTGGAGGAAACACATCGACTCACTGGCCTTGGAACGTCTCGGAATCCCCCAGGAGGAAGTCACTAATGTTGCTCTGGAGAGGGAAGTCTGGAGCACTCTGGTGGAGCTGTTGCCCCCGCGACTCGACTACGGATAAGCGGTTGAAGATGGATGGATGGATGGATGGCCTCACGATCCCGCCTATGGTATCTGGCAGGATTGTATTAATTTCATGCAGTTCGTATTCATTGCAGTCCATGTTTGGATTTAACCACTTTTTAAGCACTATTCAAGAACAAAAATGTTCTAATTTTAAAGGTTATTTAAAAAAATGCTCACCTACTGTATATGACACGATACAAATACAAATAGGAATGCCAGGGTTAAAGTCGTTAAGATTACTGTAGCCAATCCCGTGGTCCAGTGACTTGCAGTACCCTAAAACCCCAGTCTCCAGTACAGGGCACATGGGTGAGAGTGATCTGATGCTGTTTTATATTTGAATGACCAAATGTGACCTTTGAGATTAGAGGAGGAGTTGCTTCTCAGAGGGCTGAAGAGTGTCCCTGCTGCTATGAAGCTCATGTCCCTTTGATCCCGCTGTAATGAGACTAACACCAGGCGTTGTGGTCACTGAACACACTGACACGCCACTGGAGAGCCGACAGCTCCACTGTGCGTGCGTGCGTGCGTGCCTGCGTGCCTGCGTGCGTGCGTGCCCATGTGTGTGTGTGTGTGTGTGTGTGTGTGTGTGTGTGTGTGTGTGTGTGTGTGTGTGTGTGTGTGTGTGTGTGTGTGTGTGTGTGTGTGTGTGTGTGTGTGTGTGTGTGTGTGTGTGTGTGTGTGTGTGTGTGGAGACCCTATAGTGCCTGGAGACACACAATGCATATAACTGCTATTTGGCCTCAAAACTAAGGGTAAGCTGATATTCAAGATATATGAATGAATACTTTGCAGAAGGGCTTTTATTGCATTAATTGTCTTATAGACCAAACACCAGACCACGCAATCCAAAACCATTCACTAAACAGGGAAAATCAACAACTTATATGCTTCAAGCATCCACTTGGTTGTGTTGGGGTTGATAGTTGGTGTGGTGACATGCTTTCAAGGTTGAAGCCAGTCCCGCCGGTCTCTGCAGACAGCTGCGGTGATGCCCAGTACTCTGAGACATCTTCAGATGTCCATTGAAGATCAATCACGAGCGGGGCCTTCCCCACGAGACCCTCAGTAACATCCACTGATTGCTTTCTGCTGTGCCGGCCGTTAAGTGGAGGTTGGCAATGGGCTCCTGGACAACACTTAACAATCAATCAGAGAGGACCGCCACCTCACATTGCATTCTGGTTCTTCCCCTGCGTTACACACAAACAATAATTCAGGTGGACACAAGTGACACTTAAGATGCATGATTTGGTTGGAGAGAGGAGGTACAGTCATGTAGAGAGCAACTTTTGCAACATTTACATACAGCCAGTGATTGCAGCTAGCAGTGAATGTTGACTGCACGAGGATGGCTCAATGTGTATTTACCGCTTGCATCATGTTTCACTTAAGGGACGGCTTAACCCATTTTCAACCTATCTTCACATTTGGTCGTCACTTGTGCTCATTAGGTACCACTCTTGTCTGTTCACTCTGTGTCTCAGTAGCCTGGGCAGCATTCCTTTTTGGGTTTATGATCCATTGCCATGTGATCCGGTCGGGAGCCGATCGTGACCGCAGGTCGCAGTTAACTATGAAATTGTGCATTTCCCATCAGTCAGTCAGTCAGTCAGTCAGTCAGTCAGTCAGTCAGTCAGTCAGTCAGTCAGTCACGCCCCATATGGGCATGCCTCGTGACATCACGTGATGTCATCATTATTATTATTTTTTTAAATAATCTTTATCCCGCGATTTTGTAACCCATTTTTCACCCCTGTGTCAATTATCTAATGTGATCCTGGGCTCTACACACCCTCCGCCAACCTAGTCCCCATATATGGGGGACATGGGGAGAGCACAGACTTGAACTCATGCTTCCTTCATGCCTGAGTGTCCAAGTTGCTCCTTTACACCTGACAGGGGGGAGTTTCCCGATGTCATCATTATTAAGCCCATATATGGAGATCCCTGATGTCATCAATATTGGCCAGCAACTCTACATCTCATCTCAACTCTAGACGGGCCTGCCCCAAAGTTATTAGTGCAGCCGGCAAAAACTAGTGTTCTCAACAGGCCCGAAAATTAAGGCCCGGCCCTACCTGGGCCCTCATCAAACCCTGTACACTCAAGACACTGCCCCCGCTGCCACCCGTAGATCTCCATATATGGAGCTGACCTGTTCATTCCATATGTTGATCTGACCTCATCAAACCCTGTACACTCAAGACAAGCTCCATATATGGCCAGCACAGAATTCATTCTATTAGTTGATCTGACCCCCCATGCCAAAGCGCCAGCACTCGCCCAGTAGTCTGCTGTCACCCATCACCCATCGCCCTTTAGGGCGAGGTCGCTTCTCGCCCTCAGGCGTCTTACTGGTATTGTTACGTCATGTTGTAGTCATTGTTTTGGAGTCATCAGGCCAGAACCCTCAATCTGGAACTTCCTTTCCATCAAACCGGAAGAATAACAATAAAAGCGTGACTCGTTCTCTCATAGCCTGCGGCTTTTATTGGGAAAAATCGGTTTGAGGGAAAGGAAGTTCCGGCCTGATGACTACAAAACAACCTGATGACTACAACATGACGTAACGATATCATCTGCTCCCGACCGGATCATATGGCAATTTTGTAACACAGACCAGGCTTTCCTCCGAGGTGGAAAGCCTGGTGAAGCGAGGTTAGTGTCTCAGAGGGGGGTTGCGGACCAATGACATCATTGGTAGGCAGATTTTCAATTATTACTTGCGCAAGCAGAGCGTGCAAGTAATGTTATCAGTCAGGTGCTACGATGCGCGTGTTCGGGGTCAGCACATGTTATGACGTCATATGCTGGCCCCAAGCTGACGATATACGATATACGTACCAATGTCCCTTAGAATGCACGTGATATACGGAAGCTGACCGTGCAGGTATGCTTTCCCTGAACCGTGATGAAGATTATGTACCAATGCCAGGGTATAATTGGTTGACGATGGTGACTTAATGATGATATGTTTAAGTGTCGGGTGGACTAAAGGTAATGCCCCTATGTAATCTGACACCACTGCCATAACAGGCATAAGTAATCATTACCATACTTAAAAATACTACTTTTTCTCCTCCAAAAGCAAGGTACGTAGCAAATAGCTAAACCTAATAATTCAATATTGCAAACGTTCCTTCACAGAGAGGCTGAGATTTGAAAGTTTGTAGTGGTCTCTACAGTACTTGCACGTTCTGCTTGCGCACTAGTAGGCCATTTATGGCCTACTAGTGTGCAACAAGCAAGTAGGCACTCGACAGAGTGCAGTTCTAGTTATTATTATTATTATTAATATTATAAATGTGAGAACAATGGCTTCTATACTATAGCATGCTAACTTTCCAGGAATAGAAAGCAGTTTCTATAGCTTCCATTCCCCATCGATGAACTGTCCACAGCCCTCCTCTGAGTTACAGAAATGGTACTATTATTATAATGAGCATTAGTGAGGACCAATTATATGAAGTTAGGTTGAAATTGGGTGAAGTCGTCTTTTAGTGTTTTTGAGGGGCGTCTGGCTTTCGTAATTGCGTCATATGGCAGCCAAGTCTATGGACTTTTAATGTTTGTTTAGAGAACATTATACCAGGTGCACCTCACTTCACACAAGTGTGATTTATGTATTTCTTTGACTGTCAAGGGCTGTTTATTGGTTGACCTTACAGATCTGTTTGGTTACATTTGTAAAAGTTAAGATATGAATAGGGATGTCCCGATCAGGTTTTTTTTACTCGCGATCCGATTTTGATCATTTGAGCATCTGCGGATACCGATTTTTCCCGATCCGATATTTATATTTTATAGAACACGTTTATGCCATATCACAATAGTACAATATCCCAAATCACAGACAATATCCAGTCTAATATCATGATATGGATATAATATTGATACTAGGGATGTCCCGATCACGTTTTTTGGCTCCCGATTAGATTCCGATCATTTGAAAACTGATCTGTGTAGCTCATTGAATGGCTGCTTTTAACCACTTAAGCCCTATATATTTCATGTTGTGACGAGTAGCAAAAATATAGTTATTTTTGCTATTCGTCACAACATGAAACGCATCACATCGAGCTTGTAGATCTGCTATTCGTTTTTGTTCAATTATTTTGGATTGTTAGAGGCAAGGAAGCAACCAAGTGCTCAGGAGGTGTGCAGGTATACAAAATGTAAAAATAGTAAAAAGGTGCTCCTGGGATCAATCAGGATAACACATCTACAGTATAGAACAAAGCGGAGATCCGGGCACACTTAAAGGTTAAAAAGGTAAAAGGTATAGGTCGACATGTTTCGACCTATACGGTCTTCATCAGCCCTGATGAAGACTGTATAGGTCGAAACATGTCGGTTGAATAAAGTTTTCCTCCTTTTTAACCTTTAAGTTGGCCCGGATCTCCGCTTTGTTCTATATTTTGGATTGTTTTTGAACATATTGGGAAGATGTGCACCTATTATGACATGCTATTTTTTTTGTCAAACCTGCCAATGCCAAATTCAACATGCAAATATGCAAATGTTTATGTCCAGTAGAATTTCCACCATATCTAAGTGGGCCAGACGTGAAGTTTACATATTGATTAAGGATTCCATTGACTTAATGAAGCCTCCACCCCCCCATCAGATGACTAGCCAATATATGTCCTAATCTCTAAAACGCATGTCTGGGCCTCACTCCCTTTAAATGAATTGATTTACTCAGCTCTCCACAAATGGGAAAATGGGCAAGTATTGATATGATTCTAGACATATTGATGGATGTGTGTGATGGCACTCAATCTGGGAAGCCATTCGGTAAAAGAAAAAGGAGAGGGAAACAAATATTCCCTTTGTTTTTTTTTCCTCTGGGGGCAACACCTCCTTTTTGTGTGAAACAGGAACTTGGTTTCACTCCTCCCCTTTCTTAGTCCATTTCCTCCCGGAATGCTTGTTTTTTTCCGAATCCTACTTTATATATTATTACATTGTGTGTTTAAGGCAGTGGTGCTGACTGCTGACAGATTGTGCTGTTAGCAGAATCTGTCTTGAGAGATAAGATGGCACCAGAACATGAACAACATGAACCAGCATGCTGAATTTGGGAAATACAGAGAACAGATGTACTGGAGATATTTAAAGACAGAACAGTGTCATTTGTCAGTTCTTTGCCTCCTTGAATAGAGTTTTATAGTCTATAATAACATGTTACGTTGACTGCCGGTGTTTACAGTTACCTTTGAGGCGTCAAAGCGACAATGTCCTCTTTTGTTCTCATGAGGAAATCGATTAAACATATTCATACCATTTTGCACCCTGCCTGTCCGTCTGTGCGTCCGTCATTCTGTCTGTGTACATCTAATCTCCGGCACCATTGGATTGATCGTAGCGAAACTGTGTACATACACGCCCTGAGTACCAGAGCAGAACCTCTGTCCCAAATTCTTCACATACAGTAGGCATGTTATAGCGCCACCAGGAGGCACGTTTCTTGACAATAGCCTACAGATTTTGTCCAAACATCACGCAAATCGGTACACATTATCTCTATTAGTCATGAAACGACAGGTCTTTCAGAATTTTCATATTCAATTCTAAGTGGCTAAGATTGGCTTCCAAAGTTTTTGCAAAAAAATCATGAACACATTTCCGTGACGTTTTACATACACATTCCCACTAGGCTGAGGAAGAAATGCCACTTCAAATCAGCCTGATGGTGGCGCTACAACAGGCCGTTATAACTTCGGATCGGAAAAAACTTTGCCTTTCACATCTGCCTTTTATAGAGGCAGTCTTATGTAAGACTTTTTTTCCCACATTACATTACCACATTTGTCTCTCAATGAAGTAACTTGATCATATTGTCCTCAGTCAGGTTACACCAAAAAATGCACATCCCTCTATTTATGTATAGTTTTACAGTTGATGGAAATACTGCTACATTACTTGTTTTGATAGAGGTTAGACTCTCTTACTGTTCATGTCTCACAAAGAAAGAACTGTTGTTGAATCTCAACAAGAAATTTGACCGCCCCCAGGAATATTAACCAATGTGCCAATCAGCTGTATTGTGATCCAGAGGAGTGTTGGACTGCTTGTCTGTCTCCCCTCTGAAATAATACCTAGGACTTGACATTATTTGGAAAAATGGAATCAATCAATCAAACTTTATTACCGGTATCACATTTCGTACATTGCAATGCAATAGAGAGTATGCACATTAGTCATGCAACGATATATAGAAAGTAGCTCATAACATCTATATGGTGGATTTTTATGAAACAAAAACGTAATTCAAGCTTTCCGTACAGTTGCAATGTTGGTGAGTTTAATTAACACATTGTCTGCTGTTGATGTATATATACACGTTTTTTATATACTTATGATGCTAAAGATGTGTTCACACGTCATATCAAATATAACCGCGGGTGCCTCGGACGTATGGAGTGTGGCTCTGAAGTTTCTAAACCAATCAGAGCGTCGCATCCCTCCAGGCTATGGGGTTTTACGCCCGTGACTTCCTCTCACGTTTGTAAACAAAGTGACAGAGAAACGTGGGGCAAAGCCAGGGGATTATTTCTAACCAATACATAACCTATATACATATTTTAGTGCGATGATTAAGTTTAAAACAAGTAATACACTGTCTGGATGTCATCTTGAATGAGATTAAAAACGGAGTTGTTCTTTAATCAAAACCTGCAGCTGTGTTGGAGGAGAATGAAGCTATGGGAATCAAACTGGTGAGCTTCATTTTTATTGACTTTGATTGATGTGGGCCTCGACACGTCATCACGCAGCACGTTTTCATTTCAGGAAGTAATTAAAAAAATATTTTTATGGATATAAAAACACACAAAAATGAGAATTTGCCACGGATATCGTCTAAAAGTGTGAAAAACTTATTTAGCATTTCACTACACCTTTAAGGTCTTTTATGTAAGGGATAATATCTGCCGAGGTGGTCATTGTCGGGAGATAATTCACCAACAGGGGGTTTAATCACCGACGCGAAGCAGAGGTTTTTAATCACCCTGAAGGTGAATTATCTCCCGACAATGACCACCTAGGCAGATATTATCCCGCTTATCACATGGCTACTTAAAACATAAATTAATAAATTGACCCAAAACATAACAAAACGAGATATTTCCTTGCTTGCGGTAATGAAAGTATTCCATAATTGTCGCGCTGGCTGGCGTCTGCTCAGCGGCCGCACTGTCGGAAATCAAGGAAGTGAGTTGATCAAATAGAATCCATTTCCGGTATACTGCTTTGTCTTTTCTCGCTCAAATGTTTTCAAAAACATTTTTGAGAACAATGTTTAGCTGTAAATGACATTGTGTGTTTACATGGCTGTCATGTTGGAAACAGCAGTAAATCAAGCGGGGCACAGCAGGTGCTCCGAGGGTTTGATTAGGCATCGGCCTGTTATAGAGTGGAGCAGTCATTATCCATAAATAACAGACCGCTGAATACTGGCAATTGACCAATCAGAATCAAGCATTCAACCAAGCCATGTAATAAATCGATATAAAACGTGATAGCTAAAAAACATTTTTTGACAGCGGCTGTTGCTAGGCAATGCCTTGCTCAGCGCTCCCAGAGCTGTTTTGCTGCACACGCAGTCATTCACTTCCTTGTTTTCGGGCCGACAATCTTCCTTATTCACATTTAGATTAGCATATCTCAAGAACTGTCTGATCGACAGAGGGCCCAAGGTAGTGGGAAGTCGGTCGGATCGGCAGTTTTTTTGAACTAGTGTCTATCTATTATTAGACCTACTTGGGGACCGCAAGCCAGGAACGATGCAAGTTGGGAATGCATCCCCACATGGTTAAGCAATTCCTACCAATTGTCAGCCTACCCGTTGTACCCATCTGTCTCTCTGTGTCCCTTTCATGCCCGTATGGTCATGGTCATGTCTGTCTGTCTGTCTGTCTGTCTTTCTGTGTTGCTTTTTTCCCCATATATGGACATCTCTGTATTTGTCTGACCATGTACCTTTTAAGAGAAAGAAATAGAGTCCGCAACACTGGTAAGGAAAAACTCAGCTCCACTGGTTTATTAATTCAACGTTTCGATCACTGGGATCTTCATCCTGAAGAAGATCACTGGGATCTTCTTCCTGAAGAAGATCACTGGGATCTTCATCCTGAAGAAGATCACTGGGATCTTCATCCTGAAGAAGATCACTGGGATCTTCTTCCTGAAGAAGATCCCATGATCGAAACGTTGAATTGATAAACCAGTGGAGCTGAGTTTTTCCTTACCAGTGTTGCAGACTCTATTTCTTTCTCTTGTACTGCCATTTGTCCAGCACCTGGGCTAGAGTGTATGTGCATGCTCTATTACCTGATGTGAGCAGTGTCATCAGTATATGCCCATAATGGTATGCCCTATGGAAATATCGGTCGGATCTGTGGTTTCAGTTAACCGGATCTGCTTATATGCCTTTATGGTCAATATGGGAATTTTGAAGAAGTTGATCCATGAGCTTGTGATATCACAGATATGGGCATTTGGGCATGCTATGTTTGTGACGCCCACCTTCCACCCAGCATCCACCAATGCCGTGCCCAGGGCTGGCCTGGGGTGTCCTCCATTGCACAACAGATTATACTTTAGGCATATTCTAAAGTTTACGATGGTATACCATAAGTGCAAAAGTCAGCTTCATCATATCTTGCATGTTGGCGTCGTAGAGTATATATGAATAGAGACGGCACCCGGATGAAACCCTGAGGCGAAATGGACATAGTGGCCGAATTTGATATTACAGCGTGGGCCCAAACACATGAACACGCTGGTCCGTTGACTATCATTGTGCACGTTCACGATGACACGTGAACGCTGAATGCCTGCAATGATAGTCAGCGGCAGCGCGTTCATGTGTTTGGGCCCAATCCATCCCAGAATGCACTCTGTTCCTACCCAGAATGCACAGTGAAATCGCCTCATGCGCTTTTGAGCAACTTACTGCAAGTGGATGGGAGGAGAACTCGGGTGCCGTCTCTAGTCATATATACTCTAAGGTTGGCGTAGTGAGAAAGTCTTGTGGATCTGAGGGCTTTACCATGCAGGGACATATTCTTGGCAGCATATCAATAAAATAATCAGGAGCAAGTCCATGTAAATATTTATAAGCAAGTCCAAGAATTTATGAATTATGTGTTCTACTGTAATACTAACTGTTAGCTGGTACATGGACTAGAGAACAAGAGTGATTTGGGCACTTTTCTTTGCTCCAGTTCAAACTCTGGCGATGGCATTCTATGTGAGTTATAATTGTTACAGTCCTTGTTGGACCTACTCCAGCCTGCTTATAACAAATGCATGCACACGTTTCTCTGCATTGGGCCGAAATAAAAGGTAATAAATGATCGTTCCGTTCCAAAAGGGTACTATGTCAGCATTGGATGTGAAAGGTACATTGACCAAGCGATGACATGATGGAAAATGTGCTGAGATTTGAGCTCAATGTCTCTCTCTGCTCCCTTGAAACACAATTTATGTTGCTGATAGTTCTCTATTTGGTTGTCAGAAATGGTCATCTTCCCACTCACGCGAAATAATGAGTCCACCGTGGTGGTCAAAGGGCCTGATAATTTGAGCTGTCATTTTATAAACTAATTTTAACGGACCGCCATAGTGATGGAGGGAGAAGTAATAAATCACAAACACGTTTCAGAAGATCTGAAGATTGCATTATAAATGTCATACTAGACAGGAAATTGTAATTAAAGAAAGGAAATTGCTCCAAAGAAGCACTTGAATTTTAAGTATGGAATTATATAATCATTTAATTATGTTCCAATTTGTGGAGACTGTTTGCCCCCGCCACCCGCTGCCCATCTCTATTGTTACCACATGTAATTTCTCCCTCTTTATGGGTACTATTGAAATCTTATGGTTGAAAACCTTTACAAATCAGTGCAAACCGCATTTCTGTTGTTCTTAAACAATACCAGTTAATATGGCCTGCACAACTGGAGATCTAGTCTCATGTCGCCATTCTAATTCTATTCACTTTGTAGCCATTGAATCAAATACAAATTATGTGCTCAATAAATCAGGTTGGGCTAAAGTTTAGCCATCCTATCCTGTTTGATTTTGCTGCCCTGTATACTCTTTCACCTTAGCAACTGGTGAGGGAAGTGAGATCCAGGAGAGGTGTGTGCGTGCGTGCGTGCGTGCACATGTGTGTGAGCACGCGCGCGTGTGTGCACGTTTTCCATTGAGGGGTTTGGGGCCCTGTTCACAGTGATGTCACGAAGCCTCTCCACAGACTGGCTGAGTAAGAGGAACAACAGAAATTCAACTGGAGAGATCAATTATAGATAGAAGAAAATGAATGGGAAAAGTAATTTAATAAATTATTGACTTGATGTCTTATATCATGTACAAAAGCAAATGAAAAATTAGATTGTGTATTTGGATGAAGTTGGATTTAAATGGCTTCAAAATTATATTTAATTAGAAAAAAAAAACATAGTGTGATGGGTGTATGAAGTTTCACTGGGAAGGGCAAATTAATGAGTCCATTTGGAGCAATGGCAAATGATGTGCCAGCTCTAAGTGTGACTGTCTGGACAGGCAGGGAGAGGATGGGGGCAGGGGTTGAAATAGTCAACACCAGACTAGCATTCTGTCACAGATGGACAGATTGGAAAACAGAGTGGTTCCCCTTTGTCTGGTATTTATACTGGCTGGTGGCTGCTAATGCAATAATATAACCAGTATATTATTCTGAATGGCGTCGGAAAGTAAATCTACACAGTACACAGTGTTATTTTAACTCGATTGTACACAATGAATGTGTACACTCTCAGAGTTACAAATGGATAAATTAGAAGTTGGTATTTTACTGCGCAAGATATTGAAAATGGCAACAGAAGTATGCCTGCTATATGATATAACTTATAGTGAACTTTATATTACACTGTTGTTTTATTCAAAAGGACAGTATCTGATGCTCAATTAAATGTTGGTTTCAGGACTTAAAATGCAGAGACCATGGCTCAAACAGCAGCCTGGGGGGAAAGTAAATACAGACTGCAATTAGATGGGGAAACTTTCAAGAATTTGAGTGTTTCCTTTGCATGAACTATGATGTGATATGAAGCCAGGGGATGAATTCAGGGGAGAGAGCTTGAGAAGCACTGCAGGACAGATGATGGGGGAATACAGACTCATTTATATGTGTTTCCAATGGCATCTTTAGGAGGCTGGATCCCCTCAGTTTCTGTGGTGTATGATGTCTAGAGAGGAAGAATGCAAATTGAGTAGGTTTATAGGTGAGGCTGGGCACAGTCACAGGCCCATGTTGGGACCCAGTTATGCAGTTGCTAAACAAGTGTTCTTTGTCATGCTAGACTCCTGGGACCAAGCCAAACGAATCACATCATCTGCAGTGTTGTGTTACTTAAGCAAGAATACTCATGTTTGCAACCACTATTTATAAGATGAAAGACCCTCTTCGGGGAATATCGGAATTAGTAATTTTTCCCCAATTAATTTGTGTTGTGAGTATACAGTACTCTGCCAGCTTCCTGGTCCCTGGATGAGTTCCCCAGTGTATTGGTTTGGTGTGTTTTGCGTTTGCTCGACAGCCACTGTGTCAAATTCAAGGAATAAGGGACTTTTTGCCGGCTTTGTTTTCCTACTGCTGTGAACCCAGTTTAAACTGCAGATCATTCTCCAAGTAAAGGAAAACATCTTCCTGGCTCAAATATGAATAGTTAATAAACCGTGGAGTCATAAACCATCCAAACAGTATGCACCCTGCACAGTAAAATCCCCAAAGAGAGTACAAATGGAACCAATTTGACCCAGTTGTTCCATTTGCACACTTTTCAGAGTTGAATTAACACTGATGAATTTACAGTCCCTCTCTCTCTCTCTCTCTCTCTCTCTCTCTCTCTCTGTCTCCTTGCCTCCACTTATAAACACAAACACTCATAATAACAGAGCCAGACAGACCTTGATGAATTAAGTAACCTCAGTGTTGATTAATTGACAAAAATCACTGAACTAAAGATAAAATCCTCACTGTAATTGAATGTGAAGCTTCATTTATCTATAGATTTGTACAAGGCCACTTTATCGAATTGCTTGTCCATGCTTGAAATATGCTTTTAAAATTGACCTAAATTCTTACGGAGAACACAAAGATCATTTATTGGCCAATTTGCCTTAAATTTACCTCTTTCAAGTGGAATGGAAATGCATGTTTTGCAGCTCTGCCGTGTGTCTTCTGTGATCACGGTAGTTGAGAACTGTAGTTCAGTGTGCATGCTGTCTTCATTCTGTGCAAGTGGAATGTCTTCAGGCATTGCTGCAGTGCTGGAACAGAATAAGGTGCTAATATAAAACGTGTGACTCTTCTAATGAATCAGATTTTGCAATTCTGCAATTCTAAGCGCTAAATTATCATAAGACATTCAGTAATGTGCTCATTCAAATGGGCAACGCTTAGCTTGGAATAAACTATGACTTAATGACTTGAGAAAAGAGCGCTGATGGCATCCTGCACTCAACACTTCCTCAAGGCTGGCACGAGGGCTGATGGGTGGATTCGAGTATACCACATCACTTTAGCCCATAGATACACACCATATTAATTGTGTATAATGTGCCATTGAGTTGCAACACAGATCCGTCAATGCTTTTTTTATTGCGTTTTTGTATGTTTTCAAAGGCAGCTCTAGATGAAGAATAATTCAAGTCAATCTGACATCTGAATGGTCGTTACTTGAAGCACTAAGAGCTTAGGAAGAGATACCATCACCTCTTTGTTCTAACATCTGTCAGTGAAGAGAGATGAAAAGAATGCATTACTGGCTATTTTTGACAGTCTAGCGAGTGAAAAGCGAGTCTGAAATAGGTCTTTTCTTGACAACCAAAATCAAGGTCATTATGGCAGCATGTGATCCGTCCATTAGCTGCACTCTCCACTTTGATGATATTAATTACTATAGCCTATGTATGTGTGACTGTGTGTGCATGTGCAACCACATATTCATGCTGTATGTTCAGTGGCAGAAGTGTAGAATTAACCACATTAGCCGTTAACCTACTGTATATGTTGGGAATATTTCTGTGCAAAACTGGTGAAAATAGCAGATCGACAAGCTCCCAATGCACCGCTTTGCTACATGCTGTGAGCTTGTAGATCTGCTATTTTCTCCATTTGTCGTACAACAAAGTAGACTGAGCTTAAGTGGTTAAATCCCTCCGTCAGTGTAGTCACATACAGATGATCTGCCTCAGTGGCATCCCTGCTCCTTGCACCACTGTAATTGAATAACTTATATAAAAGTCATCGCAATACTGAGCTCTCTCTTTTTCTTCTTCTTCCCCCCTCCTTCTGTCTCTATGCGGCATGTAAAAAGTCGTCTTGTAACTACCTGGGAGAGCAACCCATCAACAGCTGTTAGAGCTGACTTGAAGGTTAAATATTAGGAGGGAATCCAATTTCTCTTGTCTATTCAGCTCAGCGGTGTGTTAGATTGCAGCTGGACTGTGCTTACCGAGTGTGGGATATGAAGTGGGCTAATCAATCCCCTCTGCTTCATTCTCAAATTCCTCTCATATCAGGTCCCTGCCCCCCGGGCAGGCCTTCTGCTTTCCGAAAGCCAATTCCACACGAAATAAGAACTGTGACCTGCAGCTAGAGGGTGAAGTTGAGTTTTCCCTTCATGATTAATCTCTTCTTGGGTGGCTTTCAGGAAAAAAAAGAGAGTGAGGGGGGGTGGGGGGTGTGTGGGGGGGTAGAAGAGGCGGGCAAAAAAAAAGAAAACATGCAAGTCGCTGCCTTGCGACCTGCACATTTCTTCCCTCTCTCTCTCTCCCTCTCTCTCTGAATGAACCTGGTGCAGTGGAGCCTGCTTATCTAGCTGAGAGAAGACGGGATTCTTTTTTCTTTTTTTTTGACAGGGGTTTCATGTTGACATTGAGAAAATGAACTGCCCGATTCCACGATTAAACCTGCCGCTGTCGTAATTGTCATATGAACTGTGGTGAAGATGAAAATGTGCCCCGTTGTTTTTGTTGCTGTTGTTTCAGAGAACATCTGGTTTGAATGCCTTCAGACCACGATTAATTGTGTCTTGGATCAAGGGTTTATTAGCTGTATTTCAATATTCAAAACAGGATCAAACAGGCTACAACTCCATGTTCTTGTGTGTGTGTGTGTGTGTGTGCGTGCGTGCGTGCGTGCGTGTGTGTCCATCCATCCGTGCGTGCGTGCGTGCGTGTGTGAGTGCGTGCGTGCGTGCGTGTCCATCCATCCGTGCGTGCGTGAGTGCGTGTCCATCCGTCCGTCCGTCGGAGTACAACCTATTGACCCCTGCAGCTGATGCTGATTGGGATGGCATTCCAAAAAGGAGGGGTCATTACAACCCTCCCGCTTAAGTCAACAGCTGTTTTAAAAACGCCATTGACAATAAAGAGAAATTAATGTTTGTTTTGTCCCTAACACAATTTTACACATTTGTTTTGACACTGTTTGTTTTACATCATAATTACATCACCTAATCATAGCAACATGAGTTAGACTTTAATATATTAGTTAGATTAATAGAGGTTACACGTAAAACATACCTGTATGTTGTATTGTCGTTACATATCGTTGTTGTATTGCTGTTGTATTGTCAGGTAAAAATAATGATGGCTATTGGCTATTAAAGATATCTTGGGTGAGTAAAAGGTACTGTGATCGGTGCAATGCGATCGAGTCGGTTGGGTATGTATGTCAGGGTAAAAATACAAAGATGATAAGAGTGTGATTGTTAAATAGCTTAAATATCAGATCTACAAGCACAATGCAATGTAGATTGCCTATTTTCATAATTTGCCTTACAATGAAGTATATAGGACTAGGATTACATGCTTACAAGAGATCTTCCTTCTGCGCTGGTCTATACTGATACGGTACACACTTTTTTGGTTATAGCTAATCCTAACATCTGATTCTAAGAGAGATTTCTCCAAAAGGCTGTTACATGTATATTAAGCAGTGGTGAATCAATGGTTGTAGAACACATTGACAGTGTGACCTACAACAACGGGGCCAGTCCTATTAGGAAGCCAGCAGATGGGCTGAGCACTGGCATAGTGGAAGGGTAAGGGGATATAACCTTAAAGTGCCAGTATCACATTTTACAGGTTATAATGGCATCTGTCACTGAGATTGGACCTGTCAGACACTACTTTCATGCAGTTGAATTGCGCTTAATGTCTGTTTGTGCTGGTCGAGACCCACCCTTCTGACCCGGGTTGATGTCTGTCCAATAAGGACCATTGTTAAAATCAGTCATTTTGTCATTGGGCTAGAATGAGATGGACTTTGAAGGATTATTGAAATGTATAGACATTGTTATGCCATTTATTTAACACAAATTCATCTTGAGGTTTACAACTTCCCATTTTAAATGGTCAATAGTGGAGCTTCAATGTAGAAGAAATGTGCTTACACAGGGATTCTAAGTGCAGGCCTCTCAAAATGCTTACATTTTTAATGCCTTAATGATGATCCCACATTCAATGTACACGTGTTACTCACCCACCTAGTAAATTTTTAAGTGCATAAAACATTCCATTTGGAACAAAACAGCCCATTTGCCCCCTACCACCCACCAAACAAATTGGCTGAGAACAACAAAGTTCAATCTGTCTCTGAATATTTCTTTGTTTGTATGTTTCCTCGTTTCCAGCAGGGCACTTAAGAAAGTGTTCTTTTGCATCAGAGATAAGGTTTGTTGGTCCGCCGGGAACTGGGTAAAAGTGGGTTTTAGGTGACGTGGGGGATGAAACTCCTGCAGCTAGAAGCACCTCTGAGCCGGGCCTAAACAGTGGGCTCAGGCCTCAACACACAGCCTAATGGAAGAGTGACGTTCAACACGGTGTTGGTCTGAGGTAAACAAGGCAGCCTGCACACCACCGGTCCAAGGGCCTGGAAGACACTCATTAAAGATAGATCAGGACAGGGCTTTCAACCTAATGATTTGCACAGTAAAGTGACCTATACGTTTCTTTTGCTGTATTATGGTGTAGCACTGTAGCTGACGTCCAATGAGTGATTTACTAATGGTCTGCTCATTGTTAACGTGTCAACTTTCAGACACAGATGATTGATATTATGGTTGTTAGACACAAGTGCACGAAGTCAATACAATACTGTGTGTGTGCGTGTGCGTGTGCGTGTGCGCGTGCGTGCGCGCGCGTGCATATAGTGCCTTCTTTTAATTAATTCATATACATAATTGAATGTAGTATCGTCCAATCAGTGCTGTAGCCTAGGTTTTTTCAGACCATAATTATTCCCTGCGTGTCATGTGACCGTATAGGCTATGCGCTCGCATGGTCAATGGATGAAATTATCAGCAGATGGTATACTCTTTTCCCCCCAAAACTTCGGCACGGCATACTACTTATATAACGGTAGACTACGCTGCTGCGTCCAATGGTGTCTCTGTCCAGTAGCGTACCAATCTGTTCCCACACAGAGAATTCTTGAAGTAATGCTCCATCATCATATTGATTAATAAAACAGCAGCCTTTTTCTCAATTCGATTACCAACCTTTGGCAGTACTAACTGCCAAAGTACTAAGACGAAAGGGTGGATTTTGTTTGTAAGAACGCCTGGTGGTTTGGGAAAACAGCATAAAAGTGAAGCCACCCGCTTTTTAATGACACGAATGATGATTCGGAAGACTGACACTTTGTCAGATGCTTTTACTGCCAGAGTAAAGATGCAAGGCGAGAAATATTGCCTGCATGGGTCCGCCTCCTCCTCCTCACCTCATTGTCCTTTCTTTTCTGGAGGATGGAGATGGAGGACGGCGTACAGATGCCCTCTCTTCGGTCTGGATGTGGCTGTCATCTCAGGCTCAGTCAAAGCCACGCGGCACTTAGGCCCCATTTGCTCTTAAGGATGTCTGACAGGACGGTGGCCACGTATGATCAAACTTTACTTTCACTGTGCTCTTGTGACAGTTCATTCAGAGAGGCTCTAATGTGCTGTCACTAGTGCTGTCCTCCACTCAACTGCCTTGATTTTAACTGTCCCATCTGTCTCAGTCAGACTAACAGCACCAAAGTTTGCAGGGGACTTGAAAGTGCAGCCTGTTAATTCCATGGGGGCCTCTATGTTCTGTATCACCCTCGCTTCACATATACATCTAAAGCTGCAGTGTACTTCATCTGCCTTGCGTACTTGTTACTTACCATACCCTGAATCCAAACAGTGGGCCAGGACCCATTTGTGGGTCACGGATCAATTAAATGTTTTTATAGATCACGACTTCTTTTCCTATATTTAAAAAAATATATATATATATTTCAAAATCCTTTTTTAAATTTCAAACAAACAAACAAATCTAAGAAATCCCATGAATAAAAAAACTAAAAAAGTAGTGATAATAACCGATCTACAAGCTCACAGTGCAGCGCGAAGCGAATGCTTCCCTCAAATTATAGTGGGTTACTTCTACATTGTGACTTTCAGCACAAATGTATCTGAACTAAAAATAGTAACTCATTTAATTGATAGATACATTTAAACTCCTGAACTCACCCCCTGACATGATAACATAACTTGGCTGCTGTAGGGGGGGGCGCGTGTGTGTGTGTGTGTGTGTGTGTGTGTGTGTGTGTGTGTGTGTGTGTGTGTGTGTGTGTGTGTGTGTGTGTGTGTGTGTGTGCGTGTGCGTGTGCGTGTGCGCGTGCGTGTGCGCGTGTGTGCGCGTGTGCGTGTGCGCGTGAGTGTGTGTGTGTGTGCGTGTGCGCGTGAGTGTGTGTGTGTGTGTGTGTCTGTGTGTGTGTGTGTGTGTGTGTGTGTGTGTGTGTGTGTGTGCGTGTGCGCGTGTGTGTGTGTGTGTGTGTGTGTCTGTGTGTGTGTGTGTGTGTGTGTGTGTGTGTGTGTGCGTGTGCGCGTGAGTGTGTGTGTGTTAATGTAAACAAGCCTCAAGGACACGCTGGCATTGCATCTGAAACGTTTCATTCTAAAGTCTTCGTGATGCTTTCTTCTGATTCCTCTGTTTCAGAGTGGCTACACTACATGTGCATGATGTACAGTACAAGCTGCTTAAAGGCCTAATACATATGAAATTGAATGAGAATTTCCAACCTCTCGGTCGCTCTCATTGTCCTTTGATCATGCAATCCCATCAGCTTGCTCTTCATCTCGTACAGGACTGGGCTGTGCCTAATTGCTGCTACTAGGAATAAATCAAAGCAGGAAACCGGATGCTTTCCAAACAGTGCTCGCAATGCACCTAAAACCTCTCATGTCTGTCCGGGGAATGACTTGACATGTAATCTCATGTTATGTTTTTGCATTATTGCGGTGGCATATGTATGCTTGTTACAAACCTACTGTGGATCGACATTACCAAGCCCATCCTGTGAGATACCTGTGCTTCTCTCTTGGTTCTTATTCTAATCTTATTTAACAGTCTCTGCCTGACGCTCAATTCAATGCAAGCCCCCAGATTGGAGAGTTTCCAAACAATCCTGAGCTCACCCAAGCTTGGAATTGGTTTTCCGTGGAACATCTCCCTCCTCCCTTTGGGCACTTTACCAATTTGACCAAATTTGTTCCATCACTGGTTCTAAGTACCAGAAGTGTTTTCTGCCCACACTTGGACTCGTTTCTGCAATTTGCACATTCTTTGCAGAACATTAACAGCTTTGTCAGGAGCTCAGCCACTGGCTCACCATTTCTGGAAGGACTTGTTACTATGGTCAGGAGATATTAACATTTTAGGCAATCCCTGGCCACACAGATTTGCCAAATGTGCATGAACCTAAACCCAATATAATATATTGTTACTGGATCATACTGGAATTCATACCTCTGTTTTTTATGTTTAGAATGTCTTTGTTTATTTCGATAATGTAGTAGTGTTCCTCGTCTAATGTAGTCTTTGTGTGCAATGTGTCCTTTTCAAGGCATCTCCATATTTGAACTTTTTGTGCTTTCTTTGTCAATGTCACACAAAAGTAGCTGATCTACAAGCTCACAATGTGAAAGTGGTTATAGTGTGTCTGTTGATTGTATAACCAATGAAAAGAAGTAACTGGTAACTTGTGACTAAGTAATAACAGTGTACGGTTTTGGACATACAAGGTTTCCACCCGACAGTGATGATATATAGAACATAACCTGGGTGTCGTCGTTTGACAATAAGGCTTAGTCAAGCCATTCTGCCTCATTGTGATTGAATTACAAGCACGGATGTACTCCAGTGCTCCTTGTGGCACTCGATTAAAAGCTCAAAATGCATAGAACACTGCATCTAACTGAACTTTTGTTTCTACAGCATCCAATGCAAGACAAATATACAGTGGAGGCACCTGTCCAGTTGATGTATTGCGGGAGTACAATGGGCCACTAAAAGTTGATATACTGTAATTGTGTGAGATAATTAGAGTTATAAAATCCTCCGTAAATGCCCCATTGAGATCAGGAGTATTAGATTGTGCTCACAGAAATGCACGCCTATTGCTTTTTTTAATTTAAGGGATGAGTGTTAGCAGAAATATCATTTAGCTGTGTGATCGCATTGGAGGTGTACATACAGATAAAGACCTGAATGCTCCATAAAGCATTACTTTAGAGTTGGGCGATAAGTGCATGAATTACTGTAGGAGACGGCTAATGCTGGTGAATGTAAACTTTCTATAGCAGTTTAGTAGTTCTAAGGCGAGAGCTGCTGCAGTGTACAGCTTCAGGCACCAAAAGCAATTAACCAAAACTTAAAATAATTTGAACTAATTCTTCTCTTGCTATCTGCAGAAAAAAAAATGCATTGCTGTATATGTTGATTATGAGTAGAAAGAACTTCTTTATCTGCAAAGGGAATACCTTATGCTGAGCCTGCTTCTTTAAAGAAGCAGCTTTAGGGGATATTTGCAATATAACCCCTCTCCCCCCCCCCCCCCCCCCCCCCCCCACACACACACACACACTTCATTTTCATTTGAAGACTCCTCTGTTTCTTATGTTTCTTTTTCTTTGTTTCTTACCTTGTTTTTTCAGAATTCAAATTCACGGAACGCTTTGTCATTTGATATCGGCCTCAACCGTACAGTATAATAACTAGTTGACTCAACGTCACTCTAGGGCTGCGTACTGCCTTTTGACATGTACAGTGTTTTCATAGCATAAAATCATTATTCAGATGTTGCATGACAACATTAATTTACTGTATATTTGCATTCTATTGTCTGCTGTCATGCTACATGATTGAAGCCATGATTGTCTTTCAATGCAAAACAATCAAGTTCTACTTCCAGGCACTCATGCACAGGGAATACAGAGTTGAAAGTCCTTTATTAAAAGATGGACACTAGTACATTAAAAACAAAGTTGTGTGTTTTAATTTAACAGCCTTTATATAATTTACTGGTGTGCTGAGGTTTTATATTATTATTATTATTATTATTATTGTCTCCACCAGGCCGAAGGCATGGGGAGAGAGTATGTTTTGCACTCCGTCCGTCCGTGTGTGTGTGTGTCCTTCCTTCCGTCCGTCCTTCCGTCCGTCCGTTATCAGATAATCTCCGGCACCGCTGGCCCGATTTATGCCAAACTGTGCACACACACTCCCTGGATGCCAACCACGAACCTCTGCCCCAAATATTCCTCAACGGCCTGTTATAGCGCCACCATGAGGCCGATTTAGGCAAAACACATTTCTGTAGATAACTCGTACACATTTTATCCATACATCACACAATTCGGTATACACTATCTCCATAGTCATGTGATCAACACAGATCTGCACAATTTCCCATCTTCCATCCGGATTGGCAAAGATTGGCTTCCAAAGCTTACATGATTGGTCCGTTTCGAACAAAATGCCACAAATCACAAACACAGTGTCCAATTTCCATCAAATTATACACGCACATTTTCACTAGGCCGAGGACGACATGCCACTATTTCTTTCCCAAATCAGCCTCACGGTGGCGCTATAACAGGCCAATTCCTGTTTTTACCTATAACTGCATCGACAACTTATGTATACGCACTCCCTAGAGGCCATGGAAAAACATTTTCCCTGCATCCCTCCACATCTGCCGGTTATAGCGCCACCATGAGGCCGATTTCTGCAAAACACATTGTTTATGTTAGTCGCACAGATTTCATCCAAATCTCACGCAAATCGGTTCACATGATCTCTGTAGTCATGTGATCAAGACGAGCCTGTTGGATTTCTCAGATTCTACACTGATTAGCTAAGATTGCCTTCCAAGGTTTTCAGGAGTAGCCCATTTTGTACAAAATGCTGCACATGTCCTGCTCATCCAGAATTCTATCCTCAGAGATGCTATGAGTGATCTGGCTCTGCATTTCCTCAACAAAATGAAGAAAATTGTTGCAAGAAACAAAAAAACATGTTTATATTACTCCTAAACATTTTGCCAAACATCACACACACTCCTATCCTCCTGGTGGAGACCTGTGCCCAGAAAGGCACTTTTTCTAGTTATTATTATTATTATTATTATTATTATTATTATTATTATTATTATTATTATTATTATTATTATTATTATTATTATTATCATTATTATTATTATTATTATTATTATCATTATTTTGTTCAGATGGGCAAAATAGAACATTGCAGAAGCTTATTTATGTAATCCATTGCAGTGGGGGTGATGCATTCAGCAAGTGTTAATTTGTCCGTTTATAACTTGGAGTGTCCAAATGTAACCAACTACACTGAGGATTTTACTGTGTGTACTGTGATCCTGGCCTGCCAAGCAGCCCCCACCTGCTCTGCTCTGCTGGTTCTCTGAAAGCAGAAATGAGGGGAGGTAAAGCTGTCCCCATTTAATGTCCTCTGATGGGCTCAGCCTGTTCTTTATCTCTCTCTGCAGCATACTGTTCTGAGTGGCTGTAATAGGATAATAGACTTATTTTGTATTTGCTTTTAGACCATTTGTTTAAAAAAAAAAAAGGAAGAAAAAACTGTTTGATGCATTTGTTTCAGTAAATGCAGGTAAAGGACATTTTCCCCGACCCCCGCCGCTGATATTCTATGGTGAACTGGTTGAGTAACAGGGCTGATTCAGAAGGAAACAATCCGAAAATTATCATATGAAAGATGATGTTTTATAGTAGAACAGAGATATAGGTTGGATATCATTGCGGTGGGCTGGCTCTTTGGGCCCTGCAGTCTCCACAATTCATAAAGAAGAAAATAAAAGGTCAAATAAAAAGTCAAAGAAATGGAATGGTGCAATCTAGAGTTCCATAATATTTCCAAATGCGCTCTCTCTGTCTCTGTCTCTGTCTCTGTCTCTGTCTCTGTCTCTGTCTCTGTCTCTCTCTCTCTCTCTCTCTCTCTCTCCCTCCCCTCCTCTCAGTTTGTCTTGCAGTGAAAGAGTGAAATAGAGCAAGGTACTGTAGATATAAGAGAGAAATAAAGACTCAGATGGGGAGAAGAAGCAATTCTCAATTGTGCAGCAATTGCACTCACCTCATGCTATGCATTTGGTGTAATCATTTAGAAATAATCAATTGACTAATGATGGCATAAATTACAGCTCCCATTAATCTGGTGACTGGCTGTGTTAATCAGTTAAGCTCCACAGTTGGGGTGGTGCATACCCAATGAGAGTGTATGGTGCTACCTGTGGTATTGTGCCGGAGACTGAAGGTTGGACAGTAGGGGGTGGACTAGCTTAGCATACTCAAAAAAGGAAACATTTATGGGCCAATCCCAAGCTAAGCTACACCGCTAAATCCTTGGTGTTAATTTAACTCTAAAGGCTTAGAGATCAGTTACTTAACACTGTGAGATGCTTTGCAAAAGGCCTCTCTTGTAACACTCAAATGTTGTGTGATAAATATACTGTATGGCCATGATTTGTTTTTCTGCAAGTTCCACATACTGGACCTTTCTGAGGTCAAAGCGTGAGAGCTACGTCATTGCTCTACAGTAGCATACAGGTATATACTTTGTCGTAATATGACGAATACAGAAGATATTAGCCAGTCTACAAGCTCACAACGCAGCATTGTGAGCTTGTAGATCACCTACAGTAGCCTATCTTTGCTATTTATGAAAATATTTGACATATCTAAACATTTTTGAACATTTTCATAGATAACGACATAACCAACACGGGGACACCAGGTTGAAAGTGGTTAAACTGTAGGGAAAATTGCAAAATGTGGTTGCTGCAGTCGCTTACATAGGCCCCTCCCACTAATATTGTCAGCCAATTACAATGTCACGTTTTGTTATGGACAAAAGGGCTATTGAAATTACATTTTGGACAGGTGTATTTAATACATTTTCATACAAGGTTATTGATCCTAAGCCACTGATTGCATTGTATGTTGTAGTCCTACAGGAGTCACCAATAACATTGTATGGTGTAGTCCTACAGGAGTCACCAATAGCATTGTATGGTGTAGTCCTACAGGAGTCACCAATAACATTGTATGGTGTAGTCCTACAGGAGTCACCAATAGCATTGTATGGTGTAGTCCTACAGGAGACACCAATAACATTGTATGGTGTAGTCCTACAGGAGTCACCAATAACATTGTATGGTGTAGTCCTACAGGAGTCACCAATAACATTGTATGGTGTAGTCCTACAGGAGTCACCAATAACATTGTATGGTGTAGTCCTACAGGAGTCACCAATAACAACTCCAAGCCGACGCATTTACTACGTAATGTAGACCTTTATTAATCCCACAGGGTAAATTCGGTGCCATTCACGAGATATCTCGTGTTTAGAGCTTTACCACAGTGTGCCAAACACGAGAAACACGAGTTTCTATGATTTATTTCCCTTCGTTTTATGTCTTTTTATGTCTTTATAAACGATTGTAAAACATAGATTGGTTACGTAACCAACAACAGCCAAATAGCTACTACAAACGTTATGCAAAGCTCGGCCAATCACAGCGGAAGTTAGATTACTCTGGAATTGCCAATTAGCGTACTACAAACCTTATGCAAAGCTCGGCCAATCACATCGGAAGTTAGATTACTCCGGAATAATCTGTTTGCCCAAAGGGCAAACAGATTAGAGTATACTATAGTTATAAACGATTGTAAAACATAGATTGGTTACGTAACCAACAACAGCCATTTAGCTGCTACAAACGTTATGCAAAGCTCGGCCAATCACAGCGGAAGTTCGATTATTCCGGAAGAAGAAAAAAGTGTCACAATAACTATAGTCTGGTTGCACCCACACTAATAATAATAATATCTGGAATTTGCGCGCATTTCAAAGGGGTGGGAGTGGCTCACGGGTAGAGTGGCCGGTAGAGCAGCCGGATACAAACCACAAGGTTCCCAGTTCGATCACGGGCTCCCCCGAGTTGGTGTCGAAGACTCCATGAGCAAGACTCTGAACCCCTAATTGCTCCTGATGTGCAGGTTGGTGCCTTGCATGGTTTCCTCCGCCATCGGTGTATTAATGGGTGAATGTAATGCACAATCTATGTAAAAGCGCTTTGGATAAAGGCGCTATATAAATGCACCATTTCCCAGGGGAGAGGACAAAACAAGAGAACAAATGTAGGCCTATGTTACATTTCTATTCTACTTTGGGCATGTCATTAAACACAATGCAGCACATCGCACCACGTTGTGCGTTTGGAGATTGTTTATTTTTGCTCCTTTTGGTTGACACCGTTGTACAACGTATACAAAAAAAAGTAATGAAATGTAATAATAGAGAGCTCAGCCAATGGACCATCAAAGCCTTCCTAAAACAAACAGCGGTCCACAGATTGTTTTTCTTTTTCCGTAAGGTTATCCAGCAGCGCCGGCGGGGAGCTGACATGGTGCTCTGCCTGCTGGTTCAGCAAGGTGTCTACAAGGACACAGCATACAGTACATGTATGTAACAGGCCAGGCCACACAGCCCAGCCAACCTCCCGGCCCGGCAGTCCTCCAGTGGTGAATGTTTGTGTTTGTGCTTCCTGGGGACATTAGTGGATGCCCAGCTCAACGCGGCAAGCGCTACTTAAAATCATAGCATATTCAGGACAGAGGAAGATAACAGGATTGCACATGAGACTTGCGCTAATGTCATCTGAAGGGCATTGGGATAAACAGGCACAGAGTGAGGGATTGGGTGGGATGGGGTAGTGGTTGGTGGAGATGGGGGCCTTGGGGTGGGGCGTGCAGCGGGAACTGGGGATGGAAGATAGCCATGCTTGTCGAGGCAGATGGCCTCTCCGGCTACAATCAAGGGTAGAAAGTGACTAGGTACAGTACATTTACTCTATACTGTACTAAAGTTTACTTTAGTATTTATTGTATAAAAATCTAAAGATTTTTGAGTGGTGCAACCACTCCTATAGACAGCTATGTGTGTCCCTGGCTGGCTGGCTGGCTGGCTGTGTCCCTGGATGGCTCACCATCAAGTGTCACTGTTACGCAGCCTAACACACACACACACACACACACACACACACACACACACACACACACACACACACACACACTACACACACACACTTTTTATGTTTTTATTTAACCTGTATTCAACCAGTAGAAACACATTGAGACTGCGTCTCTTTTACAAGTGGGAACTGGCCAAGAGGCAGAAATACAATTTCACTTCAATACTACATCATAAATGCCACATTTTGGAACAGCAAATAAAACATCCATATTGGTAATACACCTCAAAGTACCTATGAAATAAATACAACAAATCACCAAAGTCCTAATCTTTTAGTAGCAGAGCAAAATACACAATATACAAAATCTAAACCGAAATAATAAATATATAGGCATGAACATACGGTAGGCTAGTACATATCCAAACGTGCAGATGTTGGACTGTACATCTAAGATGATCCTTTTGAAACTTCTCAAGGGAGCTTTCAAAGCCAATTTTAGTCTAGACTGTAGGTCGTTCCACGACCAATAAGGGCCAAAGAAGGCCAGACATTTTTTACCCTCCTCGGATTTGAATGCTGGTACTACACACCGTAGCCAAGCATTTGACCTGAGGTTGAGACCGTTTTGGACCAAGTCGAAATTGGAGGAAATGTAAGACGGCAGATCACCCAGAATGGCTTTATAAATGAAAATATGCCAATGTTGCAGCCTGCGAGATGCCAAAATACACACACACACACACACACACACACACACACACACACACACACACACACACACACACACACACACACACACACACTGTAACTGTATATATGATGATTTCGGGTGTGACAGTACATTACAGTGACAGTACAGTGCAGTACAGTAGAGGGACCCCCTGGGGACCCCCACACGGTAACTCTGTCATTTTTGGACCGTTTCGGACGTGGGGCGGCTTGCCGGAACCGGCACTCTGGGCGTGTTCCTGTGGGTCTGGAACTTCCGGAGACCCCCCACACGGAGTTGCACCACTCACTTCACACGGGTGTGATTTTTTGATACTTCATACTTGTACTCCACTACATCTCAGTGGCAGCTCTGAGTCTTTGACGGTGCTGAAGTTGCTATGACTTTCATTAAAACCGAGGCCAAATGAAATATGGATGTGAAGGGAGTGAATTTGAGTGATGGAATGGACTCAGTGTTGTCCTGCTGGTGGGGGGGTGGGGGGGGGTCGTCAGGAAACCAACCCCCTTTATGCATGGAATCACGTCATTCTTCAGCGGGCCAGAAAAGTTTGCATTCCCTGCCATGTTGACAAGTGATTTGCCAACTATTTTGGTGTCTAAGCACAAAATTGAGTCCCTGGGAAATCTGGAGATTTCCTTAGGCCTCACTCGTAACGAGATGGCTTTGACCTTAAGATGAGGCCTCTAACAGTGTCCATGTTGCTCCAATAAATCTATTATGTGTGTGACATTCAAATGCCACTGATGCTTAAACTATAATCCACTTTTAATGATTTTAATGAGCAATGAGTCAGAGAGAGTGAAAGAAGTAGCCCACTGTATGTCATTAAATCCTCTTGTTATGTATCACACAGAATACCAATAATGTACACTAGGCAGAACCTGAAGTCTGGGGGCAGAATACAAATTAAATTGATGAGTGCAACACTAATTGCGATACATTTTTAAACTGATTTAGTCGATACACTGCTGTACAGAGAAGAAATCCTTAGAAATAAAGACAAAACTGAGTGCAGGTTAGCGTAGTGTCAGTGAACCTGTGGTTCTCAAAGTGGGGTCCAGGGACCCGCATGGGGTCCCTGGACCCTGGACATGGGCTTACAGTCGATCCTCACCTACACAATTGACAGCTAGGAACCAAATACAACCTTGTAACTCTGAGGTTGTACAAATGGAACCAAATGTACCGTTGCGGGTGCATTTGGTTCCCATTGTACGTGGAGTATGTGGCCAAATGCATATACAACACTGGGTTTCCTTTAATTAAAAAAGAGAACCACTGCAGTAAACAAACATGGAGAAACAGCATATTTACTAGAGCTCTGTCATTTAAATCATATGAATTAATAAAACTTAATTTTAACCAATCTGTATGGTACAATATATGAATACAATATAAGTAGTGGATTTGGAGCGGTTAGAGGTGGTCTTCCATTGAGAAATGTAACCTTTAATTTAAACTTAAACTCAACCTACTGGTTGCCTGAAGTTTGTGTTTGAATCCCGGGTGTAAAGGTGGTTGCACACTGGACGCGTTTTTCGGAAAACCAACAGAAATCTGGAAAAAAAACGCGTCCAGTGTGCAACCACCTTTATAGTTACAACTTCAGGATTGTAGAGTTAATCACCAAATAACACGACGGTTTCCACATTGAGCAGTCTTCATTAGATACCATAATGGACTATTTTGCCCAGTTCACCCAGTGTCAATTATCTTATGTAATCCTGGGCGCTACATTCCCTCGGCCAACCTGGGGAGAGCAACGGACTGACCTCATCCTTCCTTCTATGCATAAGGAGTCCAAGCTGCTTCTTTTCACCTGACAGGGGAAGTTTCCCAGGTCGGACGTAGCGCATCGAAGGAACACGTTATTCCAACCAGTTCCTTTCCCCTGGCTAGGGGGAGGCAGTATAGAGACCAGCATTACTGTTTTTTGTGAGGCTACCTACAGGGTACACGGGGAGAACATGCAAATGCCACACAGAAAGGCCCTTTTTTGGGCACTGATGATGCAAAGGAGAGAACACGCCCACAGCGTCCCTAGCGGGAATCAAACCCCGGACCTTCTACCTGTGAGGCAACAGCTCTACCAACTGCGCCACCGTCCCCCGAACAAATGGGTTTTCATTGTGATATCGATAAACTACGTTAGTTCCATTGATCCAAGCCATAACACAATCGATTGGTCATTAAAAGAAACATGCTCTGAGAATGCACAGTTGCACACGGACCAACCATCTGACTTGGTCTGACACACTGTCAGACCAACCATCTGACCATGTAACACGGCAGTGTGTTACATGGTCAGATGGTGGGCCGCCAACACTTTCAAGTGGGCCCTGCTGTTCCACATAAGGTTGGGAACCAATGGAAAATTCAAAGGAAACAACTTTCAAAATAAAGTATACTGATGGCATTGGCGGAGTGGGGGGTTAGGGGGGGTGGCAGACAGAAGAGGGAGAAGAAAGCTTAATTGAACAAACTAATGAGTAGTTCGTATTTCCATCGGGGATATGCCAGTGAGATTGTTTGACAGTTTATCTGTGATAAATAAATGCTTTAAGAGCTAATTAGCTTCTAGGCCCTCAGGGGAGGAGGTGCTGTTGAGTGTCCAACTGCTTTTGTGAGTGCGTGCGTGCGTGCGTGCGTGCGTGCGTGCGTGCGTGCGTGCGTGCGTGCGTGCGTGCGTGTATTACCAGCTTCAAGTTGCCTCTTATTCACTTGCCATTACCCCACACAACCAACCACCCACACACACACGCTCTCAGTGGGTTCGCTACCCCATTCCAGAATCTGATGTTGATACAGACGGTTCACACGTCTAGCCCCGCAAATTAAGAGCTGAAATTGATTAAATGCTGTGTTTTGTCAAACACAGCACAAGTGAATCTCAGTCTTTGTAAAGTCACACAAGGTCAATCTGCTCAGACCGTGATAACTGGTGATGACTGAGGATCATGGTGAATAGCACAGAAGTAAATCTTACCTGTGGTTACTGGTTAGTGACTTGAGTATCTATAATATACGGTAGTATCCCACTCAATTTTGACTATAGGTTATTATAGTCCAAATACCTGCTGATGACTGGTGTCCATATATATTCACTAATCCTAACCATATTTCAGTGGATCAGGTAAAACGGTTGACTGCACTGTGCATTTCATCTGTCATATTTAGGGCCCTCTTTAACCACTTTCAACCTGGGCCCTGGGGTTGGCACGAAAATGTTAAAAAATAACAAAAATACTTGTGTGTCCTGCATATCATATGAGATCTCTCTCCTGTTTGGATGAAATTGGTAGCCTGTTAACTGTTTACTAAACACATGAAGAGACACCCCTGTTACTTAATTAACACTCTATATATGATTACTCTGGGGATATGCAAGTATTTAACACTTATAACAACAGAAACAACTTATAAAATCCCTTCTACAACTCAAACTGTAATATATATATAACTGTAATATATATATATATATATATATATATATATATATATATATATATATATATATATATATGTATGTATGTATGTATGTATGTATGTATGTGTGTGTGTGTGTGTGTGTGTGTGTGTGTGTGTGTGTGTGTGTGTGTGTGTGTGTGTGTGTGTGTGTGTGTGTGTGTGTGTGTGTGTGTGTGTGTGTGTGTGTGTGTGTGTGTATTACATTCAGTTAAAGGACCACTTCACCACTTTTCAACATCTCTTCATATAATTGGTCCTCACTAATGTTTATGATAAAACACCACCATTTTCTTCTACTCAGTCTGTGTCTCTTAGGAGGGCTGTGGGCAGTTCAGAAACCCGTCCACCAGTGACATCATCGATGGGGAATCCAAGCTAATAGAAACTGCAGGCTTTCTAGTCCTGAAAAGTTGCAATGCGAAAATGGAAGCCATCGTTCTCACGATAATACAAATCTAAAAATGTTTGTAAAAAAATCTTCTTTAAAAAAATAATTGCCTAACGATGATGTCACTGGTGGACGGGTTTCTGAACTGCCCACAGCCCTCCTATGAGGCACAGACTGAGTAGAAAAAAATTGTGCCATTTTATCATGATTTTTAGTGAGGACCTATTATATGAAGATAGGTTGAAAAGTGGTGAAGTGGTCCTTTAAATGAACAATGAGATTTTTACTACATATATTTATATCTGTGTTTGGCTCCTGGAAGATGTATGGTACAGCTTGTCCTGATAAGAGCATATCTGGCCCTGTACTACTACATTGGAGAATCAGAGGTTGGCACTATCTCAGCCACAGAGGCAGGGCCTGCATCTTGGCGTCAGGGTCCATGGTCCCCATGTGTGCATGGCAGCTCAGACTCCAACGAACTTGCCTCAAATCATAGTCGCCCCAGGCGTACAGCCGGCAGAACTGCTCAGGCTGGTATTCCTTAAATGTAACCTAAGTTTATACCTAACCTTATTCCTTAAATATGGAGTGCCATGATTTTTTTAATTTTTTCCAGTTTTTCATGTGTTTATGAGGTGACAGTACTTCATTAGACCCCTTGGTGTGGTTGTTCTGTGCAATGTCTTCCCTTTGTATTTAGGGTTTCTTCCTGGAGGCTTAAACCTTGACGGTACAGTACACTACAGTATGAGTACTATACAGTACAGTACATTACATTACAGTACAGTGCAATCCTGTACAATACACTATAGTATGAGTAGTACAGTACAGTATGAGTAGTACAGCAACTGCACAGTACAGTACAACAGTACCATACAGTACAGTACAGTACAGTAGCCTATAGTAGTAAATAGTAATGCCTACATTCCCAGAATAAAGGGTTTTAAAACAGAGCTGAAACGGTACCGTACAGTACAGTCAGTGTTGGGAAAGTTCTTTTTTTATGAACTAGTTCAGTTCACAGTTCAGAAATTAAAAAATGAGTTCATAGTTCATCATCCAAAATTTGAACTAAAGTTCATGTCCTAACAATTAACTATTAACTATCGTGTGAAATGCCAGCAAATTCTTAATCCTTTTCCTTGTCTTTTATGGGCACACTTGTGAAAGCTGCATGCTTTTATTGTGAAGGCAAAAGTGTCTGAATGTTCTCGTTTCTCACAGCCTGCATATCTCTGTGTGTTGAAAATAGCTGATCTACAAGCTCACAACACGTATTTTCACGGAACACGTTGTTCGACGAAGAATAAATCAGGCATTACTGCGCTTCACTAGTCTGTAGGAGCCGGAGGGAGATGTATTTTGTTTGGCCGTTCAAGGTGATATGGACACACATACCTCCTCGACGCAAAAATAACAAGCTGCTGTACTTTATACCTCATACTAAGCATTTAAAGTATGAGGTATAAAGTACAGCAGCCATGTGTTCATAAAACAGAAAGATTGAGTATTGGGTAAGACTGACGTTATGTATCTTTCAGGACCTTTCACTGCTTCGTCTCAACCATTACTCCATGGCTCTGGTCTCAGCCACCGTGGTGGATATTTTGACATTCCGTTTTTTTTTTAATGTTGCCACTACTGTTGGAGCAGCCATAAACTACACAGGTTCATCTCAATGTTCTGTGCATCTTTGTAATGTTAGTGTTAGTAAAAAGCAGGTAAAAGAGTAAAGTTTGAGGCAGACTAACATCAGTCACTCTACCGTTCACTATAGTAGAAGAGGTGCGCCTGGTGATGGTTTAAACCCCGCAGCTATGTCGAGTCCGCCTACAGGAAATACGTAAGCTGCGACCATGAGACCCGTTTCTGAATTCGTCTATAGGAGGGAGTCATATTTAAATGGACCACCTTGTGAAAATGAGCTGTGATTGGTGTGTAGAAAAGCATGGCTGATTACAAACACTTATTCAATCAGCAGACTGACAGCTGATTACACCTGGGGACACGTATGACTCGTATGTCCTGCATGGACTAACGCAATGCTTCATGCCATGCTTGAAACATTCTCACAAAGAGGACTAGGCTACTGTATGCATTTATACAAAATGGCAGTGCTAGTAGTAGTACAGACAGTGTACAGTACTGTGAGTGCGGTACAAGTGTGTATGGGTAGAACAGAGTAAAACATGAGGAATTATAAAGTGGTCTGACATCTGTCACCATAGCATTTCTCTCAACAATGTAATAAGAAATAAACAGAGGATGTTCTTCTGTTGTGACAGGCTAATCCTCTCGCCTCCCTGTGTGCTTTGCTTTTCATTCTACAATGATAATTACAGTTTTTTTTGTTGAAAAGCTTTTAAGGATTTATCTCCTTTTGTATTAATAACTTTGTGCAGCTTTTAAATCCGCAAAGTTTTATTCATTGGTGCTCCGGGTAGCCATTGTTAAATTTCAATTTTCAATCTTGTTGAAAATACCATTCAGTGTCAGACATTCTTCTTCACGCTTTTGTATTGCTACTGTATGCTCAACCACTCTACCTTTCTCTAATGTATTGTATGGAACCATACAGCCCATTGTTACAATATCAGAGTTAAATTAACACTCAGGATTTTGCACTGTGTAATGTGTGTATTGCAAGTCGTGGATTGCAACCCCCGTGAACGGAGGGACCTGTGACGAAAAAAAGTTTTTTCATTTGTGGCATCCTTAGCTTTGGTCAAAAGAGCAGTAAGCAGTAAGCTTGTGATATGTGATTCATATTTGGGGTAGATTGGAATGGATGTTGCGTTCATCTTATCACTTCTGTATATACACAGTCTCATTTCTGCTATGCACTGCTATTAAAAACTGTTCAAAAGATACTTAACGAGGACATTTTCTACTCTACCCCATGCTTGCCATCCAATACACCAAACTATTAAATAAACTAAAATCAAAACCAAAGGGCAAGTCAAAGTAAAGCTGGCCATCTGGATCTAAAATCAAACATCTCCCTGTCACCAAACTCTTGTTTCACCAGCCTTTCAAAATGTCCTCCATGTTGCAGTTTTAGGACAATGAGTGATTGACAAACCTTTGCATGTGTCTCTCCCTTCAAAGCATAGCCTTCATAACCAGGCTGCCTTTTTAATCTGACCACGCCACCTGTGAGGCTCTTCAGAACTTGAGCCCACAGGGGCAGAGCTGGGCCTCATTACGGAGTCTCTGGTTCTGGCCCAGTTCTCAGTCACTTCCCTCGCTATCTCTGTGCTGCTCTATTCTATAGCACACCACAGTACCTTGCAGGCATGGTGCAGAAATGAGAGCCGGCTGCTCGGTCCTCTACATCACTCCATGGCTGCAATTTGTCATTTTTCACACGAGATGAAGCCTTTTATGAAACGAAATGAGTTTCCCTAAAATGAAGCAGCACAAAAGCCCCGTGATTAATTTGCTTGTTAGGCTATTGCAGCTGTCACCTGTGGAAGACATCTGGACAGCAGATTGACTAATGCCAGCAGCGGGGCTGGAACATGGCTCTCTCTCTCCTAACCTACCCTCCAGTCAGCCTTTCGGCGGGCTTTTAAAGGCACCACTTGCTGTTTGAAATGGCCCCTTTTTGATGGGTAATTAATAAGCATTACTTGTGATTGACATGGTAATTAGTTGCATTAATGCGGTCATAAGAGGCTTGGGATGGGGAGGAAGTGCCATGAACTGGTGTGTGTGTGTGTGTGTGTGTGTGTGTGTGTGTGTGTGTGTGTGTGTGTGTGTGTGTGTGTGTGTGTGTGTGTGTGTGTGTGTGTGTGTGTGTGTGTGTGTGTGTGTGTGTGTGTGTGTGTGTGTGTGTTGCGTGCATGCGTGCATGCGTGCGTGCGTGCGTGCGTGCGTGCGTGCGTGCGTGCGTGCGTGCGTGCGTGCGTGCGTGCGTGCACCCAGCCTGTGTGGCGCTAAGGCACAGACTCCAAATGACCCCATTTTAAATCTAATTGACCATCTGATTAGCACCACTCTCTTAACAGTGTTTTTGGCCAAAAATTACATTGGCAAGTGTAACAATGAGTGATCACAGCATTTCATGATTGCAATTCTTATTAGGATTAACCCCTCGAGATGTAGCATCTCATCCTAAGGACCCATTTGGATTATATAATATATGAGCAAGATGTAAACAGAAGGATCAATGCATGAAATCATTAATGAAACTCATGTTATTGTAGCCTAGTGTTGTGAAGGTCTGTGGGTTATTAAAGAATATTGTCATTCTTAGAATTCTTGGAATAATCCATCCGCTGTTTATTAGTAAAATCTGTGTTCATTTAACACAGGGTGTTCATTTAATGACCCTTATGGGTCAATGTTTTACACTGTTAGAGTTAAAATAACACTCCAGATAACCTGGTGTCCTAACACATTATGTGCACTGCACACGTACTGGCAACACATTTTGATTTACACTATATGTACAGTACAAAACATATTTTTGTCTACGTCTGTGACTGAGACCCATACTGTACTGTAGCTACAATTATTGTCCAGAGCAACTTACAAAGTTTTATGTACTGTAATCATGGAAAAACACTGACATAGATTTGTCTTTTCCTGTTTAGGCTCCAAAGAGACTTATACAACACTGATTGCAGGAGATGAATTCATGTAACAGTGGACAGAGGCTTATTTTTTAATTATCAAGGAATTAGTTGGTCGTGCAGGTTTATTTATGTATGCTGTATAAGAAAACTTATGGGAAGGCTGGCTGGGGCCATCTTGGCATAACTGGAGGGCAGCAGTAACTTCCACATTTATACTCAGTCCAGCACAGATTTGTAGTTTGATTATGTTATGTGGCCATCATTCATAGGTCTTATTTTTGTAAGGATAGTTGCTGTGACTGATTATACTTAATGAAACCATGACATTAGAGAGAGAGGTTTACAATACCATACTATATGTATCACGCCTTGCAGCACAAGCAACACCAATGACTGCCAATGAACTACAAGGATTTTCTCTCTCTGGGTCAATTCACAGTTAAAGGACACAATACACACATGGGCAAATGCATTGGCTGGAAATGAGCCTGACAAGAATTATCCTTGATACTGTTCACTTTATATTGTTTTTGAAAAAGAAAACAGGCAGAGCTTGAAGTAAAAATAAATTATAAACTTCAGTTGTTTAACACAAAGTGCTTTACAATACTGTAAATGTGCAATATACAGTAGGAAATACTGTATAATGCAACAACATTAAATAAGTAGGCCTAGAAGTAGCCACGTTACTGTGTTAAGCCCAAACCACACCGAATGGTCGGATCGGGACGAGACGGTTTTTAAGGTCAACCACACCAATGTAACTTATTGAGTTGCAATGAGTTGCATTGGTGTGGTTGACCGTAAAACGGTTTTGTCCCAAGGAGCCTGGTGTGGTTTTAGAGTGAGAAATAGTGAACAGTCTGTGTCATATACCTATGTTCCTACCTGAGAAGAATCACTTGACTATATGGACACTTGAACAGTAATACCACTCAAGTTTTTGGCCTGGATAAACTGCTTCAAAAGCTTGTTTCATATGTTCTGTGTTTTGGATCTTCACCAATAGCCTACCATAATGCCATGCAACATTGTGGTACTTAGATCATTCACAATTGAAAGTCCCATGCTTAATTTTTATACTCCATCACAAGCTGTGAGCTTGTAGATCGGTTGTCTTGGTGAGTGACACCCTCGGAATACAGTATAAACAAGGTTTAGGCTGTGCCATCAAGGTGTTTCACTTAACTTTCCTAAGCCATTCACCAATATACAGGATGTGTTCCAGATAACTTTGTTATTTTAAACTATTATAGAGCGTCGCAGTCCCGCCCCCTACCAGGGCCCAGGAAATTATTCTCCGTTCATTTTCCTCATAGACATTTCAAAAAGTATTTATTTAAATAATTTTAAGCCTTGTACAAAGCCAACTCTTGTCGTGACAAATCATGACAACAAACACAATTATTTCCTGGGCCAGGCGTCGTCATGAAAGGGGGCGGGACTGCGACGCTCTATTACTCTATCACTACTCGCCTGTACTCGGGGCGACACAGGTCGGGAACGATGCAAGTTGGGATTGCTCCACCCGTTTATGCAATGACTGACTTTGTGTTGATAACGTACATTGGCATACGAAAATAGAGTTCCAATGTACGTGATGCAAAAGCTCTGCCATTCCGTGAAGCTGATGGGTTCGGGTGGCCAATCAGGGATTTGCTGCATCCTCCACAGACCCGTGGACAGACAAACCGTTGGTCCGATCGTCATATGGTGCCCGATTTATTCCCAGACACACATACAGTACAGTATACGCACACATGCACGCACACATGCACACACACTTTATATGAAAATTATATTGTCTTATAAGAATTTTTAAAATGCGATATGGAATACAAAGTTATGAAGTATTATAATACTTGATATTATAAATCATTATAATTAATTATATAATGGGTTATAATTTATAATGGGTTATGATTAAGGTTATAAAGTATAATGATTATTTATGAGCACTTATAAATATAATTATACATGTTTATGAGAAGATTATAATGTCTTATAAGTGTGTTCATAATGCGTTATAAACATAGGATGCATAGCAAGTGTTACTCCACTGGTAGTGGAAGGGGTGTCACGTGAAGCGCAAAAGGCAATATCCTCTGCCCAAATGGGCTTTCTGTGTTAGTTCAGCATTAGATATTTTGGCGCTCACACAGGGGACCCGAATTCAGTGGCCAGGTACTACGGGTAGGATACAAAAGTTACGGATTGTAGCTTTAAGAGGATAGTTTGCACGTGGTCAAAGTCTCGCCTTAACTTCTGTGCCAGCTGTTTCCTCAAAGTCATTTTCAACAAGACTGACAAACAAATCTTGTCCCTCCCAAAAACTCACTGAAATGATGCCTGATTCACCTTATGTCTAATTTATACTCTGTTGTATGGTGGTGTCCAATGACAAAAAATAGCTGATATACAACTTGTATATGTGATATTTTTGGCACGGGACACGGTTTTGTTTGGAAACAGTATGGCAGTACAGTTACAGTACAGTACAGTTATGCTCCCGGGGGCTTTGTGTCCATTGTGATCCAATGTACTCAATTCATCATCAAGACATAGAATACAACACCACTAAAAGCAGAGGATGCCACTCTCACAGGCTCCTTCCGTGGAGCTCGCTGAGGGAGTGCGTTGTTGGACTCTCTGGGGGCACGATAGTAGACGATAAAATTAACTACTGTAAGTCCAATTATAATTTGAGGACAGCTATGTTTTTAGGTCAGTTTTAAATGTGGAATCGGAACATTTAATGGTCGTCGAAGTCTAAATCAGGCTTAAGATGACAGCCTCACATCTCTGCCCTAATATCTGTTCCCTCATAATAGCACAACTGGAAATACAAACACAACATGGCGTATTGCCAGCACGCTGCCTTTGCTTTTAGATTGTATTTAAGATCAAGTGCACAAGCACATAAAACAAGCATTGCCAGCCAAAACACATACACAGTACACTACAGTCTCTCAAAACACACACGCACGTGTGTATCCACAGTCCACACACACACACACACACACACACACACACACACACAGCGCACAGCACAGCACAGCACAGCGGTCATCACAGGGCTATTTCAATAATCCCCGGCATGTATGTTTAATGGCGTGGGCCCAACAGGAAATGATCGGCGAATGAAACGAAGCAGCGGGTTATTACGTACCACTCTGGTGTCAGCCCAGACCTCCCCACCATTCATTTTATTGTAACTCATTTCTGCGGCCAGAGTGGAGCAGGATTTAATGTTTCCATTCCCCACTCCTGTTCTGCATGACAAATTGTTTTAATAAACATATACTGGGTCATAATAAAGTAATAATAAGCCTACCAGTCACCTTATATCACTGCAGTTAAATTTCCCCATAAGCCAACACTGGTTACAATGACAATTACACGGGAGCCAATCCTTAGCAAGGCAAACACAATGGGCAGATTTAATATAGTTTGTAAATATGATTAGTGTGCTGTCGTGTTATTGGAGTCTAGTATTTACATTTCTCTCCGGGCCTTTTCTCTATACAGGATCAGCGTTAAATAAAGCTTTCGCTCTTTTTTTCTTCCTGCTCTTTCTTTTCTCTCAGAATGCCTCCCCTCGCTCCCCTTCACAACTTAATGAAAAACACTGTTGACCGTTAATATTCCACGGATCAATCACCATTTTTAATTTTGAGGATAAATGTGCTATTGTGAAATCCTCAAAGGTCTCTCACACCTTTTGTGTGTGTGCGTGTGCGTGTGCGTGTATGTGTGTGTGTGTGCGCGTGTGCGTGTGTGCGTGTGCGTGTGTGCGTGCGTGCGTGCGTGCGTGCGTGCGTGCGTGCGTGCGTGCGTGCGTGCGTGCGTGCGTGCGTGCGTGCGTGCGTGCGTGCGTGCGTGCTTTAATGCATGCACATTCTGCTTTTGTGTATCCTCAGTTTAGTTCCTCACTGAAGGAAAAAAGGGCGCGGGACTGTGTTCATGTAATGGCTCATGGATATTTGCTGGGGTAATTTCATGCTACATTTCAATTATTGCCTAGATTTGTTTTTTAGATCCTCAAGTCATTGCATTCATATTCGTACTACAGGAATATATATTTACAATCAGCGTGTGCTTTTGACAGTGGGGGGAGTTGTTTGTAACTTTCAGTGCAGTGTTGTCTGGCTCGAGCTTGTTCAACAAAATACAGTGTGCAGAATGCTGTAGTCAATTAATTCTGAAGCGATACATTTAACCCATTCATAAGGAAGCAGAGGGACCAATTTACAGTACTAGTCATCAACTCTGATAGGCCTACACTTCCAGCAACATAATAAAAAATAGAAGCCGTTTTGGCTCCAAGGCACTTGAGTAAACATGAGTTTTTGTTTTGTGAAACTTGTTGAATTGTTTAATACCAGAAACAACCCATCCTTTCTCCTGTAGGAAAACAAAAGCCTATATGGAGTTTTAGATGTGCACTGGTCAAGCTGCTGTTCAACCTCTGCTATCTTGAATTGAATTTTGAGCAAATGTATGCATTGCATTGTCAGCAGGGTTACACCACCACAGTATGTTGAATACACGTTTTTTCCCCCCATTTTTGTTTTTGGTGACAGGCACAGAGACAATTTAAATTCACGCTTCGCAACCCTGCAGTTTGCAGGCGAAATCAGTAAATAGAGTACAACAGGGAGGTAATACAGTTAATATAAAGGAAGTTAAGACATTCAGTTTAGCCTTATGGACAGGCCTGGATAGACATGATGAGTTTACTGACTCTGTATGGTCTGTAGCTGTTATTGGCCCTGAATATCTGGACTGTCTTACAACAATGAACATTGCCTTGTAATATCAGCCCTGTCTGGAGAAGCAGAGATGGGGCTGATCTGTGGGAGACAGGGCTGCAGTGATGTCAGGGTTGGAACCAGACTCTGTGTCGTATATATTGTATGCCCGCCTGTCACAGCTCAACCCAGCACCCACTAATTGTTGTCAAGCATCTCCCCAATCCTGCTGGGCACCCTGAGCAACTGTAATAGGCAGAAAAGGGGACTGCTCAGTGCTCTTTGCCTATCAGTCAGTCGGGGTCTTTTCTTGTTCAGTCCTGCCACCTCATAGTGGCCCTCATATTCACCACTAACTCACCCAACACCACAGTGACATGAAAGGCCTCTCATTCATCGCCTATACCATGCCATTGACAGATGAATGAAATATTTATTTAAGAAATCTAAAAACATGTATTCATCCTCTATACTAGTTTCAGAGAACATTGACTTCTGAAGCACCTCACTGCCACCGGAGCCTGGCCCTCCAGTGAGTCAATTAGGATGGCTTAAAGGAATGTCTCTCTGCCTCTCTCACTTTCTTTAAGTGTCTACCCGCTCCTAATTTTTCATCTCTGGCTCTTTTCATCTGACTCTGTATTGAAAACATGAAAACAGCAGAGGCCAGTTTTTCTTTTCTTCCAACACACAAGATTGAAGATAAGATTGATCTAATATATATATATATATATATATATATATATATATATATATATATATATATAATATATATATATATATATATATATATATATATATATATAGAGAGAGAGAGAGAGAGAGAGAGAGAGAGAGAGAGAGAGAGAGATAGAGAGAGAGAGAGAGAGAGAGAGAGAGAGAGAGAGAGAGAGAGAGAGATGTAGATGCACCGAATTCTAGTTGCTTACAGTTGCTTTGGGTTGAGTCACCTACAGTGTTTTCAGGGAACAGATCATTCCAGGTAGTGCTAGGCGATATTTCATCGTATTATGATGATAATATTATTTTTGAGTGGTGCAACCACTCCCTTACGGAGCTATGTGTGTGGCTGGCTGGTTTCTTATTTATTAATTTTCAAAAAACAAATAAATATAATAATAACTGCACAATATCCTGATATGCGACTTGGATTTTGGATATTGTTATAATGGCATGAATGTTGTCTTTACTAGTTTTAGTCCTTTACAATATGATTTCTAGTCTTATATTATGATACTGATATAATATTGATTTGATACTGTATTGCCCTATCCTTTCAATCCAGGGGTTTACTGTAGTCACATATCTACAACACATTATACATGCCATGGTTATCTCACCTCTCATAAAGAATAGCTTGGCTTATTTGTCCCACAGGCCTGATCCAACTCTTAGTGTGATCATATTTGAGTTGGCATTAGGAGTTTGTGCTTCCGATTATTTTGGCTTTCATCAACAAGGTCTTCTAAAGGATTCATGGTCTTTAATAATTTCATATTTCCATAATTGTTTTTTATGTTTGTTGTCCACTGTTGGATTGGCACAAATTGTGGCGTAAATAATGTTTCTTCCAATTCTTCCAAAGCGGAAAATAAAATAAAATCACACCCGTGTGAAGTGAGTGGTGCAACTCTGGGGGGGGGGGGGGGGGCCCAGGAACGCACCCAGAGGGCCGGGCCGGTTCCGGAGTGCCGCCTCACGTCGAAACGGTTAAGAAATGACAGTTACCGTGTGGGGGTCCCTCTACTGTACTGTACTGTACTGTACTGTACTGTACTGTACTGTACTGTACTGTACTGTACTGTACTGTACTGTACTGTACTGTACTGTACTGTACTGTAATGTCACTACTGTACTGGCACACCCGAAATCATCATATATACAGTTAATATGTGCGTGTGTGTTTGTGTGTGTGTTAGGTTGCGCTGCGGCACAGGTGGTGAAAAACAACCATGCTGTTTTCGTGCTCAGACCCAGCCAGCATCACACATAGTGCTCAGACCCAGGCAGCCAGCCAGCCAGCCAGCCACACACATAGCTCCGTAAGGGAGTGGTTGCACTACTAAAAAATGCTGTCATTCATGGAAATAATGATTACTATCTCCTGTAATGTTTCATTGATTTGTGGGGACTAACCACATTGTTTTTCAGAATGCAGCCAGGCTGGAGTGTATGTCAATGTGTGAATGTGTTTTGAAATTGTATGATATTGGATATCTTGGAGAAATTAATGTTGGGTTCTGCAAACTTCTAAAAATACAAGCATGCTGCATGCATGATGTTTTATTTCTCCTGCTTCTGTTTTCATGGAAACTGTTCTTGCCCTGTTAGGATGATGTGGTTCAAGAATCTGACTTTTACCTTTACTTTTAACGTTTGATCCAGATCAGTGTCAAAATGGACCCACAATGATCATCCTTCTGCTACTGTAGTATATTCTGTATATCCTGTTTGCTAGTTTTAGTAAGTTATTATCCCATTTATAACCTGAATCAAATCAAATCAAATCAAACTTAATTTATAAAGCACATTTCCAAAGACCAAAGGTCAACCAAAGTGCTGTACAAGATCAGATAAAAGAAGAATAAGACAAAATAGACAATAGGAACGGTGGGGCGTTGCTATAGGAACCGGACCAATGTTAAAAGCTTCCGTAGGCCTTATATAGATGGAGTATACGTTGGGGTACGTATAAAGACCTGGGATATGACGCCACCTAGCGTCGACGTCCGGTTATATACGTACCTGGGAAAAAAAGAGTTAAGTAGTGGCTGAAATGGGTCTGGAGCAGACTATCAGCTTTTACAGGCAGATAAAGTTGTACATCATCTGCATAGAAGTGAAAAATATACTGTATCCTACCTCAGTAGCTAGTCTATGGTAGCCTGGGGACCAGACGAATATGCCGGTGCAAAATAAATAAAAATAAAAAGCACTCGGAGTCTACTCTAAGATGATAGGCCTATCTCACAGCATTTCCCTGCCCCCTTTCCATGCCCCCTTTTGGAGCTAGTGGTGCTATTTTTTTTGCGGTCCATAGGCTTCCATGTTAAAAGAGGTATTTTCACAAGCCACAAACTACCGTTTTGTAAAGGTAAGGTTTATTCTACTTATTTGAGTTGTTATACCATTGTGTTTTCTTCATATTAATATCGGTCTTTGACATTTTAACATTAGGAAATGTACTTAGATTCTCCAGAGAAAAAAAGTGTAAATGCCTAATGTTAAATGACACCACTATCTACCGGAAGTGGGCGTGGAAAGGGGGCTGTGAGATAGGCCTATTCTCTACACACCAATGTCTGTGTATATTGGTGCTGTACTTTGCACAGCTACAGTATACGTTTATTTTAAAGTCTCTACACTTTATTACTTATTACTGCTCAATAGCCTACCTGTGCATTATCACCTTATTACATAATAAGGTGATAATACAAGTCTATCATACCTTGTTTTACAATGATCAACATAATTTATGGTGGTCATTGTTTGCACAGTCTGACAAAGTATGCCACAGCAACATTGAACATGAAACAAATAAAACTGTTTAAATCTTGAAGAGTTAACTTACAGAGGACTGCATTGTAATGTAGCCTATACATATGCCTCAGGTGTTTCCATACAAAATCCTGATTTTTCAGCATGGGCATCGTTGGTCTTGGTCTATCTGATGTGGTAGTGATCGATACAGTAGCTCAGACTGGACCTCAAAGTTGAACCTGACCAATACAAGTTGGGTCTGGTCACTCCACCCACACCCCCATATACTGTTTATGACAACACTATTAGGTAAGATGATCTGATGATCGAGATCTCCTCCAACAGTTAAGTCTGGTGACATCTAAGTTCATTGTAGTTGGGAGAATAGCGGTCGTCTTGCTACACAGGCCTATAGGTATAGGTACAATATGTTGGAACTTTAAGATAATATCAGCACTCACAGGTTGGGTTATACTGTGGCTTCTAAACTGGTATCCAATTCTACCAGGTGGGATGTGGGAATTTGAGCTCATGCAATCTGGCCAACTAATGGATAACCCAGATCCTTACCCTGACGTCAACCACAACCAATTCTTAAACTTAACCATCTCTAATGTAATGTGAAACCATTTTAATGATAGGTCAGCTTTGCTCACTTCTGGCAGTTCACACATGGTCACACACACACACACACACACAGTGCATCTTGGGTATGATATACTGCTGGTTCAGGAACCTGGGACCCCCACCCAAAAGGATGTAGCGTCTTCCCACTGGATACTTGTTAATCGAATATGAACACTGGCTATTTTGGACCGGCGTGACAGTATTGAGATGCTCTCCATGTAATTACCTAGTTCTTTCATTAGAAGGAGAATACACTTAGCACTTCTCATTTAAAATGCAGGACTTTAAACTCAACATCTTGACATTCATGAAAAGAACCGGAGGAGAAGAGGCTTAGGGAGGGACCTCCCTGAAGGGCAGGCTTCAGGAGAATGAACCATGTGAGGCAGGATACAGGGGTACTTGAAGCAGCCCAGAACTCAATTTCGGCCCCAACCCTGCATGTGCACTGCAAAATCACGAGTGCTTATTCAACTCTGAGAGTGTAAGAATGGACCCTTGCATTCTTATACTCACAGAGTTAAAGAAACCTGAGAGTTCAGGGACTCTTATGGGTAAATCTTTCCACTTTCTGTAACATTTTGGGATATGCCCTGCAGCACAGAGAGTAAGTTAGTCGTCTTCCCATAGTCTTCTCTATAATGAGTGGAACAGTCTGTCTCTCTGACACTTGGAGTAACTCTTCATTCCCCTCTGCCCAAACTCCACCCCCCCCACCCGCCTGGTTTGAAGTGGTTCATTGACGTGGACCTTCTGCCCAGAGTAAGATGAGCTACACCCCATGTTCACTCCTCAACATGGCTGCAATGTTTTCCTGTTAGTTTAAAGTCTCATCTCAACTAATTAATATTTTTGCTTATAGCTGCTGTGGCTCCCATGGGGGGGCCCTTAATTAATCATTTATAAATCTACACAGCCTCCTAGTTTATTAGTCTCTGCCTTTGGCACTGGCTGACTGCATTGGGAAACCGCAAATGATTAGTTACAGGAATGAAAGCCTTTTTTTTGTCCCCCCACACTCCCCCCCACCCCCCCCGACCCCGCTCTCCCTCCCCGCTCTCCCTTGTTTCCAACTGATTAGGGCCTCACACAGAGGCATTTCCATGGCCTTGCACCACACTTTAATTCATTTGGAGCACCTGACACATTATTCAATCCCCCTATCTGATTCTCTGCCCGTTCCAATGTTTTTCTTCTACTGCACTGATGCGTGGCGATCAGTTAGGGCTGCACCTCACCCTGACCAAAACAAAGGCCAAAGCATCGGAGGACTGAGGAGAGAAATTATAACTGTTGAATGAGAACGCTTGACCCTCTGGGCCGTGCTGTCATGAAAGCAGGGTGATTTCTGGCCGTTCCGTCGGGACCACGTGGGGGCCTGGACTAGTGACGGGGCGGGAATCCATCCACAGTTAATTTCAGTGAGCTAAGAACCACAAGCCATGGCACAGTGCTAAAGCTGTCTAGCTTTTATTGGAAAAGAGGCAATATTTCCATCAGTTTAACAGAAAAATAAATTAATTGAATCAACTGAAAGCATCGTGGGAGGTTTTCATAATGTCTTTGCGCTCTCAGGGAAGGACGCCTCATGCAACAGGGTTCCTTCATCCAATTAGACCTCCACTGGCTGGCTCACACCAGCACCGCACTGCTCCTTCCCTTCCATCTTATCAATGAATTTTTGCCACTCTTATCATCAAAGTGGCTGCACTTGGCAAAAGGTAAAGCCAGCAATAAGTCTTCCTAGAGAGACTGGCTAATGAAGTTATAAGAGTCATGCTGTGCAGCTTTGAAGACCCTTTGACACATTAGTCACAGTTGGACGGCAGGTGGCTTCTTATGTCGACCTATGGTGAGAGCGGATGTTCAGAATGAGATGATATTAAAAGGTTTATTATGGCGTAAAGTGTGACATAATAGCCAATCCTACCCCGTTGGCTGTGGATCTAAGACGTTCTATCCCTGCAGTGTGGCCCATATGTACTGTGATTCTGCTGGGAATCATCATGACATCATGTGTCAGTTCTAGTCAACACTGCAGTACTCGTCCTTTACAGATAACTCTAGCATAATAATGACATAAGAGTGAAAGGAGGAGTGGGGCTTCACAAGTGAGGCAATTATGTTACATTCATGTGTGCCACTGACAATGTTTATAGCCCATTTTTTCATGAAAACTACTCACTTTCATTGAAAGATGCAACAATATCCCCTAATGTAATGCTGACAGGTCTATTAATTAAATGAAGATATTGCAGATTGTGCTCATCGCATGCTGTCTTCACATTTAGATGGCTGAATGCAGAGGACAAATTCCATGTATGTGTAAATGTACTATGGCAAGTACCCCAATAAAACTACAGTTGAAGAGTTTTTGTCAGGGGAAACTTGACATACCACCGGCCCGTTTTTATTAGCGACCTAGTCATGAATGATTGACTGCCCCCTAAGCCAATGGGAGTCTGAACCACTCATGTAGCCAATCACGTAGTAGCGACCTAGTCATGATTGGCTGCCTCCTAAGATATGACACGTGCACCGTGGAAGTCACTGCAACGCGGAGTGGAGCGGCAGCAGGCCAGTGGCTAATGTTATGAGCTAACTGTAGAGCAGGAAAGCCATAACAAAACACAGTGATTTAACCAACAAAGGAACGTTGCAAACCAACGAAAACAACGGCCGCGAGGTTGTGACAGAGAAACATACACGTTACAAAAAAAGGGAAATGTTAGGAAAAAAATAAAAGAAGGGGGGGGACAGATATGCACAACAGCACTTGTTTCACCACTTGATCATAATTTCTTGTTAATTGTGAGGTTTTACCTTTGTCTAATTGGACCTTAGATTTGACTGCATTTTTGTGCGTGACCAAGCCATAGTTTAATAGAGCACTATTATTGTAGATGACGATTTGGATATTATATGTTTATTCACATCTTGTGAAATTTGTGAATTCACCAGAGCATATACTTGATAGTCTCTGGTGGGGTTCCAAACGCAAACATCAAACTCTCGCTGCTTTCCCTGGCAACCCACAGCCAGAAAAACCTGGAATTCTTCCATCCTGAAAACTCTTTAAGACCTCAGATTAGATTTGGGTAGAACATTCTGGTAAATTTCCAGAAATCAAATTAAGGCAAAGAATATCATGTTTTTATTTATTTATTTATTTTAGCTTTAGTCAAAGAGAGATTATTATTAGATTATTTTATACCTCGCAGTGCTGATTTGATTAGGATGTTATATTTTTTAAATGCAGAACAGACCGTCCAGACTTCAGCATACAACTAGAATACGTAAATGCAATATCCTCTAGAGTGCAACTATTCTTATGCCCGCTCTCTCCATTAATTATTTTTTCGCACTCTCTCCATCTCCCTGTCGCTTTGTTGAACAAGTGGTAAAATATTGAAATGTCCTTTATGAACGATGCTGCTTGTTGCATTTGATTTGTTTGTGCAATAATGAAACCCTTATCACTCAGTGAGCTATTTGGTTGTGAAATTGCTGCACCACAAACCTGACACATTAGACGGTATATGATGTGTTTCGGAGAAGATGTATGTATGTGTTGTCGTCATGAGATTGCTTCTCTGAACACCAGTAGCAAGAGACCTTGATTTCTTTTTTGAAAAAACAGTATAATGCTTAATTTATATTCCGTCATACAACAGTTTCACACTCCAAAAATAGCTAATCTACAAACTCACAACATGTCGCAATGCGCTGCATTGTAAGCTTAAGATCGGCTATTTTTGACACGTCACACCGTTGTACGACGATGGTATAAATCAGGCGTAAGAGTACTTTACTACTACAATGGTAGCAATGCATGGTTTATTTAGAAACAGATTCAAGCAGCCGAGTATACAGCCACATAGTAAATATTGCTTCTATTATTAGCTCCATTGTATGCGTCTGGTGTGTAATTACAGTACAGTATTTGCAGGTCATCAACAATGCCGTTAACGCTTCCTCAGTTTTGTCATATACGTCTCTGTTTCATTTCGCTATCTCATACAAATACAGTACATCTCATGTTCCTGGAGCTCATTGAAATGAAAGGAAATGTAAAATTGTAATTCATTGATTTATCTTGAGGTGATTTTAAGGTAGTTTTAGAGGTTGTTGCTTTACCTAGTAGTATTACTCGTGTGTGTGCGCGTGCATGTGCGTGTGCATGTGTGTGTGTGCGTGTGCGTGTGCGCGTGCGCGTGTGCGTGTGCGTGTGTGTGTGCGTGTGTGTGTGTGCGCGTGTGCGTGTGCGTGTGTGTGTGCGCGCGTGCATGCGTGCATGTTGTCCTGTACCTAGGCATTGGAAGCACCAAGAGACACAACATCAGTATACAGAAAAGAAAGAGAATCATTAAAGGATGGGATTTGGTGCATGATATCCAGTGCAAATGTCTATCTGCTCTAATGCAATACTGCTTGTCTCACTTAGGGATAAGAGTCACTATGATATTGTGTTAAGACCCCCTTTGTGGCTGTGACTGTGTGTTATTGACCTTATTCACAAAAGCCCAGTTTTACTGCTCTCTCTGAGTCGCAGGGGGAGAGTGTGTGCTTGTGCTTGACAACTAGGTCACTAAACGTCAGTCTGGAGATTGTCATCATGACTTGTCTTTAACAGTTTTATGAAAGCATAAATGTGAAAAATGTGTGCACAATGGATTTTGTTTGTTTTTAATGTTCAGAGCCTTTAACCAGCAGCTGTTGAGATTACTCTCCACAACTTTTAAGAGCCTTTAACAACACACGCTGTGTCACCAATGGCAATTACCCATTACATTTATTTATTTTGGGATGTTATGCAACTGTTCAAATAGCCACACAGCTGAGTTTATGGCAAATCTGCAACAAACATTGTGGCACCCTTATTCCTTAATCCTTAAATTGTCTCCACCAGGCAGAAGGCATGAGGAGAGACTATGTTTTGCACCCTGTCCGTCCGTCCGTCATGTGTATATGTCTGTGAACTGAACAGCTAATCTCCGGTACCGGCTTGATCGTAGCCAAACTGTGCACACACACTCCCTGGATGGCAGAGCAGAACATCTGCCCCAAATTCTTCACATGGGCCTGTTAAGCCCAAACCACCATCGACTCGAGACTCAACAAAACGGTTTTAGCGTTTGTCGCAGCGGTGTGATATGTCCTGTTGCACGTCGGCGCATGTCGACGATGTTGACGCATGTCCACGCATGTCCAAGCAAGTTATTCAATTGGTTTAATTCAATGGTTGCTAACAAACTACATGTGTCTACTCGCGACCATTTCGTTGCAAGGAGTTGCATGGCGTGATATTGTGTTCTAGCCGGTCGAGCCGCGCTTGGTGGTGCGCTGCGCTGTACCAACTGCAAATGTTACCTCAGTATCGTAACCACAGCCGGGAGGCGAACCTGGGACCTCGTTCAAACAAGCCGCGTACGTTACCAGTCGGCTAAAGACCCATGGCCCAATGGGCGAGTATGAACTGTAACGCAACCACCTATAGCCTATACAATATGCCTCCTCTGGTGTGTTCTTCTGGCCGCTATGCCAGTGTGCCAGCACTGTTTACTATTATATATTATATCTTTTGATAATCGGCGCCTTGTCATATACATACACTGTGTGTAACCCTTTTTCAGATTTTTCATACTCCATGCTGATTGGCTAAGATCAGTTTCCAAAGCTTGAACAAAATGCCTCAAATCATGAACACAGCATGTGATTTCTGTGAACTTTTGCATGCACATTCCCACTAGGCCGAGGAAGAAATGCCACTTGAACATTTTCAAATCAGCCTCATGGTGGCGCATTTTTCACATCTGCCTTTTATAGCGTCTCTAGGAGGTTGACTTTTATATTACTCCTTCAGATTTTATCAAAAAATCACCCAAATCGTTACACATGATCTCTAGTCATGTGATCAAGTCAGATATGTATGATTTTTCATATTCCATCCTGATTGGCTAAGATTGGCATCTAAAGTTTGCAGGACTGGCCCGTTTTGAACGAAATGCCTCAAATCGTCAACCGATCGTCCGATTGCGGTGTGAAACTGTGAACGCATTTTATCCAAATATCACGCAAATCGGTACACATGATCTTTATAGTCATGTGATCAAAACGGATCTGTCAGATTACTTTATATTCTATCGTGGTTGGCTAAGATTGACATTAAAGTTTTCAGGTGTGGACCGTTTTGAACAAAATGCCTCAAATCATGAATGCAGCGTCCAATTGCTGTGAAAATTGCACGAACATTTCCACTACGTTGAGGAACAAATGCCACCCTTTTAACATTGCCCTATGTTTAAAACATAAGTAGCAAACATACTTGATCAAGCACACAACGTATCAACCTTGTACTGTTTTTCTTTGTGGTCCTTTGTGGTCCATTGTCTATTGGCTATTAACAGTATACTTCTATGATCACTCAATACCAAACAATGCACACCCACAATAAACGTTCCTGACCTGTGCTCCGAGGAGCGCTTTTTCTAGTTTCCTTCCTTTCCCTACTTCCTCCACACATCAGTAGGGCCTTACTTGGCACTAACACTATCTCAAGCAGATGTATGAACCATACATGTACAGTCATTATGTGTTCACACTGCCAGCTACAAAGATAGTCTACCATTAATTTTCAATGGAAGCCAACAACATGAAGATACAATTACTGTATACTGTACATATGACATGTTTCGCTCCTAGAAAAGCTACAACAGCTACAAAGCTACAAATAAGTTGAGCTCACTTCAACTTCAGATACAAAGCTACAAAGTGACAGATATACTATGTAGCGTTGTATCTTTTGTATCTGCCTGCAGTGTGAACTCAGCATGAGTCTCTTCTCTCTGCTTGCCTCACAAATAACCTGAAACTAAGTCATAGCCTACGTATATTAATATTGGATACCATATCATAAACCAATAAAACAATGTCAATACACCTATAAAAGGCCAACACAAATGATAATATGCACTGTACACATACAGTGCATGCTCTGTTCAGTGTACACACACGACTGAGATAGACACAAAGGGGTAAAATTATAAAGTGATAATTGTAATGAGCTTTCCCAAAGCAAAACTGGATTTTTATTGTAAAGCGTAATAATATGCCAATTCCTTATTCTAACATTTGATTAATGTAATATTGTAGTTTTCTACAAATCCTGGTCAAGGAACATCTGAACCATTCATAGTTTATTGGCTAGACTGCATGTAATCTCAAAGTGCCACCGCCCACAAACAATCTGGATTTCTGATTGGTTTTGGCATTCAAGCCAAATACGTTGCTCAACTTGTTATCTAAATGTGCTGGCAGACGTCCCATACAGTCCCTTAGAACCCCAACTCATATCAACAAATTGATATGTTAGATTGGAAATATCCCTTCTCTGATATCAAACCAAAGTGACCTACTGTGTTATTGCAATTGGATACTGAAATCACATATGATTATGTATTCCATCTCCCTTCTCCACACACGTCTGTAATTCAAAGTTTACCATACGGTATATCAGGATGAGGGATGAATCAATGTTTGAGATACAAAATTATGCATTTATAAGAGGTGTTGAGGTGTTCTGTACTGAGAGCACTACATGTAAAGCAGGGGCCTTTTATGGGGGCTTCATCTGTGTGGAGCCATCGTAGGCCATTACAGAGAAATCAGACCATTTGGAAAGTGGGTTTCTATTAGTGACCTTGGTTGAAAGAATCACAGATAATCTCCATCTAAACTAATGTATTTTCCCCTCACAAGGACAAAGCAATCTGCTTAGGCGCCGGGACCCTACCAAACAAAGGCATAGTCCTTATACCACACGCATGCACACACGCACGCACGCACGTACACACACACACATACGCACGCACGCACGCACGCACGCACGCACGCACGCACGCACGCACGCACGCACGCACGCACGCACGCACGCACGCACGCACGCACGCACGCACGCACGCACACACACACACACACACACACACACACACACACACACACACACACACACACACACAGAGACACATGCCATGATGTCAGTGAACGGGAGAAAGGGCAGCAAATCACCTTCTGACACCAGAGAAAGAGAGAGAGCCTGCTAACCTTGTAAAAGACAATCACTGAGGCCACAAATTAAATGAAAGCGCTAATAAAATTACTTGGCATATCGTCCACTTAATAAGAAACAGGCATGCCCCAACTTTAAAGCTGTTTACCCACCTGACTACAGTATAACACCGATTTGGCACCTATGTCCAGATTGAACTGGAAAATGACTTGCTAATCTGTTTAGGTATTTGGAGTAATTGGGTCTGGTGCCAGTGAGGGGGATTTCCTTGTGTGTTGAAAGTCTCTGTGAGGAGTCCATTCCCAGCTCCTTGGTATAATTACTCTGACAGAGCTGTGGCCACAGGGCCTGTGAGCAGGGCTGCTTTTTAAACTGTAAATTATGAAGGATTAGCATTTATGAATTTTAAATCAGGACTGTGGTAGGAGACACTAAAGCTGCTTAGTGATTGCAAACGGCAGCGTCTGAGCAAGCAGCCCTGCACACCCCTTACACTCCAAACTGCTCAACTGTGTGTGTGTGTGTGTGTGTGTGTGTGTGTGTGTGTGTGTGTGTGTGTGTGTGTGTGTGTGTGTGCGCGTGTGCGTGCGTGCATGTGTGTCTTTATTCAAATGCACCCCCACATAAACAAAACGCTCACTGGCTGCAGTGGCTGGACTCTCAGAATTAGCTTCAAGTGAATAATGTTCAGACATCTTAACAACAGTCTTGTGCGTGTGCGTGTGTGTGGGCGTGCGTGTGCGTGCGTGCTTGCTTATGTGTGTGTTCATATGCACACGCGCATTAGCCTGCATGTTAGCCAACTCATGGGTGCTGCTCCCACACAGACACAGGCTGTGTTGCTGCTCCTCACTGGAGTGTCATACCGTGCAGAATATCCAAAGGGTGATTATGTTAATGTGGGACTTGATCCATGCAAAATTATGCATAATAGATGATGTGACACAAAGTCATCAATTAGACGGATATCAGTACTAAAAAGTGTGACGCAGCATAGTTTTCCTCTTTTTCATTTTTTTCATTTTTTTGCATGATGATTCCATGACCCCCCACACTGGGAGATCACACACCGAACACACCTAACATCAAAATGTTGACAGAGAAAGAGGACCCAATCCTTGTGTAATGTAAAATAACCTGATGTGTGCACTGTGCATGCGCACGTACAGTACATGTGCATGCACATGTATGTGCATTTTTATTTATTTTTTCATAATTTTTATCCCACGATTTTGTAACCCAATTTTCACCCCTGTGTCAATTATCTAATGTGATCTGGCCAGGGGGAGGCAGTTTAGAGACCAGGATTATTGCATGTTTTTTGTGAGGGTACCTACCCTATGGGGGACACGGGGAGAACATGCAAACTCCACACAGAAAGGCCCTTTCGCCAACCCCGCCTCGGGTATGGGCACTGATGACACGGAGGAGGAAACACGCCGCAGCACCCACAGCGTCCCGAGCGGGAATCTAACCCAGGACCTTCTAGCTGTGAGGCGACAGCACTACCAACTGTGCCACCGTGCCACATGTACGTGCATTTATGGGGTGCATGTGTTTGGTCCGACAGGCATTAGTCCAACACCCTACCACAGGGATGGGCAACTTTGACGATAGAGAAGGCCACTATATTTCCACACTCACTCCAGAGGGCCACATTGCACATTGTCGTAGCAAAAAATAGTTGCTATTATTTTAATTGAAATTCTGAAAAGTAAAATTTGTATTTAATTTCAAATGCATTTAGTTATAGTTATGTTGACTTTATGAACTAAATACAAATACATTGAACATAATAAAATTACATCAAAACAATAATATATATCAATGTTCGGATATTAACCTGCGGGCCACTTTATGTGATGGTGGGGGCCGAATGTGGCCCCCGTCCCGGGCCGCCAGTTGCCCATGTACCACATAACCTAACCTAACCCTAACCTCACAGGGAAGCCAAGGGTGAGTCTTAACCGGCAACGCATGTTGGGAGCCACGGGTGCATCTTAACCAGCCACGCATGTGTCTTAACTGGCAACGCATGTTGGGAGCCACAGGTGCATCTTAACCAGCCACGCATGTGTCTTAACCGGCAACGCATGTTGGGAGCCACGGGTGCATCTTAACCAGCCACGCATCATATGTGTCGGACTGTTGCATAGTTTGTCTGTGGCTTTGGGCTGCAATGTATCAATATTATATCGATATTGTGATACTGTATGAGACTTTTGTCTAGTTTTTTAATTAAAAAAAAAACATTGCGAAAATACAAATCTACAAGCTAATCTTCAAGATCTACAAGATCACAACATCGTGATTAGCCAGGAAACCTGCACGAATCTGCCAGTGAACTTGTCACTGTCTCTGGGTATATATTTAAATAGTCTTTTTTGCTTTGGAAGCTTGCTAAGTGGGTGAAATCATCTGGAAGTATTTAAGTGGCAGCCATGATAAGAGCTGGTTGAATTCTCTAAATGCTAAGGAAAGACACTTCTTTAATTTCTTATCTACTTCAGCATAGGTTATACTGGACTATCCTTTATGAAAGGAAAGGAATATTAAAAAGAAACTAGAATTTGATTAACTGATTTTTAATTTTTGCTCTGAAAACTTGTTTTTGGTAAAATAAATACATTGTCTCAAATATGTTGTTTTTATTTAAACAATTAGCAAACAAATGTGAATTTACCTTAAACAAAGAAAAATAAATCCACTGTAAAGGTGAACACTTTTACAATATGTCACATCATTTTTTTTCTTCTTTTTTTATATTTTGGAAAGAATAGCCAATTTAACACTGAGGTGCCCACAATGTTTAGGTGCCCACTCTTCCTGCACCCTTTTGCAATGTGAAATGCCACGAAATCAGTAATCCTTTTCCACTTTGCTTCTGTCTTGTCAAATGGGCCATGTTTCAACTTGTGAAAGCTGATATTCTTTTACTGTGAAGGCAAACGTTTATGAACGTCTCACATCCTGCATATTTCCGCATGCTGAAAATAGCCGATTTGCAACACGTCGTACGACGAAGTATAAGTCAGGCTTCACTTAAATTTTAGCTGAGGCGATGCACACATCACTCCTCAGCGCAAAATAAAGGGTCGGGACACAGTATTAATAAGCTATGAGCTTTTTTCGGTGGCATGTTATGTTAAAATCCAACAACAAGTTTACGTCAGTGTTTTGGACATGTTCTGTGTCTGCGTGGATCAGAGCGAGTGGAGTGAGCACACATCATAGAGTTGTGTGTCTGCGTGGATCAGAGCGAGTGGAGTGAGCACACATCATAGAGTTGTGTGTCTGCGTGGATCAGAGCGAGTGGAGTGAGCACACATCATAGAGTTGTGAGCTGAGCACATCACTCGGGTTTATTATGCTTTAGCAGGACCGGGCTGGACTTTTGGCCCTGTGCAGTGCTTTAACCGCTAAGGACTTATTTAACGTGTTTTCAATGATATCCAGAGCCGCCTACGACGCCATTAACGTGTTATTTAGCGTTCTATTTAATGATAAACATATAATGTTGGCTTACCGCATATCAAAGCTCTCGCTCGATCGGTAGCCCTGGGGTCGATTGGCTTTCCCTTCAGCCACAATGCATTGAAAAACAGAAAGGTGGTGGCTGGAGCATTTCTAGTCCTTTTTATGAGAATTCCAGCTCAGATCGCACTGGATGAATAAAGCGACTGTGTTTAGTGGCTCAATAGCAACTCCCGGTGACCGTGCGTTTAAAATATGAATGCTTCTAAAGACTCTTATAAGGTAGACCATGTGATCCGCGAGAAGACCCTCCGCCATTGCTGTTTTGGGGAGACGAGGAAGCGGTCTTCTTCTACAACCAAATAGAATGGTGGTGAACGGTGGCGGTTGCTGAACTATCGCTCGCGGCCCCTGGCGGTGGTTGAGTTAACGAGCGAGATCCATACCGTAATTACCTATAATTAAAGTGAATTAATCGATTTTCCGATTTTCATTTTTTATCATCTTCCAAACCAAACAATCCGATTTCGATTTAAAGTCGATGAATCACCCCGCCCTAATTTAGAGGCCCCTCAATGTGTTGATGTTTTCATTATTTTCCGATTTTCATTTTTTTATCATCTTCCAAACCAAAAAATCTGATTTCGATTTAAAGTCGATTAATCGCCCCGCCCTAGTTTAGAGGCCCCTCAATCAGGGGTCACCAACATATCCGTACACGGATAAATGTGTCCGTGGTAAAGACGTAGTCATGTCCATGGTAATATTATTGTCCACTCCTTTTGTATGTCCGTGGCAAAAATGGAATGTTGACAAAAATGTCAGCCAACATGGCGATGACCCCTGCCCTCAATGTGTTGATGTTTTCAAGATTTTTGGTCAAATTGTCCCCTCCTGCCAACTTTGGAGGGCAATTATACCCAATAGGAATGGAATATGAAAACTTTGAAATGATACATGTTTAACATGACTCCATAAATGTGTGAGTTTTTGGACGAAATGTGTAGGAGCAATAGCAAAACATTTTGAAGAAAATGCTAAATGGAATTGGGCATGATGGCCTGTATGGGGAGTTGCATCATTGATTGTACCACCTAGAGTTCAAGATTCGCCTGCCTGCCTGCCTGCCTGCCTGCCTGCCTGCCTGCCGGCCGGCCGACCGACATGATAGACAGACATGATATTTTTGTAGAAGATGGCCTTTTTGTATCTTCTAAACATTGTAGTTTCACCATGGCAGATTCACATCACTAACATGCTGCCGCATAATGACGTGCCTGTAGTCAGACTCTCTTAGCACCGTGGTTGTCTTTTTCCTTAAGTCCTTATGAATGCTCTTTCACATATTTCCTTGACCACATGATGTTTTCCGTTGAGTGTAAGGAAAGGTGGTCAAAAAGACATAGGACGTCATGTTTGAGACTATTAAAATGCACCATCTGTGTGTTTGCATGTACTGTACAGCACTGTATGTGTTTCCTCTCCCTTAACATGACATTATGTGAGATGTGACCTTGCTTTGTCTTAGTGTTGCAGTCATGGTGGCGATCCACAATAGAGGTGTGAGTCCATGACTGGCATGTAGCGTTATTAAGCAGTGGGTCGGGCTGTTGGAGGCCTCATATCACACCTCTAGAGCTGTCTGCACCAGAGTTTGTGAGGCATGACCCCAAGCCTGCAGTGTTAACTGGTTGAGCCAGGTGGCAATGGCAAGGGGGGTGGGGGGTGAGGTGTGTGTGTGTGTGTGTGTGTGTGTGTGTGTGTGTGTGTGTGTGTGTGTGTGTGCGCGTGCGTGCGTGCGTGCGTGCGTGCGTGCGTGCGTGCGTGCGTGCGTGCGTGCGTGCGTGCGTGCGTGCATGTGTTTTGGAGCCCTTCATGAGCTGATGACCCCATAGTGTACTGGAGGAAAGACATCTTCATCTCTCCAGGCACTCTTCTGTAAAATAATTGCGTATGTTTTGTTACCTTGATGCATACATTAGTACGTCAGTATAGGTTGGCATTGCCAACCTCTTATTATGATATTATGAAGTTTTATCATTAGTCTGTGCTCTGCTCTTTTACAAAACACATTTGACTCTCAAAAGCTTCATCTTGGAGTGGGCTTTGTCATGATATGAAGGAAACTATAGGAAAGAAATGGGACCAAGGATTGGAAAAATCAGACCTGTCTGAAGTGAGTGGTGCAACAGCACCACTTTTCCACCTGTTGGTACCCTAAACATACATACAGTACATACATACACAGGGACGGACATTGCTGGTTATGGGAGTGGTTGCACCACTCCCATAAAAAATCTAAACCCAGCCACACAGTAAAATCCTGAGTGTCAATTCAACTTTGAGAGTGTAGAAGGGGAATTTGTACTCTCAGAGTTGAATTAATACTCAGTATTTTGTTGTGCACCAACTAGCACCCAGAAAATATTTGATTAAATCTCTCGCGTTGGTTTGGGCAGCCTTGGCTGAGCTAAAGATGCTCGCCTACACTCTGAGGCATAAATGGACACATCCTATTGATTTTCTTTCAAGCCGGATCGCATCGATTTCTGTGAATATGGCAGACAAATCCAGCTGGCTGTGTGTCCGCAGGGACGGAGCAGAGAGGCAGACAGGGAGCAGTGGTGGGGGGGCCTGCCACAGCAGGGGGCCAGGCCTCATTACACCAACCAGGGGCCCTATGGCCCGCTGTTGGTCACCTCCTCTCCACTCTCCTTCTACCACTTACCCCCAAATTAAACTGAGAGCTTTTTAATTATTTATCAATACCATCCACTCATACTGGATCAATCAGCGTGAATGTTTTTTCTTTTTTAAAGATAATGAGGGACCCCCAGTCCCAGACCATTGGACTTGTGAACATTGATCGTGATCTTTGCCATTTTTATGTTTTGCTTTAAAGCAAAGATTAGGGGTAGTGACCATGGTAGTGGTGATTTGGGGGGTTAGGAAAGGAGCCAGCTGAAGTGTGCTTCAGTCAAAGTAAACAGTCTGAGGTTTGTCATTCTTGGTCAGTAATCGAGTCTTTGAACAAGATATCTCATCTGACCATCAATTCACACAATGCTAGGAGAAGAGAGCAGCTCTGGTACAAAGAACGCCTCACAACTTCTCAAAATACACTGCTCTGAGTCATAACTGAACACAGACACTATCACTCTAACCATCTACTGCACTATATAATTTAGCTACTTTGTCATATGATGAACAGCGGAAATAGTCAATCTACTGTACAAGCTCACAACACATGTGGCACGTTGTAGATCTGCTATTTTTTCAATAGAATTATTTCTTTCTGGCAATTAATGTTTGCCTATAATGATGACATGCCAAGAATACCAGGTGGAATGTACTGTATACTCCATTGTATGACAGTGACAATTTACACAAAAAAAGAAAGAAAAACAGCAGTTTGAAAATCAGTTATTGTGGGCAAGAGACACCGCCGTACTATTGTGTATAAATTAGGTTTTAAAGTTTGCCACTCTCCACTCCAAACATTTAGCAGAGCTTGATTCATTGCCATTCTGTAGTCACTGAATGAAACCTATAAGCAATCACTGACTCCATATTTCTGTCTGAGTGCATCATGTCAAGCAAGGTGAGGAGCTATTCCATCTGGAATTATTAGCCAGAGATACACAATTCAATCTAATTTCATACCAACACATTCAATCACCATGAGTTCACTGTTGCAGGGGCAGTAAGACGCACTTCAAATGAATTAATGCTCAGAGAAACATTTCTGCACCTGAACTTTAGGAAATTAAAGAAATGTCACATGACCTGCACTTATATACATTTCCAATCATCCAGGAACTCAGAGTAAACACACAGATATTGAGTTCAAGGAGATTGTTTGTGAGAGGACAAGCCAACATAAAGTGGGACAATATAATGAGATTCTTATTTCATCTCTTTTTTCTGATGGGGGTGGAATTGGATTATAGAGGGACTTATTTGTATGGGATATTGAGCACTGCAAAATAAATTCACACCTATTCAAATTGAAATCAGACCTAGGTGCAGCAGATAATCCTTTTTAAGACAGTACGAACTGGCAGTCCATGCCCACACATTGGAAATAAATAATCTATCCCTAAGAAAATATCCATTGCCAGGAGCATTGCAAGGTATTTCTTTTAATTTATTTTTCTACAAAAGCTCAAATATTTATCACAAGTACATAATTTGATTTTTTTCCAAGAGGCATAAACAGTCCCATCCATATTCATAAGGAATTTTAGTCTGTCTTCCAGTCATCACGTCACAAAGAGTCTTAGCAAAAGCGCCTTCCCAATGGCTCCGTTTTTAGCTGGATCAGGAAACCTGATTTTGTTTTGAATCCTGCAGCCTTTTGAGATGTCAGGCTGTATCAGCACGGCAGCCTGTGATGGCTGTGGTTATACAGTGTGGCTGATCGAGCTACTCGCAAGTCTTTTTGAAATGGCTTATATCTGAGGGAAGTGTTGAGACGTAAGCCTGAAAGAAGGACAAGGTTTAGTGTGAAGATGAGCAGCGAGTAACTGCTGAGAGGATGTGATGTGTGCTGGTGGTGATGGTGGTAGTGTATAGTGGTGGTGGTGTGACGTGACGTGAGAGGCACTAATGTGAGAAGGGATGAAGCAGGGAGGGCTTGAATAGCAACCTTGACATGAACCCGAGCTAGATGTGAGCTTCAGACACATTCTCATGATGCTGTCGGCATTCATATGTGAAGCTTAGTGCCTTATCTACCTGCTGGCTGAAAGCGAGTGGGATGGTGTCCACTTGACGCCTGTGTGTCCTATACGGGCGGTCTCTTGTGTCTCAGTCAGATGGTCCTACATGCAGTTTGTCGCACAGTGCTAGGAGGAAATGAAGGCTGTCCCTGTTTCCTGACTATTATAACAAGTCACCCAGTGGTGTATTGATGTCAGAATGGTCAGCTGTTTGTCTAATAGAGTCACCTTCCTACACCTTGAGCTTGTGTGCCAGACATTTAGACATTACGTGATGTTTTTAACAGCAGAAAACCCATTATTTTATTCACAAAAAGGCGCCTGCTATCCTCAAGTAAACATTGCAGCATACACAGTAAAATCTTATAATGTGAATTGTGTTGAATTAACACTGGATTTTTACTGGGGTGCAAGTCTCATTAAAGCTTCATCTTCAACTTGTCTATATAGCAATTAAATGGTGTCCTCAAACAGTTCTGATCGGATTTCTCTCTCTCTCTCTCTCTCTCTCTCTCTCTCTCTCTCTCTCTCTCTCTCTCTCTATCTCTCTCTCTCTCTCTCTCTCTCTCTCTCTCTCTCTCTCTCTCTCTCTCTCTCTCTCTCTCTCTCTCTCTCTCTCTCTCTCTCTATCTCTCTCTCAGTGACATGGTGGACCTGTGTAATTTCAGCTATACGTCTGTTGATTAATCACCAGGCACATATAAGGCAGCATGACTGACCAGTAATTGTATCAAAGCCTGCAATGTTCCTCCCTGCAGTGGTAATTACAAGTGACGCAAAGGAAAAGAAGGCAAAGTAAAATGGTAAAAGACGGATGGAGAAGTACTTGCAAGAGAGGTGTGAATTAATACAAGCATATATAATAGAGACCTTACTGCACAGACAGACAGACAGACAGACAGACAGACAGACAGACAGACAGACAGACAGACAGACAGACAGACAGACAGACAAGGAAGCAAGTGAGCTAATATGAGAGAGACTGAGAGAAAAAGAGAGAAGCAGAGAAAGAGGTCACTGAATCAGATACAGTAGTTCTTCTCATGACACCTTGTTCCATCTACCAGTGTGAATCAGCTAACAAACACTCTCAACAATGCATACCAAAAAAGAGAGAGAAAAAGTTATTTGAGTTGTAATAAACGACCTTTTCATGAAGCGGCCTACATGCATTTTTATGCCAGGGCATAAATAGCTGAGCTACATAACAATTAAGGTAACCTTTCTGTTTGAATAAGAGGCAATTTCTCAGCGAATTGAAATTACACGAATGATAAATTATTTTTGTATGCCAGTGCATAGACAGAGCGAAAAAAGGGGAACAGTGGGGTAGGGGAAGGAGAAGTCTCAATTGTAAATCCCAGTTATAATGCCTCGTTAAAAAGATTTGGAAAGGCGAACCAGAGGCAGACACACACACGCATGCGCACGCACGCACACACGAGTGCACGCACACACACACACACACACACACACACACACACACACACACACACACACACACACACACACACACACACACACACACACACACACACACACACACACTGTCTTTCTTAAAGGTAGACAGGTCTCAGTGGGATTCATTAATGTGTGTTCCGGTGGTGGTAGTACTCCTCCTCTTACAGCACAATCGCCAGGGTTAGCGCCAATCCTGAAATTACACCTAATTGGACAATTACTCAAACTCAGAAACCTCTTGCAATAAGCCAACAAGGGCCCTAATAAACACCTTGTCTTCTCAATAAAAACAAGGAAGTCATTTGCCTCACCCAAGAGGCACCATTCCTTTTTGTTTTTTATCCACGCTAAATTTATTTTGAAAATAATTGCATGTGCTGTGAATGAGAATATTAAAAAGGTGGGGGTGGGGGGGGGAAGAGAGAGAGAGAGAGAGAGAGAGAGGTTTAGACCCTACCTTAGGCCTTGTGCTGCAGTCTACTCTCTGGGGGGAGAGCTCATTTGTTCCACAGATAAGAGCATTGCACACTGCACTACTGTAATATTATTGCTGTCATGCCATAATGAAATAATTACTGTTTTGTCCCCCCCCACTCCCCCGCCCCTTCCCCATTCCCTCAGCTCCGACCCCCCACTTTGGGCCAAAAAATATTTCCTCCACACATGTGAAACGTTAATTAAACAATGCCACTGGAAATATGGAATTCCTGCAGCCATGGCCTGGGTCCATTATACTGGCCGGTTCTAGGACAAATGCAGGGTTATTAAGAGATTAAGTTTGTTGTGACATTATATGATATCACATTGTACGCACTCGTGTGGCTGGCATATTGTGTGGGCAGCCAATTTGAAATACATCCCACAATCGTAGAATTGGTTTATCTCACTTTTAATTTCCTATTCCTTCTAGAATCACTAAGACGGGAAGAGGAAAATTCCTGTTGTGGTCCAGAGTGACCATTGGACTTTGAAACCGCTTTCAACCTGGCGTCCTTATTTTGGATCTATGTCATTATCGGCAAAAATGTTCAACATCTTTCAAAAACGACTAGCCAATCTATAAGCTTGTTGAGCTTGTAGATCACCTTCTTTCAGTTCACTATATCAAGAACAGAATTGTTCAGTGGCAGCACCTGACAATCAGCCGTTTGAGAACTTTCCTGTATCCCCCCCCCCTCTGTATCGTACAACCCATTGCTCCCATTCATCCATCTTTACCTCCGAGAGTGTACACATGTAACCAGAGGGGACCTTTACATCTCTCTGAGTTAACACTCTGGATTTTACTGTGTACTTGAGATATGAAAAGCCAGCTGCCTCCATCTCTGTCTGCATCTCACTACAACAGGCATGCAAACAAGACCGCTGAATAAATAATCACAGATGACCTCGCACAACCGGGGACAGCGGTCTAACACCTCCGCTGGCAAAAGTTCACTAAATGCCACCCCTCCTCCCTCCCCCCTGCCATCCCTGAAGAGAGAAAAGGGGGGCAGGAGGGGGGGGTGGGGGGGGATGACAGAAGGAGAAAAAAGGGATGAGAACCCAGGAGGGGTGGACAGAGATAAATGGTGTGGAAAGAACAACACAGGCTGGGCCGTCTGAAGGGAAGACATGAGTAAAACTCGCAAATAATTAACTGGGTAAATATTGGAGAGCAGACTGACTAATTACTTCTCACGACTCACCGCACGCTCATTATTGTGCCGTTGTGGTTAACCCTTTCCGACGAAGGCGTGGCCAGGCAGGAGCCAACCTCTTGGAACCACATTGCTGTGTACTTGGACCATTTTCTGACATCCTCTTGTAAAATCATATAGTTTACTCCAGCATCTGCTACTACACAGAAACATTCAGTGTTAATTTACCCAACTATCACTGTCAAAGGGACACTTTAGCAATGCGTGACATGAAATTACACTTTTGACGTCATCGTTTCTTATGTCAGTATTGTTTTGCAGAAATACCAAGCCCCCAAGGTCGGGAAGGCTTGGGGGCAGTCTGGTACTGTTAACAGTACCAGACTGCCCCCAAGGTCGGGAAGGCTTGGGGGCAGTCTGGTACTGTTAACTTAACAGTACCAGACTGCCCCCAAGGTCGGGAAGGCTTGGGGGCAGTCTGGTACTGTTAACTTAACAGTACCAGACTGCCCCCAAGGTCGGGAAGGCTTGGGGGCAGTCTGGTACTGTTAACTTAACAGTACCAGACTGCCCCCAAGGTCGGGAAGGCTTGGGGGCAGTCTGGTACTGTTAACTTAACAGTACCAGACTGCCCCCAAGCCTTCCCGACTTAACAGTGTTAAGTTTGGGCCCACAACATGAACGAGCGAAAAGGGCTCGACCAATGGGATCGGCTCACAGGCTCGCACATGGAAGTAGTGTGTGATGTAGGAGCATAATGGACACTAATGTGCATGCTTAGGCCCATTGTGTTATCAAACCCTAGAGGACGAATTGAGGGCTGGGGAGGTATCTGTTTGTTGAACAGGTTTTATTGAAATAATAATTTCAATGATTATAAACATCAGAATAATGGGATTTAATTTGAATATCGACTATGTTTTCATTTATTGTAACATTCAGAATGATATGATTTTATATATATATATTATTTTATATATTTAAAATAAATAAATAAATAACCCGTATCGGATTCGGTACTGTAGTTGGAACTATAGAGTAGAAATATGATATGCTCCTTTGCTTATCATCTCAGTAAAATGCTCGACGCTGGTGCCATGACTGTGAAGTCGTATAAACCAAGTAGGATCTCATTTGCCATGCTGCTGTGCACAGATCTTAAGGGGTATAAACGAAGTGTAGCATCAATTTACCATGATATGAATAGTGATAATTATGGTTTCCCTTTGTAAAGCTTGGAGAGTCGGTGGATTTGAGTTGTTTTGTATATCAATGCTGGGTCATCCAGTACAATGGAGTTCCAACTGATGGTCCTCAGGTAAAGTGGTGTATCTGCTCACACAAGGACATTTCTCCAATAATCTGCAGGACAATGGCTAATGACAGCAGCTGTGAGGCAGGCATGCCCCACTTCCAAGCTGATTTAAGTTTAACGAGCCACTCCAGAGTGCTATTGATTCAAATCTATATTTGACAGGATACACTGTGAGCATATATTACATGGATAAGAACTCCTCTTGTGCCCTCACAGAGCTTTGCCAAATGGAAGCGGGGGCATTTAGAGAAAAAAGGGTGTCTCATTTGTTGAGTGATCTGAGTTATGCCCCCAGTCAATGTAGAGTGTTTATGGATCAGACAGTATGCAAACCACTATTCCAGGAAAAATGTAGCCAAACAAACAGGTGATATCATTCTTTGTCTCCTCTAAGACTATAGCAGCATGCTTTGAATGGATTCGGAATGTGTTTTGTTTTAATTATCCTTAGCCATTATTATCATAATGAACTCTACATTTCCCATTTGCATGGACCTCTGTAATTGCCTACTAGAGGCAGTTCTCAAAGACAAATGTTGCAACTAGTACTATTTTACAAGACTATGTAAACATTTAAAATGTCAACACTATTGCCATCATACTGTTTTATTTGACCACCTGACCAGCCTCATTTGTATGTTTGGTCCAGCTAATAACACTTTCTTTTTACCTTACTGTAGCATTTAAAGGTTACAGAATTACAGAATCATTATGTTATGCTAATTTTACCAGTCTATAGTATGTTGTTGTATTTATGTTGATATACAGTAGATATGTAAATATTATATCCATATCTATGTCTACTCGAATACAACAGACTATTAGGGAAACATGATATTGAGTTTTTGGCCGGGGGGGTGCCTGGAGGTACTTCCTTGGCCTACATAGTGGTTTGTATGATTAGCCCCAAACAACCACACACAAACAAACAGACAGACAGACAGACAGACAGACAGACAGACAGACAGACAGACAGACAGACAGACAGACAGACAGACAGACAGACAGACAGATGGGGGTGAAAACAAACAATCTCCACCTGAGCCTTTTATGCCTCCCCAGAAATCATTGATTTAATCTGCAGCCTTCAATCATCAAAAAAGGCTTTTCCAGCTTCACACATTCAAACATAACATAAATTAAAATATTGGCTAAAATAATGGAATTATTTTGATGAGGCCTGTAGTGGAGTAGAAGTAAATACAAAGATGGCTATCCAGTAAGGTAAAAGTACCTTGATACCGTGTTACATTCAGTATTCCCTCGGGCGCCATGACAATGAAGGGAAAAAAATGTTTTACATCACCATTACATCACCTAATCAACATGAGTTAGACTTTAATATATTAGCGCCCCTCACTTTACATGGGTGTGAATTTTTCTGTAACATGGTCAAACATTTACAGATTGAACATATATATATATATAAGATTTTTGGGCCATCATTTTGACACATTTCCAACTTCCCTAATATCTAAGCTTCAAAAACTAAAAACAGTCTTACGGATGTCATCCCCATGCAATCAGCAATCATAAGCAAGTAGCATGTATGAAATTGTATAGATTAGACAATTATGCAAGATTAAAGTAAAATTCTGAATCCTAACCATAGAAAACATGAAGAATTGCATCGTACAAAACCGGCTGCATTTCTGCTTGACAGAAACTAAACCTCCCATCCAGTGATGGAGAGAAAACAAGAGTGTGAGAGAAGACGACACATGGAAATGTGTGCGCGGCCTCTCTATCCTTATTTTTATGTGATATTTCAACTTATTTTTCTTAATGCTTAGCTGTACGAAATGCAATTAAGAATTCCTACTTGATTATACACATTTTCAGGCGAGGATAACAAATGTTTTCATAATCCACAATGAGTTGAAGTCTGTTTTCCCCGCCAAACAACTGACAGCTTCCTAATGCTGCCACATTAAAGTGCTTTTCCAGCGCGTGTGATGCAGTTTTAACTAGGTCCTGAGGGCATTGTTAGTTATCATTGCCTACTGCTGGAGTGAGCTGCAGCCCCGGTGAAAGCAATTTGAGCTTTTCTCCCAATCAGCAGTGCAACATGAGAGATGGCCGACGAGAACAAACGGCTCGGCTCACCACTTCCCACCACGATCTTATCGGAGTGCCGCTCCCGTCCCGAAAGGCCCTGCTAACGCAACACCCACACCCTTCCCCCAAAAGACATGGAGATGGCTGGCCCCGGGCCCTCCCAACTCATGCAGATATCCGCAAATTAGACTCATACAGACAGACCAAATAGTCCTCCGAGGGCGCTAGACGTGAGCATATATGCCACAGAATGTATGAGGGGTTATCGGGTGTACATGGGATATGGTCCGAATACATGGAAATGCCAACATTACCACTGCAGTCGTGGTCCTGTGTTGGCTTGTCAGCAGGTTAGGCAAATACAAAATGACTAACAAAATGTATTTTGGAGTTATCACCTTGCTCCTGTGATTTATTTATGTGATGTCCTCTGGAACGCCTCCAGAATGCAGTGTTGGCTGCACAGGCATGCAGTGGTTTACAAAGCACAGCTGATGGGAATTCCCAAATATTGTTTTACCAAATGATGATCACATTCAATCATTTTATGGAAATTAGCGTTGGCCCAATGCTAACAAACCAAAAGAATATGAAAGAAAAACAGTCCCGGGCCACCATCACTGACAGATGCTGGTCTTCATGCTGGTGTATCCTTTAATTCCAATTCATCCTGTACAGCTACAATCTATAGTATTTAATGTACATGCTATGTATATATTGTGCGTGAGAGTGGCCATGACTGAGTGAGTGCCAAACACATGTCAAAACAAGTATTATCTTTATCTGGTTCTCTGAACTGCATGAGTCCAAATGTGAAGGAATCAATTAATCGTTGAATATGAGGGCTTGCCTTCATGTATTGTATCCACGGAGCAAGCAGAGGCTGGTGCACTGTCTGACTCACACGCACACGCAACACGTGCCACATGCGCACAACTGAATCTGACACATGAAGATGTCTTGTCAACTGACAAGTCAACTTGACCATACCGTAATGCAGACAAAAGCCTTTATAATGATTAAGGGGCCTAAATATTTAGCCCTCACCTTGTCTCTGTGAGGCCATGCAGGTCTGCTTTATCCCTGCTCTTCTGCCTGTACTTGTTGCAGAGTGCCAGTGATTTATCTAATGTCAGATGTCAGATAGTCCAGGTAGAGGAGATACCGAGAGCTCTTAGAGACAAGCTGAGTTATGTGGCTGTCCAAGGTATTATTATCTGGGTACTACTGCCTATAGCCTGCTTACCCATTAGGGAATACACTCAGCATCTCCCATAAATTAACTGAACTCCACCGCCATAGGAAATGTGCTGTTTCTTTGGGGGGGGGGGGTTCTTCTTCTTCTTCTTCTTCTTCTTTAATCATCCCAGGTATTTGGCCTGTTCTCTTAATGATTTATGAATTGAATATCACAAAATTACTAGTTTACGTGAAATACATTATTCTCATATTCACATTATGTCAGTAATGTGTCATACAACATTCATGCATTAGTAATTTCTTTATTATTTGCCAGCAACCTTTTCCTTTGCAGGAACAGATATATGATACTGTCGCAAAGAATTTAACTTATTTTTAAACTTAGACTAGTTTTATCTTGAGTGTATAAGAGGAAAACACATTGTAATTGGTAGTTTCAGTACTGTATGTTATTCTGAATATATCTTATGATTTTATTCATTGGAAAATAATCATTGGTATAGAGGCACAGAGGTTTCACCACTGAGCTTGTGGAGGCTGATGATTAAGATAAAGCACATTGTGGTGTATTGAGGTAAGTGACCTGCCGCTCAGTTCAGATAAGACTCCAATTAATCCAGGCTGAATTGCAGTAATGTAAAATAAAGATAATTACTAAATCACCAGGCTACATTGCTTTGATAGATTTTTGTTACTCAATGTTATTGCTGCGAGGAATAAGAAATTAAATGGATTATATCACAGCCTTTTCAGATGGATTACAACTGCTTTTAAATAACCGCAAGAGCAATTTCATCAGCCCTGCAATTCAAGAAGCCACTGACAGGCACTGCATGATTCAAATTGAACTTGCTCTCATCATTTTAATAAAGCGCCTCACTCTTCACCCCCCCAACAGGCACACACACACATGTACATATAAATACACTACAGTTGACACATGCGTGCACACATGTGCACACACACGCACACACACGCACACACACACGCACACACACACACACACACACACACACACACACACACACACACACACACACACACACACACATGTCGTGCGCACACATATACACACACGCACACACAGGCCTACACACACGCGCATGCACACACTCACAGGCCTACACACACGCGCATGCACACACTCATACTACTAAATCTTGAAAAAGAAAATTCCAAATGTTGAGCTTTCTATTTTTTCCCCCTTATTCTATTCACCCCATGAAATGACTTAACTACTTGACGATGATCCAGCACCTGGTTTTAATTTGGTGTGTTTCTTACAAGGGAACCTCAGGACAACTTTTGGTCAGGCATCTTCAGCAAACAGGGTCCATGGAGACGGGAGGGTGTCACAGAAATCATGTTTTATTTACTGTCTTTGAAGTGGCGGGTTTAAAAACAGTAAATTGTGGACAAGTAATCAAAGGCATGTGATGAGAGATTTCACGGGTGGTTATCTCCAGGTCCTTGCTGCTGTTTCTGTGTGTGCAGGGAGATTGTGGCGACGTAGCCGTGCCAAGTGCCCAGGGCTGCTGGCTTGTGACCGTACCGCTTTAAAGCCGTGCTGGCACGGAGCCCCCTATCGGAGCCAGAGCCTGACTCTATATGCATTCATTATGGCATCCATTAGAATAAACATCTCAACCTCCCGGTAGACCAGCCCCCTCGCTTTTAAGTGCCGTATGACAAGGCTTCATCCAAGCTGCAAAATGAGAACTGTGCCCGCACTTCGTCATATTTATTTATTCATTTCTGTATTTAGACATTTTGACTCAGAGTTCTCCTACTGTTTTTACATAAAGAGCTTTTGCATGTTTCTACCCCAGTATTCTCTCTCCTGCAAGCTGTCGCCAGAGGTTTGATGAGGGCCTAATTGCTAATCTGTTCTGTTCATAAGTACAATTAAGGCACAAGTCTACACATAGTTATTGAAAATCTTCATGATAACTGACATTTTCATTACACTAGTTTTAATGTGTGAAGAAATTATTGTAGACTACAACATGAACTTTGGAACCCAATGGAATTCCTTTCTTTTATCTTTCAGTACATGGATTTGTTATGAAAGATATTTGTCTTGTCACTTGTAATACAGTGGCTGATAGACTATGCCAAATGTGAAACTCAAATAAAAGGTATTGGAGTAATCTTCGTTTTGATCTGAACTGAAGGGTGCTTCCAGTAACCACACAGGCTGTATTGTATCAGTGGCGTTTCTCCAGATACTGTCTTGCTCTCACTCAGGAAAACGAATGGTTATCTGAATACAACTTCAGAGATAAAACGGAGGACCTGAATATATTCATAACAAGCTATATCCACAGACAGAGAGCAATATGCAGCAATAATTTCATCAGATTTGTTTTTCGATTCAATCATTAAATACAGAGAGATCTCACTGAAATGTGGGTCTATTCAAATTGGCTTGGCGCCATTATTTTTGAATTTTCGAAAGGAGAGATTTCTCTCCTTTCGAGGAGAGAAATCTAAGGAGCACCTCTAAGGAGCACCTCTGATCTAAATAAAATGCCACAGCTTCGGAGTTGTTTACTTAATTATCAAATTAAGTGTATTTATAAATGGAATGAGGCATGTGTGATGGCTGTGCATTAGCTTCAAGGCAAAAATAAGTCCCCTCAGGCCAACACTGCTGCATTGCTATTAGCAAAGGATCTCAGCTGAAATGTAAATATGTCCTAATCTGTAACTGAGATATTGATGGGAAAAAGTCTCCTCACCATCCCCATTCTTCCACCCAAGCCCTCTTTCCCCTTCTTGCTCCTCACTCTCTCACAAGGTCACAACACAGTTTTTTTCTTTTTACATTTCATCAACATTCATTTGAAACTTCCTATATGTATGACCCACGTTACCACGTATATGCAATTTTTTTAACTTCTGTACTTTATAACGTAGCTGCTTATGCAAATATAAATTGACATTCTCAAAGTGACAAATAAAAACACAAGGCGTTTCAACCATACAGGTATTTCTCAGGTGGTTCAGATTGGAATGTAGTTGACATACCTACATTAAGCAGGTCAAACATCACTGATCCCAAGATAATGCATACAATAATGCATGCAAACATATTTGGAATTCATTATCCCACGTCAATTAAGATGACAAACTACTGAAAACCGAGACTACTGTAGCTGTGAGAATACCACATAATTGCTTGCTTGGTCAAACAGTATACAGTAGACCTGTGTTCCCCCTTTTGTACCACAGCCCTGTAGTGTGTCTGACCTGCATAAAACCAAGGTCACAGACACAGGTCAAATAACCCATGTTGACCCGACCTGTTCACATCAACTAACACGTTTCTGTTTCTGTTTTCCTCACGCACACACACATACGCATTATGGATTAGTGTGGGTTCCCTCTCTTTCCAACCAATTTGTTCTGTTTTGAATGTTTAGAAAGTCACACTGCCTCAGTGTCTGTCTCTGACTTGTAAGATTTATAACACAAGTTGTTGACCCGTATTATAAATGGCTCTGCCTGCCTGTCTGCCAGCTAGATGGCCGATATCCCTGGAACACATGAAGGACTTTCAGTCTGACTGAGGCAAAGGGAGTAGAAGCAGACAGTCAACATGGCCCAAAGCTTGCCATTAGATACCAAGGGTGAACAACGGAAAGATGACAGCCTGATGACACTTGCTTTTGTATATCGTATCATATCATTTCACCAATCATGTGCCTTTCATTAATCTAGGCCTCACTAGTCCAACTGAAAGTGGCAGGCCTGCTGCTGGCCTAGTTAGACTGTGAGCGGTGTGGGTAAACATCGAGCAGATGAAACCCTCTTTTGCATGGTCCACTGACAGTCCTGGCACCACCAAATGAAACACATCACAGTTGAAAGGAAACCTTATTGTACTTCATACAACAAAGAGGTATACAAATGTGATTTCATTACTTATAGCCTTTGATGTTGATAATGATGACGATAATGCCTGCTGTTTTGTTTTGTTGTGTTCTAAGCCACTTTCTTTTGTTGGATTCTTGTTTTCTATTGTGCTGCTATACAGACATGCTTGTTGGGAGAGGTACACTGAGTGTTCAACTTTGCTATTGTGGTCCCTGTTTGAATTGAGTGAGGTAAACAAGTGCACTGGATTGTGTGTTTTCAAGCTTGGCCTTTGGCAGAAAGATGTGTTTTCGATTCGTGGTGTACCTATTTTATTGTGAGCGTTTCTGCACAAACTCCTGCTGTGCAGACGCCAGTCCCACAGTATTTAAGGTGAATCTAACGAAGGACATTGAATGCAATATGTCCCACGGCTCTGCATTATTGATGACTTCTCTGAGTCAGACAGCTCCTTTGAGTAGTTAAATGCAATACAGGTTGTTCTAGTTTGTATTGATCCCCTTTATTTCATTTCTCAATAAATGAGTGGGAACATTGTACTCTGAATCCAACACTTTATTGCTTTTACTAAACCACAGAGTCAAGAAACATTAGGGACAGGGAGCAGGGAGACGAAAGGATGGAAATTAAGCAAAATTGGATCATTTACTGCTTGGATGCAGTAGAGTGATGTTTCTACCCCGCAAATTTACAAGTAAAGTACCTAATAATGCCAGGCAATTAGAAAGGACTAGAGCTAGAAAACAGGAACTGGAGTGATTGCTGTGGATTAGGCAGCATTATCCAGCCGGTGGAGAGGAGAGGGGTCGACACTGAGAAGTGGTGTTACACGAGCACCACAGACAATGCCTTAAATGCCACACTTCAGCAGGCAGAAAGGATTTGCTTCTAATTAATTTCCAAAGATTTCTGGTATCCATGTTTTGAAGGCCGGTCGGCACTATCATACTGTAAAGTGGAACCCCTGAGAGAATGTTCAACATCATTAAAACATCAAGTGTCTTTCACACGCTCTCCAGTGCTACATACTGTACTGTACATACAGTAGCTCTGCTCTGATAACATCCTGGGGCTTTTTTAGCCAGAAGGATTGAAACTATACAGAGAGCATCTTCAGTGGACCTTTACTTAATGTTTCTGAGCTATAGATGACTAAACAAACAAACTTAATTTTGACTGTGGTAGATAATAATAATGATAATGAATTTATTTATATAGCACATTTCAAGACATAGTCACAAAGTGCTTTACATAACAGAGTAGAAAACAACAAAAGGCAACAACAACGTAATCACAGCTACAACTAGAACTGCACTCTGTCGAGTGCCTACTTGTAGGCCATAAATGGCCTACTAGTGCGCAAGCAGAGCGCGCAAGTGCTGTCGACCGCTACAAACTTTCAAATCTCATCTCTTTCAAATCTACATCCAAAGGGGGCACAAGACACAGTGTGTGTGTGTGTGTGTGTGTGCACGCGCGCGCACGCGTGTGCGTCATCTAGTATTTAATATACAACTACACATACTGTATCTCAATCCCTCACTATAACTTCCTTTCTTTCAGAGTCAGAAAGAGGAGTTGCAGTTAATCTGAATCCTGTCATCTGCCAAGAGAGTTTAGCAGAGAAGAGGGATGTGGATGACAGGTTTTAATTATTGGACCACAGGCAAGTGACACTAGAATGACCAGGTTCAGTCTACCATCAGTCAATCACTACTGATAAACAGATGATGAGTGCAGAGAAACCATCTAAGTGTAGAAGGGCAGCAGAGCCACATTTATAGCGGTGATAAAATGGATAATGTTAGGCTAGAGTTTGGGAGAGTTTTAAGACCTAGCCCAGGGGCTATATGCAGTACAGTATGTGAACTTGGAGTCACAGTGTGACCTGCATGACATTTTCTTTGCATGGATTCTGACATTGTGTTTTTGCATTTCAGCAATGTGCCTGTTTGTAAAAGTCAAGCACTGATGGTGCATGTCCTGTGACTGATCCTGTCACAGTCATGATGCATTACTGTACGTCATGTTGATCAGTTGAAAATCACTTACAGTATTTCCATCAAGCGACACCATGGTTGTTCAGCGAAGAATGATTTACAGTTGTGTTCCCTCAAAAGTTTTTATTTGGTTCATGTGGCTTTTTAAAGATTACCTGATAAATAAATTCTGTAATTATGGATAATAATAAGGACTGTATATCTTCGATAACCCAGATGAAAGGAGAAACCAGGCAGGAAGCCAAAATGTATGAGATACCCCTGGAAGTAATTCAACTACAAAAAGTACTCTGTCTCATAAAAACCAGGCATTGAGCCTTTACCATTGTAATTTACCCAAAATAGTTATAAAACCTTTTAGTTATTAAGTTTAGAATTAGCAGGAATACTTTTATGAAAATGTTCAATATAATGAATAATACCTTAAGAGGAAAATACTTCAGAAAAATACCTTAAGTACACACAGTTAATAATTTGGCAGAGTCACGAAATGAAGGATTTTCCAGGCAGGACCAGTGTGTTTTAGATATGCCGTTATATTCTGGGAGAGAAGATGAAATCCACATACAGTATACAGCCATGTTGCACGAAAATTCTCTCTACCGACACATCATCAGTGGAAGAGTTATATAGTACAAAATTCAAAACAACCGTTCAGGAAGTACTCTATTCTGAGGTCAGAGGTTTACAAAAGTGAATAATAGCGACATCTGCAGGATGGGAGGTTTGCAAAATGGTGAGAATGTCACAGCCGTTATGAGAAATGCAAAGATTAACGGAGCCTGAGTTATTCACAGAGGGAATAGATAATGTGGCGAGCCACTGAAGGTTGAAAAATAAAAACACAGGAGATATCTAACTGGGCAGAGAGTGCACGGGACAAGGGCTCAAGTCAACGTGACATGAAAAATATGATGTAATGGACAATAACGGAACATGAACATCATCTCACAAACCAATGTACCAAAAATACCTATCATTACCCATGAAAATCCTGGTTGTTTCTTGCGCTCTTCACATCTCCAAACCATTACAGTAACAGTACAGTACAGCTTTACAACTTGAATTCTGTTCTTCAGACTACTAGCAGTCACTTGAATTCAGCTTTGACGCAGGTGACGCAGGGAATACAACTAAGATGTGGTGTGTTACATGCCAATCGCCAATCAGGGCCTCACTATATGGTATTAGCATAGAGCTATAAAGGATAGAGACGAGACCGGACCGGAGCGGGACATTTGGGGGGGGGGGGGGGGGGGTACTGTACAAATAATTGAACAGGGGAACTCCAGGGAACATGTAAGGAACATTAAGGGTGCGTTCGGATATGCGCACCAGGAGTGCACTCATGTATTACGTTGTATTGCGTGCTATATCCGAAAGTGTATAAGAACACTGCAGTTTCTGCAATAATATTTTTTACTAATACACTAGTACAAAAATGTATAGTATCTTGTTAGATTATTATTATTATAAATCATTGTGGTATTATTGTTGCTGCTGCAATTATTACATTAATTGTCTCTGTTTTTAACATAAAAGTACAAGCCAAATATATCCTTCAGAAGGAAGCAATTTTCATAGAAAAACTACTCATGGTGTACATGATTTATGTCACTACTAGTGTTCTGTGTTATTCTGTGGACATGCATCACTATGACAGGGCAACATTAAATAGTTTACTTCCCAAGTGCCGCACAACTTCTCCAGCATGCTTGTGTGCTCGGCTGCTCATGTGAGTGTAGTTAATATCGTTAGCTGTGATGATATTTGCTTTAGATCAGTGGGTGTTCTCAGTATCGGAGCAGGGTTGGGAATGTGTGACGTTCAGTCCAGTAGCTGTAATAAACATCAGCGGCAGAGCAGAGGCCTTCGGTATACCCTGCCTCACACGGAGCATGGAGTAGAACCCCGAGCGGCATCTTTCTCGTTATTCTCCGGTTGCAGCCTGCTGGTCTGTAGACATATAGGCATCTGGACGACTGGATGGAGTAGTGCAGTGTGAACGGTTACACCCAGTACAAATTACATGGCGAGAGAAGAGGGGCCTCTCCACCGCTGAGCCATGGAAGGCATCACGGGGGCGGAAAATGACAATTCCTTGAAAAGGTCATACAAGACGCCTGCACTCTGATACGAGCTTACAGCCAATCTGACAATCTTAATTCAAATCATGACATTCCCTCACCAAAAAGTAGAACGCTTTTCATCTCCACATGTCGCAGTCTGACCTTTTGTATGCAAGAACTTCACTGATTCTTAACAAATGCTAATTCAGTGTTCTTCATTAATCTATGTTTCATATACGTAGGCTAGCTATTGCTGTTGCTTTTTTGTTGGGGATTTAAACTCAGTGAAATCCATAATAGTAATGGCATTTCTAGCTTTTAGGTAACTAGTCCTTACCCGTTGAACAGCAAATGATGTACAGTGTGGGTAATGCAATGTAATAGATCACATTAGTGATAGGGAGAGAATTGTTAACAGATGATCTTGGGACATTGGGTTGGGGGCTAATGTAATTATGTAAGATGCATGGATGGATGGATGGAAAGATGGATGGATGGATGGATGGATGGATGGACGGACGGACGGACGGACGGACGGACGGACGGATGGACGGACGCCTGTAGGCCTATGTATTTTACCGATGGCACGGGATCTGTGTTCCCCCTCCGTCGAGTGGTGGATTATATTATTGATATGTTATGATGCAACAGATATAAAAGTACACAGTAATGTAACTTTGGGACTCGGGAGTGTAACCAAATGATCCAAATGGACCCGCTCATTACATGTTGTGGTGTCGAAACACAAACACCTTTAGGCTACCTGGAAAGTACTGTACGTGTGCACCACAGTGTGTGTGTCTGTGTGGACGTCTGGACGATAACGCACGGTGGAGGAGGGGGGTGGACAGCGTGGTGTCCAAACAGTGCATGTGTTCACGTGAACGCACGTAACGTTGGCTGCTAATTCCCCTGTCCAACGAGCGAGCAGCATACAGACAGGAAGGTACAGACTACAGACTGTTGACAGCTTGTGACACCTTGCGACAGCTTTTGTTAAATTTAGAATAGATTTAGAATAGATACCCTCACATGTACGTCACACCGTAGATCTGAGTGATATGCCCATGCATACAGTATATGGACATATATCCGTATATGGAGATCTGGTTATCCATAACTGCCGATCCGACCGATATGCCCCTATCTCCCTATATGGGCATAATATACATATTAAGTCAATCCGTCAGACAGTTTCCATAGATAGACCGTCTGACCGATTGACTTCAAACTCATTCATTCTTGCCTTGGAAGGCAACATCAGTATGACACCGATATGGATGTTGGGGCACCTTAAATATACAGATTCTACAACATCCACATTATTATGATATTTCCGAGTACTGACATTCCAAAAAGATCTGTTCTCAGAACCTGAGAATGGAAGCTCTCGTCTGAGTGTGAAATGTGCTGCTCCACTCTCAACGAATGTAAACAGAGACTTTGACCAACTATGAAAATGTGTTCCATTCTCCGCAACTGGGAAGGCCTACTGTGCTCACTGTCTTAGCCAGAATACTGACTGATAGTCAATTTAGTATCACCATTCCACCATCCAAATAAATTGTTACCATGTATTATCACAATGTAATAGAGCTATGTAGGGTAATGTATCCATCAGCATGGAAATGTTGACTTTGCATCATCTTCCACTGTCTGTCTTTCTCTGTGTATCTATCTGATGCATCTCCCTCATATTATTTTGTTTTCCTATGACAAAATATAATACTATTATACTATTATGCGTATTATAAGAGTATTATGCTCATGTGTTGGATTCAGTTTCAAGTTGCAGCTCCAAAATACTATATAAAGAGAGACTGGCTCTCCAGTCATCTATCTGTTAGGACTGTGGTCTTTGAAACAATTCAGGACTCCAGATGAAATCCAAACATGGGCAGTGATACCACCAAACCTCTGTTTGATTCCTGAGTGGACTTGGGAGATAAGCCAGGAAAGCGTAACTCACAGTTGGGTGCCCTGATTAATAGGCAAGATAGATATATGTATTTGGGTATGTCTGGGACAAGGGCTTTGTTTGAACAGGGGTGGATGCTTCATGAGTGATCAAGCAGCATTATAAATGAAGATATGCTGAGAGGCCAGGTATCAGCATAACAACATCAAGTCATATCCAGCAAACCCATAGCTTATACAGTACCTAACACAGCCCAGCTCGGCTAACACTCTCTGACAACACCCCCACCCACCAAAACTTCTAAAGAATAGCTCCTATAAATCTTCATGGAGTATATAACACAGAATTCCCGATTCCCCTCACATCAACCCTCATAACACTTCAGGGAAACAGCTTGAATATGTAAAATACCAGCACTGCTAAATCATCTTTTGAGAGTGCAGGTTTTAGAAGGAGCAGCACTTTAGGATGTGACCTGGTGCCATGTGTACCCTCTGTCTCGGGGTAACACTTCCCTTGCCGAGGTTAATGAGCTTGGCACCTGGTGCCCTTGACCTACTCTGCTGGAGCCACAAGACAGGGTCAGCTAGAAACTGCATGCCTTCAACCCCCAACCAGCACAGCTGAAAACAGCAGTTTCACCTGGCACACGTGGCAAGGGAAAACCTATCAAGTGGTCACCTGTGATTTCAAGGCTCTTTAGCAAGGTTAGACACAGCGCTGAGCTGCAACTACTTCATTTGATATCAGCCAGTGTCTCTGAAGGATTAATTGTCCCTACTCTGTCTCATCCCTGATCTGAGGTTTCTTTGTCCAAATGATCCATGGCTTTTCCCTGGTGGACCCCATGCTTTCATTATTAAGGTGCAACCTAATCAATAGAAGCATTTTTAACATTGTGCCTGATAAGTTTTATCAATCCTTATTATCTAATGACTAATACAGGCCCATTGGACGACCCTTATCTTCACATCGGTGGCCTCATGCATTTTTAATTGGACCCGATTGTAGCATTAACAGCTGAATATGCTTTCCAGTCTATTCACACTTGTGCCCTGGCCTTAAGTGAAAAGTGCCTCAAGCCTATAAATCAATACAAGTGGCATCTATGAGAGCATATACACCTTTGACAGTCTGTCTCTGCACAGCATAGTAGTGTTAACTACATGGATCCTAGCGGTCTCTATTGGTGCACATAGCTGATCAATGTATCGCGTTACAATGCATTGTGAGTATGTAGTTTTGTATTTTGTGACAACCACATTATTATGTGGATTATTGCTATATACAACTATATACAAAAGTATTATTATTATTATTATTATTATTACTACTACTGGGTACCGGCCTACTTGGGACACGATGCTGTATCCGGCCTATCCGATCGTTTTGATGCCAGGCACTGCGCTCTCTTGGTTTTTGCCAAGTGCACGTGCCGAATGTGAAGCCAGTCAGTCCCATAAGCACATGGTCATATACAGTATGGCCGTATCGGCGGTTCTGGACAGCCACTTCCGACTAACTCCATGCTGGACAGAGCACTCCCTTGTGGGTCGTCACTCGTCAGCGATGCGCACACTGAGTTTGAAGTCGGTCAGTCGGACGGACGGTTCTCAAGATACGTGAACTAGGCTACAGATGCACACACGCACAGACGGACAGAGATTGTGCGCATTTATGTTATTTTATTCCACATTTTTTCAGAATGCAAGATGCTTTTGTGAGGTTAACTCACTCTCTGACACTTTCACTGAATGTTTTCCTATTTCCCTCAAATGTGTGACTGACATGGCCAGAATACTGAGGGACACTATAGGGTTCATGTGGTTAAAGACCACATCAAATAAAATTCATTTCAGACAGACAAGAGTGGATGAATGGGTGACTCACAATCTAAGCTTTGTGGCACACAGAGAGATGGGGGTCTGAGCTGGTTGCTGCAGGTCATTTCCACAAAAACAATCTGATATAGATTTCTCACTGGCAGGAGATTGTCTCTATTCTTCCACTCATACAGTAGTAGGTGCAGATCCCTTTGTCGGGTTTGTATCCTTTATCTTCCTTCAATTGGAAGGTTTATCCTACACATGTACTCCAGCACAGAGATTTGTAAGAGCAAAACAGTGAATCTGCAGCGGCAGTGACTGAGACCGTGGAGGACCGCATGAGAAGAACTCATTAAAACTCTGACTCACAGATGCAGACTCCCCCATGCTCGCGGAGGGTTGAGATCATTTGTGAGTAAATCCAAGGCTGTTGTCCAACAACATTATTTCTAATTGCCCCTACACCCATGCAGACGCACGCACGCACGCACGCACGCACGCACGCACGCACGCACGCACGCACGCACGCACGCACGCACGCACGCACGCACGCACGCACGCACGCACGCACGCATACCATGGTGCCCAGATCTCCTCGTCATACAGTGAGAGTCAAAACTGAAAAATAGATGAGATCTTTGTCACTCAAATGGCTGTAGGTTTCTTAAGTGCTGTCAGAGGGGGGATGAGGCCACCATGCATTATGGAACACAGTGGGGCCTTGCTTAGCGCCGCTGCTCCCTTCCTCGTCCAAAACTGTCTGCCGTGGACGAACACATGGTAATTCCTGTTGTAATGTGGGATTTCTATAAAAAATATCTAAGTTGCAAGCTAATTAATCTCAGAGGTATATCACAGGCTTAAGGCCTTTCTGCACTGTCTTGGGCTTCTAATTCCTTCCATCTGGGGTGTTGAGGAGCGTTTATTGGAGTTTACCAGATTAGCCCCAGACAGGATCTTTAAAGAGAACTGCTGGTTTTCCTTCGATTGGAGATCTGCCCTCATTGTGCAGCATTGTAGGCGATAGACTAATAAAGGCCTATTGTCTGCTTCTGTGACAGGCTTGACTGGAGGGCTATAAATGGAAACCTTTCCACAAAAGAAAAAATCTTTGCAAAGAATGTATGAAGCAGGACATGCGTGCCAAGGCATGTTGAGCATTATAATATTAATCCATGAACATGCCTTACCAATTTTAGTCTGTATTGTGTTTGTGTCTCAGCTTAGAGGCCTGGACAAGAAATGTCTTCCTGAATGTTCTTTTTAAAGAAGCTTGAACTCCGTCAATAGATATGCATCTGTGCAGATTAACAAAATGCGACGGTGTCCTAAATGCTGGAATTAGACACATCTAAAAAATATTGTTCCAGTTGATTAAGCCATTTTGAGCGGGAACCCCTTTGTGTTTTAAACATTATGTTATAATTTAGCTATTGAAAAATAGCAGATCTACAAGCTCATAGCGCGCCACCGAGTGGCGCGCTATGAACTTGTAGATCTGCTATTTTTGAAAAATCGTAAAAATGCGGCACACATCTTTGAATAGGTATATATTCTTTCAGAGCGAACGTTTTCTTTTATTTCGACGTCAGGCATAAATGGGTTAAAAAACTGAAATATCTGCAATATCTATATCTATCTATAAAGTTTGGACATTATTTCATACCATATCTGTCCTACACTCCAGTAAACATTAATGGTAGTGTTTGTATTATCTTGTCTTGCCTGTTTTAGTGCAACTGTTCTGACAAGACCAAGGTCATCCATTATGAGTGTCTGAATAGAAAATGAGTGTGGCTGCCCGCCGGACTCAGCAGGAAGGCTGTGGAAATGGGCAGACAGTTACTATATACCTCTTCTGGTAATTCAGTCTGCTTTATAAAAGTCCCATTGCAGTCCAAGCACAAATGCTGCCTCTTTCCATCCAGAGATGGCTAAAAGGGGTGAATATTCTTTGAGCGAGGGTTTTCACAGGATGCAAAGAAAGAGAGAGATTGTTATAGATATAGCGAAAGGAGATAAAGGAACTAGATAAGGGCCCCTCGGGGCACAACCTGACCAGGGCAGGTCAGGTTGTGGCCTCCTGGTGTCCATATAATAGGGCAATGTGAAAAGGGTGCCATGATTTTTTGGCAATTGGATAATTTCAGGCATTTTGTTCCAAAAATGTGTTTTGCAAAAATCCACCTGTTGGTGGCGCTATAACAGGCCAATGTGCAAAGGGTGGGATATATTCCTCAGCCTAGTAGGAAAGTCTGTGAAAGATGTCATGTAAATTGCACGCTGCGTTCATGATTTGAGGCTTTTGTTCAAAACGGGCCAATCCTGCAAACTTTGAAAGCCAATGTTAGCCAATTAGGATGGAATATGAAATATCGGACAGATCCGTCTTGAACACATGACTTTAGAGATAGTGTGTAACGATTTGCGGGATTTTTGGACAGAATCTGGAGGAGTAATATCAAAAGTCGGCCTCTTGGTGGCGCTATAACAAGCCGTTCTGGAGAATTTGGGGCAGAGGTTCATCGTTGGCATCCAGGAAGTGTTTGTGCAAAATTTGGCATCGACCGGGTTAATAGTGCCGGAGATTAGCTGGTAACATACTCTCTCCCCATGCCTTCGGCCTGGTGGAGACAATAACAAACGCAAAAGGAAGATGGACATCGATCCGACACCGTTACCACCCTTTTCCTCCAATCATTCTCAAAGTCTGTGTATATCCCCACACCACAAATTGCAGTCACCTACTGTGCTCCTGGACTGGGATCTTTGTAGTCTTCGGTAGTTATGTGAATTTCCTCATGTGCCACTTTGGGTGGACAGAAGGAACAATGGGGCCTACTGTATGTGCCACTGACAGCTACAGCGATGACGCAGTGCCAAGGCGATTGTGGCACAAGATGTCCGACATAGTCACCCTCCAACTCTACCTCTTCTGCACCTATTAGGCTCTTCGAAGTGTACTTGAACTTAAGTGCCATCAGCTAGCATCAACTCAGGCAGCGCCGGTATCTCCTCCCCCGCAGATGCACCTTGTGAGCCAGCAAAGGCCTTCTCCTCTCCTTTGTTCTGTACATCTGCTCAGCGTCAGGTGACTGGTGTGATTAGCCTCACTCAGGGTCTTAATAAGACAGCCAGAGTACAGCAAGGTATCACCGTATGCACGCGCACACACAGACGCACGCACGCACGCACGCACGCACGCAGGCACTCACTAACGCACGCACGCACGCACGCACGCACGCACGCACGCACGCACGCACGCACGCACGCACGCACGCACGCACACACATACACACATACACACACACACACCATACCCTGTAGCCCTAAAATTACCATTTTCTTAAAGGTCCAGTCTGGGATTGTTTTGAACATATAAATTATGGTTATTTTCACATTCTTAAAGAGTTAGATTTTCTGTTTGTAACTCTCCTATAAAAAATCCACATAATGGTTATTAGTGTGGTTGCCTATAGGCAAGCAGAATATTGGTATTGCACTGCAGCGCTTAAATCGTGCAATAACTCTCTATTCTCCCCTCCGATTGGCCAGAGATTCAGAACTCTTCCCAAGGCATTTGTGTGCTTTGCCCTCATCTGATTGGACAGTATACTGTGACGTACCCAACTCAACTCTAATAATTGAACAATATTCCTATAGGCAACCACACTTGCAATTCCGCAGGATTGCATCTATCTAGTTTTACTCCAATGTACTCAAAAAATCACACCCGTGTGAACTGAGTGGTGTAAGGTTTTATATAGCATGATCAGCTCTGATCTGACGTAATGAAATCACACCTGGATGTGATTTCACAACTGGCTTTTTTTGTGCAGAGAAAATGACCACGGTTGCTACGGTCATCCAGTTCACCCGGGTGTGATTTAATTACGTCAGAAATTATTTTGAACATAGCAACCATGGTCATTTTTTTATGCACACAAAAGCCAGTTGTAGGAGTGGTTTACACCACTCAAAAATACTAATGTAAATAAAAGATATATATTACAGACCAAAATTATAGCAAATATAGTCTAAATTTCAATTATGTTGTCTAATGTTAGTCCTTTTGTCAAGAGCTGAGTCAATCAACTAGACGTAATAAAACGTAATAAAAGAAAACATGACTAAACTGCCACTTTTTTGCTGGTGGGGATATACCCATCTGTTTAGAATAGAATAGAATAGAATAGAATAGAATAGAATAGAATAGACTTTATTTGCCATTTGCACACATAGGAAGCGCAGCTCCCAGGGTCAGCATTAAAAAAGGGACAGGTAAGAAAAAACATAGAACATACAATCCTAGAATAAATAAATAAGTGCTTCATTATCTACCTAAAAACAGTGCATAATTCAATTAATGTATCGTGATTCAGTTTATCTGTCATATTGACTACCGTCCCTAATGTCCTCGGCTACTAGTCGTCGCACAGTAGCCCTGGCTAAGCATTTAAAGAAGTCTGAGAACTCTCAACCTTTTCTGCATCAGGGCCCACTTGCAGCCACCCCATCTTAACATGTGGTCAGATGGGTGGGCCGTATTTATTTTCAGGGCATGATTATTATAGTATTGTCAATTTTGTAGAGAAAAAATAAAATGTTTTTTATGTTAATGTTATATTATAATTAAGTAGTGTTTTGACAATTATTCATCAGGTACGGTCGCCCCTAAACCATCTCGCCCCTCGTTTTTTCCGCCGACCTCACGCCGGCCGCTCAGTCCGACGGTTCTTATATTCTTTATTTTGTTTTACTGAGAATATGGTTAGAAATAAGTTTAGGGTTAGGCATAGTTTTACTGGGGTTAAGTTTAGGTATAGGGTTAGGTTTAGGCATAGTTTTACTGAGGTTAAGGTTAGGAATAAGGTTAGGTTTAACCGTTTAAGCATAATTTACTTTACTTTAGGAATACCACACCGCGCAGTTCCGCCGGCTGTACGCCCGGGGCGAGTTGGTGAAGGGCGAGTCGTTTGGTATTCATTATTTGGGGGGCCACCTGCAATATGGGCCCACCTGCCCACCAGTGGTCTTAATCGGTGATATACTGTAGATTAAGATTCAGTGCAGAATATAGTGTAGGCCTACTATTGCATCTCCAGTTTCGGCATCCATACTCCAGTGTCTGTAGACCACATTGTGTGGACTGATGAGAGCAGCACATTTGTTTTCAATTCTTCTTCATCAAATCTGCAACTTTTCTTTTAATGTCAAACTCTGCTTTGTGAGTAATTGTAGCTGAGACCTGAGAGTGCAGCGTTTCTCATCTTGTTACTGTGTTTATTGTCTCCACTGGAAGGTGTTCATGTGAGTTAGAGAAAATATAGCAAATATGAACACACAATGTTAGCATACTAAGGCAGGTACTTTGGGGGGATTTGTTTCACAATAAAGCTAAAATCTACACATACACAAGACATTGTTCCTGAGTTGTGTTGATCTGTAACCAACAGTACTTTTCCCATCCAGTCAGAATAGCAAGATATTATTGGGTTCTGAATTATCCCATGCAAATAACTTAGGCTACATTCAGCAGACATTCTGACATTCATACTGTCCTCAATGATAGGTTTGTTTTTCTTTTTATTCTTACCGGTATATTAATCTGACAGAAACCTTCTTGAAACAAACTGCTAATGAAAAGAAGCTGAAAGGTTCTGCCACAATGGACACATGGAACAGAATAGGAGAATTATGCATGTGTGTCTTTTCTAGACTTTTTGAGTGAGCAACCACTCCATTGCCCAGCAATGTGTGACCCTGGCTGGGTCCCTGGGTCTCTGGCTGGGTCTGAGCACGGAAATAGCATTTTTTCACCACCAAGTGTCACTGTTGCGCAGCCTAACACACACACACACACACACACACACACACACACACACACACACACACACACACACACACACACACACACACACACACACACACACACACACACACACACACACAGGCCAGGGAGGAGGGCCTGTAGTACAGTACGTACAGCACAAGTACAGTACAGCACCACTCACTTCAGACGGGTCTGATTTAGCGCCCCTCCTATATACAGCTTTAATGTTTGTGTTGTCTGAACGAACATTAAAAATACCATTGACAATGAACGGAGAACAAACATTAAAAATGCCATTGACAATGAACGGAGAACAAACATTAAAAATACCATTGACAATGAACAGTGAATGTATGTGTCTGAGCAAAATCGACGTATGTGGGTGGGAACCCTTGGCCAATAAGGGACCACCATTCCTGATGTATGATGATTAGAGCGCCCCTCAGGCCTCACTTCACACAGGTGTGATTTTTAGTATATGCCTACTACACAATAAAAAGTGTGAGTATACAAATTTACTGTACACTCTCTGAGGTTAAATGAAGACTGAGGATTAAAACACTGAGGATTTTACTGTGTGTCGTCAAATGTGCGTTGCACAGGGATGAGTGGGCGTGAGGCATGCTGTGTACCTGTAGGGTGAACCTGTCCCACTCGTCTCTCGGCGTCTCTTCCCGCTGCCTCCTGGCCGACGCTCGCTCCTCACCCTGATGTGTGTGTCCCGGCCCACCTGTTCGGGCCTCATTAGTGTCAGGCCGGTGTTAATAAATATCCAGGTGTGGAGCGCTGCTCGGTGCCTGCGCTTTATCACCCAGGAATCTCTGCTGCTTGTTGGGCAGCAGCCCTCCACTGCAGCAGGGCTGACGGGAACCATGATTACACTGTAAGCACTGTACTTATTCACCCTCTGCCCAAACTCCGACACCACACTCCATCTTACACACACACACACACACACACACACACACACACACACACACACACACACACACACACACACACACACACACAGGCATAGACATGTGCGGTGTACTGTACCCTCCTCCTGTGTGTGTACACACACACACACACACACACACACACACACACACACACACACACACACACACACACACACACGCCGACAAACACAAATGTACGGATATTTGCTCTTTCATACCCATTCTTTTCATAACCTTTTTTTGCTGCTTGCTGTTTTAGGCAGTTTAACAATGAGGCAGCTACAGTAGGGTGGTGTGTGTGAGTTGCCATTTGTACAACACTCCACACCATTACTGTGAAAACAGCTCTACAGCACTTTACTGCTATGGGCTCCCGCACAAGAAAGTATTATCATGGTTTCATGGGAAAAAAACAGCTCACACTTGAAATTATTATTTGTGTGACCACAAAAAAATATTTTAGAGCACACAATTAAGCTATTTTCACTTTAACACAAGAACATTAGTTTCTCTCATATTTTCGCTGTATCGCCTGAAAACAGTGATATGTTTAACCTGGGATGGACGTTAAAGATCCCAAAACTCATGACTACCTGTTGTCACTTCTGAGACTGCTTTGAGACTGTTTTCAGGGAATAATGATTTGTCCTTCACCATTCTAACATACAGTAGTGCAAGCAGTTCGGACCTTCAGTATTTTATAGGTGCACTATATACTGTAGCTTGCTATGTTATATGTACCGGCGTCACCAAGTAATTTCTTTGTTACTAGATCATCATTGTCAGTCCAATTGTTTGTAGTTTTAGTTTCCACGAGATGTATATTTCCGAACTCTCTTTAGAATATTGTTAAGAATAAAAGGCTTCAGACTAAAAACTAAATATATTCATAATAGCAGTGACTGGTAGAAAACAACAATAAAACACGGCTTAGCAAGTGCCATAATAATGGCATTCCGAAAACCATTAAATCTGCAGATACATTTGTAAATCAGGTGTCTCAGTGGGGCCTGAACAATATTGACTGAATCTGAATCTATACCACTAGGTTTTTCAGCAATATCCGCATGATGTTTTTGCTTATTCAAGTGAAAGCCCTATATCTACAGTAAGATAGTTTAGTGGTGTTTATTAAATGTGAGTCTGGCTAGCATGTATGCCTGCCGTGTCTGATAGGTATTTACATTTGAAACTGTTCTGTGACTTCAATGCATTTAAGTGAAGAGATAAGACCATCTGTATGGGTCATTACACACTACAACATTACACTCTACAAACCCTCCACTCTACAAACTCCATGTTAGCCCATAGCACTTGCCCTAGCCTCGACGACCTTACTTAGGTGTATGCATAGGCTCAACTTATGTAATTTAGATTATGTAGTCATAGCACTCTATAGTGTATACGCATAGTTTCATTATAGATATTCCACTGTTAGGTTCTTAGCTTACAGTACGTATGACTCATGATGACTATTTTTATGTATTTGATGTTTTTGAGTGGTGCTAGTACAGTACAGTACAGTACAGTACAGTACAGTACAGTACAGTACAGTACAGTACAGTACAGTACAGTACAGTACAGTGCATGTGTACTGTACTGTGCACTGTGTGTGTGTGTGTGTGTGTGTGTGTGTGTGTGTCCGTCCGTCCGTTACCAGCTAATCTCCGTTACACAGTATCTCTATAGTCATGTGCTCAAGACGGATCTGTCCGATATTTCATATTCCATCATAATTGGCTAACATTGGCTTTCAAAGTTTGCAGGATTGGCCTGTTTTGAACAAAAAGCCTCAAATCATGAACGCAGCGTGCAATTTACGTGAAATCTTTCACGAACTTTCCTACTAGTTTAATTTTATTTTATTTCGCACATATTATTAGTGTATCACAGTACAGTACAAATTATATCATAGTATAATAATTCATGTATAATTTATACTTAATTTGTCTGATACACCCATGGGCGAAAAGGAGCAGGAAGAAGAATACATTCTTATAATTCTTAAAAGTATAGGCCTACTTGATAATTGCCTACAGCCAGTGCTTTCACTAAGATGCAATATACAAAACAAAAAAACCCAAAAAACTTAATTGAAAAAATGACACATGAAACAAGAAATGGATGGCACTTAGTGACACATGCAAGAAATTATGTCACGTCTTCATATTGCCGAATTACTGTTTATAATGTTTTTTAATTGAAAAATATTTGCACAGCCCTTTAAATCATTATTTAGAGAATTCCATATTTGGATTCCTGTAATTGAAGGACACATAAATCTTTGAGTGTTCCGTGCCAACTCAACTGGTGTTCAGATTTCAATCAAATTTCCTCCCACTATCCCCACTTTCTGAACTGGGTTCGAATAAATTAACTTGCTAATTAAAATAGCAAATTAACTGACAATGTTTTGCTTTTTGCCCTAAACATAATTAATAATGTTTGTAGCTTCACAATATGTTCGAATTTCAATACTCTTGAGTTAATAAATAGACTGTTTGTGTGTTTTCTATAATGGACTGTGCATGATTCGTACTGCTCTCTTCTGTAAATGACACACACACACACACACACACACACACACACACACACACACACACACACACACACACACACATTTCTTAAAAATCACCCGTCTGCTATACTTTGTGTGAAAGATGGTTTTATATTAACTTGGGGTGTTCAGATTGAGATGTAGAAAACCACAGACGTTTCCCCATGTTTATCAATGAGCCTCGTCCATTCTCAGAGCAGCATGCTTGTTAAGTAGAAACAGTGAAACAACTCCACTCCGTGCTGTTAAAAAATGGATTGGATATTGTAATCCATTTCTGAATTACGTAAAAAAAAGTTAGAACTAGTTTCCACTTTGTTTTACTGCACACCATAGTATTTTACTGTGTTCCCCGACCTATGACAAGAAAAACATCTGTTGTTTTACTCATAGTAAATTTCAAGTTGATATGAAATAAGAAGATAAACATTTATTGATCCCTGGAGGGAAATTCTGGTGTCAATGCAAAAAAAGAGAAAAAAAGAGAGAGAAGAGGTACAGGTACTGTAAGATAAACAAACTGTGATTTTGAAATAATACTGGAGCACTGGATAAATATAAATAAACAGTGAATATATGAATGAATATTATTTATCGCTATCTACAATCAGTGAATACAGTATATTATGAATGAATATGTGTACAATGTATTAACAGTGAATAAGAAAATTAATATACAGTCTGTCAACAGACCTTCAAATCTGGCTGAATATTATGTACAATCTATCCACACAGTCTACTCTCAACAGTTACCCTTAACAGGTATCTGTCAAAGTTTGGCATCCAATAGTCCATAAGCAAGTGAACTTCATACATTTAAAACTACAGCATGTTCTATTGTGTGTTACAGTAAAGTTGCCATAACAAATATACACCACCATGCTTTTGATTATGTGACGTCAAATCAGCATTATCAGAGCTGAACATTAAACTCTGAGATGGGTGGGCATTTTTTTTTTTTTTAGGAGGAGGAGAGTTCCCCTTGAAAGCAGGATGCCCACATGCACGATAAAAATCAAGATGAACTTGTGGAGTATTACAACACATGGTGCAAGAGTTCACTTCAAGTCATTTAGCCAGGGGCAGCAGTATGGCTCAGGAGGTAGAGCGGCCATCTGGGAATCCTGGTTTGATCGCTGGCTCTGCCTGACATTGTGTCGAAGTGTCCTTGAGCAAGACACTGAACACCTGATTGCTCCAAATTGCTCCAGCAGGTTGGTACCTTGCATGGTTGCCTTCGCTGTCAGTTTGTGAATAGGTAAATGAAAAGCACATTGGATTAAGGCACTATAGAAATGTAGAACATCAGCTGAATAGCATCAGACCAGCTGCAGACCACTCTTAACTGCACTTGCAATATTATACAGTAACCCAGGATATTACCAGATATATAGCCATCCGCGTATCTTCATCATAGGTTTTATATAGGACTACAAATTAACACAAGGAGTATAGGGGTTTGTCTAGGGGTTACCGCGATGCATTTGGCTTCGTTGAGTGTCTATATACGAACACAAGCGGCCTGTGTTTGGGAGAGGGAAGCCGGTCAGGGAGGGTGATATTTGTCGGCGTAGTTTCCGAGAAAAGAGCGTGCAAAGGCCGTGACTAAAACAGAAGCTAATGGCTATAGAGAAACAAAAACAGTGTGGCTGGGGCCCTGGCAAACGTGCATAGCAACCGGAGCGGTTCCAAAAATGAAACACAGCGAGGCAATCTTATAGCCTTAAGACGAGCCTGCTCGTCATGAGTACCCAGCGTAATTAATTTATAGGATGAGTATACCTGTATATGTGTTAAGACGGAGTAAACAGGATAAGATACAACAGCATGTGACAACACACATAGAAATGTGTGGGGAGGAATCTGCTGATTCACTTTCATCCGGATATAGGCCTTACAAACTGCCATGTGCAGCAAACCTGTTTGGACAGTCCTTTATGTAACTGTTTGCATGCATTATGTTCTGTGTGAATGGTCGAGAGGGTCAGTCTGGCATGTGTGGGGCTCCTCATCGCAGGCGCTCTCTAAGCAGGCGAGTGGCAATGGTGGTGGCCAGGGGAATGACAGGGAGGATACAACCACTTGACTCTAGAGAAGCAATCAGACTCTAAGGGGTTTAATGCACTGCCTTGGGTCTGAGCCACAGCAATTGGGTTTGATAGCCGTGTCATTATGAGAGGAGGGCGTCTGGAGGTCTTCAGCGGCCAGGGATTAGAAGAGGAGAGGGGGACGAAGAGACCCAATAGAAGTGGAAGAGAGCTACTGAGGTGGGGTCTCTGTGTCTCACTGCATCGGACACTGGCCCTTTCACCTCCTCAACCCCCTCTCATTGTCACTCTGCCACTATCCTTACTGATTTCTCTTCACATAAGTGACGGCGACCCGGAGAGCAATCCTTGATAAGAGCAATGTCGTAGGTCACCGCCCCATTGTGTGCATGAATGTCTCAGAGTTTCTGAACCTCTTTACATCAGACATTTTTAATTTGCTGCCATGAAAGAAAAGTACTGTTAATCTTTGCCACAATGGTCAATTAAGAAAATGTCATAATGAATTTCTCATTTTCTCTCCCTTGTTTTCTGTAATACTACTCTATACTTGTGGAATAACATTTGACTCATACTGTTGACTCGGTGAAGGCTATTTGTGACTGTGTGTTTGTTTGTTTGTTTGTTTGCGTATAAGGAGGTAGAGAGAGATAGAGGGTGAAGTCGAGTCAACCTGCAATGGTTGTGATGGCAGATGCTGGGGTAAGAGTTGTCATCAACGTTCCTGGAGCCTTATGGAAGAAAGCCAGGTCCGGGGCTTTGATTGAGCCAGCTGTGGCTGCGCCGTTTGCCACAGCTTGGCTTTGATTAGTGCCTCCATGAAAATGTATGTCCCATGCTCAAAGAAAACTGGGGGAGTAGCTACCTGTCAGGAAACTCACAAACAGGCTATTTAGTGCTCAGGGAACTGTATATTTTAAAGTCAAATATTTCCAGATTTTTTTCATTTCATTTCATTGTGGGGGGTGACCAAATCCCTGCTGATATTCCCTTCACCCGCTCAATGGGTCCCTAGATACGCTAAAGTAGGTGCACAGCCAGCCCCCCAAAAGCAGATATGTGCAGGAGGGCACACTCTCAACTGCACAACAAAAGCCTGCATGCCAGATGCTGTGAATACCAAAAAACCCTGCAACACAAACACAAAATATATAAATTAATCAGAGAGTGCAGGTAAATAAATAAATAATGTATATGTGGAGCTAATTAAATGTGTTTATTCCTGTTATCATATGCTGCCCTCATTTCCACCACTTGAAGCCATGAATCATTAAGTGGCTGCTAAATTGGTCTCTGGGGCCGTCCTAGTGGCAGGGGGCGGTCAGATCCTGTCTGGCAGAAGGCAGGTGTGCAGCGGACGGACGGATGGCCTGTGCTCCTGCGCTCCTCGGACAGCGGCGCGTGACAGTGGGGAAGCGGGCATCATGCTGGGAGGTGAGTGGCCAGAGGAGAGTCGGTAGCAAAGCGACTGACAGGGCCGCCGTCACAGGGCCAGCTCCGCTTTGATTAATGAGGGCATTTGAAAGACAATTAGTGGGAGCAGATTTGCCTTCAACTACCTTATCAATCAGAAGCCTTTTAATTCAAAGTGTAACACCCTCTGCTCCAAAATGAGTGTCTAAGCATTGTGTGTGTAGCATTGTGTATGTAGCATTGTGTATGTAGCATTGTGTATGTAGCATTGTGTATGTAGCAAAGGCTGGGACTGCCAGTCCAGAGAAAGTGCCAGAGAAAGCCTATGGTGTACAGTTGGGTGCCACCGATATTGTCCCTTATCATTTGACCCATTTAGGCCTGACCTCAACATTTTAAAAAATCCTTCTAAATCCTCCAGTTTTCTGAAATAAATATTTTCACGATTTTTCAAAAATAGCAGACCTACAAGCTCGTAGCGCGCCACTCGGTGGCGCGCTATGAGCTTGTAGATCTGATATTTTTCAATAGCTAAATTATAACATAATGTTTAAAACGCCAAAAGGGGTTTTGCGCAGATCACGCAAACCTCAGCAAAAATAAAAGGACAATATCGATGGCCTCCAACTGTAGGTGTCGATAAAAACAAAACTTGCCATCCCAAGCAGATAACTAGACGTGGAGCGCAAATCTCTGCCAGGCAGCACAGCCCTGCCCCCCCTCTACCATTGTGCCTGTGTATGAAAAGGCATATAGCGCAATGGGGGGAAAGGCTATGACAAAAGGATGCTGATCTTTAATCCCCAGTGTCAAATATGTTTGTACAGGGCCAGACTGGGAACACACATCGGGGTGGGAGTGTCAATGACCCATGTCTGTCCAAATTGACAAAAAGAGAAGGAAAAAGAAAGAAAAGCAAACTTTAAAGAAGGTAGACAAAGTTTACGGCAACCAGCTGATCAGTCAGACTATAACACAAGTAAGTGTGTAATACAAAACCAGACAAATTCCAAGAAAATTAACAACCACAAATTATTATTGACCTGATGCAATATGTGTTGCAGGCGTTGAGACTTGAGGAATCCGTAAAGACAAATACAATTTCTATGACATTGGTTGGTTGGTTGGTTCGCATTTCTGGTGGGACTCCCTATGGTCAGAAGTTAGCCCTTGGAGGTGCGCTCTATAGAGGCCCTTGCAACATGCAATTAAAATGTAAAATGTGGGGTTGAGTGGACATTGCGTTCATGATTTATGGTATTTTTTGTCAAATTATTCCCTTTAATGTTGGAAGCCAATTAGAGCCAAACGACATGAAATATGAAAACGCTATTTGACTATCAATGACCTGCGGAGATATCCTGTGTATACCTAATTTGGTTAAGATTGGTAATTAAAAGATTATAATAAAATTATAATACAAAATCTGTGAAAGGTTTTGGATTTGATGGATGGAAGTTATTCAAATTATGTTTCTATAAAGCAAAACTGATATTCCAACAACATCCACAGATACTCATGGCATAAAAGTCTTAGTAGCGTCTTAAAGAAAACCTGACATTTGTCCCTATCATCTGGCAACAAAGAAGATTGTTCTACAAATATAGATATCAACCTCTGTGTAGAACACTCTCGTCTCACTCCATACAACATTGCCTCTCGCACAATTACCTTTGTCAATCATTTGAACCCAAATTATTTGAACCACTGGAGAAGCGATGTAGATCTCCCAGTGTGCTTAAGAGCGAAAAAGAGGGCTTTTCATAAAGCTGGAAACAAGCAAGTTAAGAAGTGTCTCTATTGATCCTAGTCCCAGTAAATAAAACAAGGGCAATGGGTAAAAAGGAAACAAACACAGCACAAGGTAGAGAGAACCAGGGAAGGAAAATCAATAGATTCGCTAACTGGCGGGTCCTCTTTGGTCAGGCTATTCTCTCTGGGTTAGGACGTTTGGAGACACAGGAAAGGAAGGGACATAATCAGCCTTCTCTTGGTTTTCCAATCGAGTGTGAGACTGGTCCCAACTGTGAATGCAGCTCATACTGTATGCATTTAACCCAGTCAGCTACTACAGAGTGCTAAGGAAGGGCAAGGCACAGTGGCTCATCTTACAAATGTCAGATAGTTCTTAGCCAACGGCTTACAGTATGTTTTCCTCAGTGTGAGGGAGGTGCCATACTACACAGCTTGGAAGCACTTTCATCTTCAATTTCACTTTACTCTTACTACAGAGCAAAATCCACATCCTTACGGATGCATATTAAATTAACACTCCATAGTTTGGTTTACTTGATGTGCACTGCACTCATGTGACATTCAAACAATTCTTGATTGATTTGCAGACTGAATGACATCCATACAGTAACTGTTTTTGAAGAGCATGCATGAAGTGATCGATACATTATTACAGCTATCAGTGTACATAAAATACTCTCGTATGAAGCTTCTGTAGACTTAGTAATCGAGCTTGTGGCAGAATTGTCATTTGTAATGTAATGAGTAATGTACATTAAAAGTGACTTCCAGTCACTAAACAAGGCAGGTGCAGAAGCTGACTATAGCCCTGTGAGGTGCACCTGAATGAGTTCCCGCACCGAGAGGTACATTTATTTTTGGTTCAGAAATGTCGACTTAAACATATCCATGGTTTGCACAAACATAACATGCAATGTTTTTGTCCGCCATTAAGACCTCAGTATAATGACAGTAAATTCTGAGGAAACTGATTGGATGACATGAGGTCCAAGTGAAAAGTAACCTTATTGGATCACAGTTGGATCACTCCGAAGTCCGAACATGAGGTTTAAATTGTAAAAGAATGTGATTGGATTATTATTCATACGTTTCCCCTGCCAAAATCTTAAAGATGGAGTGCCGTGATTTCTTTCCCACCCTAAAACATGATCATCAGGAGGAAGAATGTTTTCAAAGAAGTGTATCGTATTCGTGGAAATGACGTTTTTATGTGGACACGCCCACCAGTTCTTTAAGTATGCCTGGTTTGCCTGGTGGGTGGTTGGGTGGTGATCCACCTGAACTGAAGCCGCACCCACAGCTGTTTTTGTATGATAAAGGGGGAGGGACTAGGGGAGGGGATGATATTGTGATATCACTTCATCAATGTTTTTTTCATTGGCACGTTTGACTGTCAAGGTTTCAGCCTCTAGGAAGAAACCCTAAATACAAAGGGAAGACATCATTGCACATAACAACCACACCAAGGGGTCTAATTAAGTACTGTCACCTCATAAACACATGAAAATCACACCCGTGTGAAATGAGTGGTGCTATTCCGTGTGGGGGTCCCCGGGGGGTCCCCAGATGTTCCAGACCACCAGGAACACGCCCAGGGGGCCGGACCGGTTCCGACGAGCCTCCCCGCATCCGAAATGGTTGAGAAATGACAGAATTACCGTGTAGGGGTCCCTCTACTGTACTGTCACTGTACTGTACTGTCACACCCGAAATCATCATATATACAGTCAATATGTGTGTGTGTGTTAGGCTGCGCAACAGTGACACATGGTGGTGCAAACCAACCACTATTTTCATGCTCGGACACATGCAGCCAGGAACACAGCCAGGGACACAGCCAGGGACACACATAGATGTCTATAGGAGTGGTTGCACCACTCAAAAAACTGGAAAAAGTGTATCAACTGGATCTCGAGATCCACATGGAAACGGCCTCCAAATTTGGACAAGGTCTAAATACCATCAGGGTATTCAGAACATCACCGGCCATATACGTGTTGAAGTGTCCCTGAACAATCCCTAACAGCTCCTCCTCGAGCACTCATCATGAACAATCTGAGCAGCCATCAGCTGGGTGAAGCTGAAAAGCCCCATTGACCGCTATTAGCCTACTGTAGATATTATACCGTAATTCACAATTTTATTTTTCTACTTCTTATGCCTATTGGCTGCATAAACAAGAATTTGCCACCCAGCGCCGGTTCAGCGGTTTACAAGATTAGCTCATGGGGAAAGACAATTCTGCTATTATTATTTTGTGAAATTTGTGTCCGACTCCTATCTAGAAAGAGAACTTGACGTCACCCGGTTGAAAGTAATAGCAAAAACCTCTCAAGATGGCGCCACCTGTCCATTGAACTCCATTGAATGGTTCCTCAATCTATAGGACATTTTTGAGTGGTGCAAACCACTCCAACAACCAGCTTTGTCTGTATGTTCGTGTACCTGTCCACTCAAAAAAGGAGAATGGTTGCTATGGTTAGTGTGTGACGTCACTGCACCACTCAGTTCACACGGGTGTGATTTTTTTTGAGTGGTGCAAACCACTCCAACAACCAGCTTTGTCTGTATGTTCGTGTACCTGTCCACTCAAAAAAGGAGCATGGTTGCTATGGTTAGTGTGTGACGTCACTGCACCACTCAGTTCACACGGGTGTGATTTTTTTTGAGTGGTGCAAACCACTCCAACAACCAGCTTTGTCTGTATGTTCGTGTACCTGTCCACTCAAAAAAGGAGCATGGTTGCTATGGTTAGTGTGTGACGTCACTGCACCACTCAGTTCACACGGGTGTGATTTTTTACTTAATCATTTACTACATACAGCAGAATATGTATTTGAGTCTTGCTTTACAGTATGATGCATTAGGTCGACTTTTCAAGATGGCGGCAAGCTAGACGGACGTGTGTCTCTCAACTCCGCAGCTTGTTACAAATTATTTAACAAAAAAAACAGACTAATGGAAAAGTGAGCAGTTTTATTTAAGCAACCTGATGATGAATAACAAAAGAATGCCCAAACGAGGTGGCAAAAACCAAGCCAAGTTGAGCTTTGGTTCTGCTGGGTCCAAGGAAAGCGGGGAAGCTAATGCTAGCAACATGGCTGGGGCTGAGAGCTCGGGAGCTGAGGGGGAAGACACGGGCCGTCGCTCAGAGAGTGCAAGTTGCTCTATTCTCGAGGCTATCAAGGAGATGAAATCCGAATTCTCACAAAAGTTAGATTCAGTCATGTCGGCGATTGAAGGTATGAAGAAAGAGGTCGGAGATTGCAAAGAACGAGTCAAGGGTGCGGAGACTCGCATCTCTGGCACTGAGGACATTGTTGCTAGCTTACAGGCTAAGGTCCAGGACCTGGAAAAGAAGTACAAGCAAATGGAGCTAAAGGTTCTGAGCGGAGAAACAAGGTCCAGAAGATCCAATGTGAGATTGGTAAATTTGCCAGAGAAGACAGAGGGTTCTGATGCTTGTGACTTTCTCGAGCAGTGGCTGGTAAAAACATTGGACTTAACGTCGAAGCTAACCATTGAAGTGGCCCACAGGATTGGGCCGAGAAGAGAAGACAACGCTCCTCCGAGGACTCTCATCATGAAATTCCTGGACAATAGAGACAAGGTGAAGGTGATGAGGGCTGCTCGAACCAAGGGCCAAATCAAGCACGGGGATACATCTATAAAACTTTATCCCGATTTAACCGATGAGGTGCGCAAGCAGCAAAAAGTTTTTGACTCTGTCCGACAAAAACTTTGAGAGATCCCTGGGCTACGTCAAGGAATAATGTTTCCAGCTAGGTTATTGGTGACATATAAAAACAAAACTCAGTCCTTTGACAAACCAGCGGACGTGGATGACTTTATTCGACGAATAAAAGACGTGTCTGGAGCAGTCAGCAGTGGAGCCGCGGAGAAGTGAGGATGTGAGGTAGGCTGGCTAGCTAGCTAGCCCGAGGCAGCTAAACCAACACGGGGCACAGAACTTTTTATATATCCCTTTAATGTATTTTTTTCTATACAGTAAACCGTGATATAATTTTGATATGTTCAGATCATAGTTGTGCTCGGCACGCGATATTATTTTATACTGAGTTGTACTCTGAATGACGTTAAATGTTTTGGTTTTAGTGTCTCGATTTGTTTTGAATGATATGCTAGCTTGTTGTTATCTTGGAGCTACTGTTAGCTGAAGGCTAATATGTTGGGGGCCGTGGGGGTTCTTTTTTTCTCCCCGTCTTTGTTTATGGTTCAGGCTGATGTTGTTTTTTGGTTGGGGAAGCTTTATATTATTATTATCCTATAACTAGATCGTGTGGTTTGTACTTATTATAGTAATTGGGGATAAATGATGACACTATAGTACCGTGTCTCGGCACGGGACTCAATTTCCCATGATGCATCTGGGTCCCGGTTTTGTATTTCAGTTCCGGATCATTGTACAGACCTAAGGGTCATCTTAATTTTGAGGGAGCACCACTGCTGGTACCCTCCGGTACTACACCCGGATTTATAGTATAGCATTTTGTGTAGTGTCCCCTGCCACAGGGCTTTCATGGCACAACTTTGAAGGGATAGATTGCAGAATAGTGTACTCTTTTGGTACACATTTATATTTCGTTTTACATTAAATACACAATCTAAATTTAAAAGAAGGCAATGGGTGGGGGGGGGGGGGGATTTAATAAAACCAGGAAAACTATGTTTTTGGATAGTTCACTACTAAGGGTTGTGTGTGCACATGTATGTATATGCATGCATGTGCGTGTATGTGCATGTGTATATACAGTATTATTATACAAAAAATAATTTATTAAAAAATAAAGTATAATTATATTATATATTTAAAAAAAAAAAAAGAGAGATGGGGGAAGGGAAAAGATTAAACATCGGTTGTAAAAAAAAATATTTTTTTTTTTTTTTTTTTTTTTTTTTTCTGCTCAAGGTCTAATACTATGGTTTAAATTCTGTTTTCACTTATATTGGGGGAGGGAGAGTTTATCACGAGGCGAATGGTGATGCTGGGTCATTCCTCACATTGTGTGGAGTGGTCTTTAACCTTTTTGAAGTGGGAAGCAGGGGGGGGGGGCAAGCCTACTCGATGGGCTCAGGGGTTTTGGGGTTTTTGTTTTTCAGGCTCACTGTCGCAGCCTTTGTTTTCATGTTATGTGTTTATTTGTTTGTTGAAGGCACTGCTCTAAATTCAGGTTCAGAAAAGTCATTTGAGATATGTGATTATGGCTAGAGAATTGGAGGTTAAATTCACTTCATGGAATTGTAGGGGTTTACAAAAAATCAAAAAGGTTAAGCAGGTGATGGGAAGGTTAAAAGATATCCACTCGAGTATTGTCTTTCTCCAGGAAACGCATTTGATACTGAATGAGGATATTAGGATTAGGAAAAGATGGCGAGGGGAGGTGTTTTCAGCACCTTTCACTTCCCAGGCTAGGGGGGTCATGACTCTTATACACAAATCTATCCCATTTAATGTTACTAAGGTAATTGCCGATAAAATGGGGCGATATTTGATAATTCAAGGTAATCTTTTTGCAGAGTGTCTTATTTTGGTAAATATCTACGCACCGAACAATGATGACCCAAAGTTTTTCAGTAACTTATTTATATTATTGACATCTCTTGGGGGTCATTATCTGATAGCGGGGGACTGGAATGTGACCCCTAATCCTACTGAAGATAGATCTACTCATTCAGACAAAACTCACTCTAAAAGTAGGGAAGTTATTCACCAGTTTTCCAAAGACTTAAATCTTAGAGACATATGGAGAGATAGAAACCCTGGTGTATCTGCATACTCATGCTATTCTAGTACATACAAAACGTACAGTAGAATTGATTTATTTCTGGTTTCTGCAAGTCTTGTAAATAGAGTTAAGGACTGTGTGTATGATAGTATCCTAATTTCAGATCATGCTCCTAATAGTTTGATTTATGTAGACCCAGGTCGGATGCGGGACCCCCCTAAGTGGAGGTTTGAGCAGAGATGGCTCCAGGACCCTGAGCTGATAACTTTTTTGGAAGAACAAATAGACACCTATTTTGCTACAAATACGGATGAAACATCGGCAACTATAAGGTGGGAAGCATTTAAGGCTTTTATTAGGGGACAGATTATAAATTTTACGAGCTCCAAAACAAAGAAAAACAAACAAAAAGTTATATTACTGGAATCAAAAATTAAAGCTATGGAAGGTTCTTACTTTAAGAAGCCTTGTCCTAAATTACATCAGGAAATATTATTATTACGTGCACAATATAATGAAATATCCGCTTCCAAAGCAGCAGCTAATTTGTTAAAGCTCAAACAAACTATCTTTGACCAGGGTGAGAAGTCTGGCAGGGTTCTAGCCTGGCGCATTAAACAAATGCAAACTGAAAGAGCAATCAACATGTTAAAAAATGATGTTGGGGAGACGATAGAAGACCCTATCCAAATTTGCGAGGCATTTAGAGATTATTATGGTAAATTATATAGCTCCGAGACAAATCAAGAAGATGTAGTTGAGAGCTCCTTTTTGGATGGAATTAATATTCCTAAAATTCGAGAGGAAGACAGTAAAAAGCTGGGGGCAGATGTGAGTATTGGTGAGATTTTGGAGGCAATGAGTAATATGAAGTCTGGAAAAGCTGCAGGGCCTGATGGTCTGCCGATAGACATTTATAAAAGATTTGCGGGCAGATTGGCGAGACCCCTCTTGGACATGTATACTGAATCTTTTGAAGAGGGAGTATTGCCTCCCACTTTGAGAGGAGCCCTCATTATACTTTTGCCAAAACCTGGTAAATCAAATGATAGATGCGAAAATATGCGTCCAATCAGCCTCTTAAATTCTGATCTTAAGATACTTTGCAAAATACTTGCAAAGAGACTAGAACTTATTCTACCTGAAATTATAGATGAGGACCAGAATGGGTTCATGGTGGCCCGCCAGGGTTTTCACAATGTAAGGAGAGTATTGGATTTATTGCATGTCCAGGAGGGGGCGCCAGATACAGCCTTTTTATCTCTCGATGGGGAAAAAGCTTTCGACCGCGTAGAGTGGCCGTTTCTATTCGAGCTTCTTGGTCGATTTGGCTTGGGGGAGAACTTTTGTAAATGGGTAAGACTGTTGTATAACGATCCATATGCAGAAATACTAACCAACAATAATATATCTAGACCGATTAGGATCCATAGAGGCTGTAGACAGGGATGCCCTTTTGAACCATTTGCAATTGCTGTAAGGGAACATACACTAATTACAGGTATTAATATAGAAAATCTAGAGCACCGCATATCTTTATATGCTGATGATGTAATATTATTCCTGAAAAATTTGGAGATATCTGTCCCAGCTATTCTGGATCTAATAACTTCGTATGGTCGCATATCTGGCTACAAAGTAAACAACTCTAAGTCATCCATTATGCTTCTGAACTCGGAAGAAAGATCAAACCCTCCCGGTCATGTTCGTCACTTCAGACCAGTAAATGCCTTTACTTATTTGGGAATCCAAATCGTGCCAAGGTTGGAAGAGGTTGTGAATGCCAATTATGACCCAATTTTAGCCACAATCGAAAATTCAATTAATAGATGGTCAAGTCTTTCAATATCTTTGATCGGCAGAATTAATATACTCAAAATGAATGTACTTCCCAAGCTATTGTATTTATTTCAGAACGTACCCTTGTCACCTCCACCAAACTTCTTTTCTAGAACCAGGAAATTGTTTACCAACTTTATTTGGAACAATAGACGTCCTAGACTTAGATTGTCCTTACTTTATCTACCCTATGATAGGGGAGGATTACAGTGTCCTAACTTGCTGTGGTATTTTTGGGCAGCTCAATTGAGAACACTAATGTTCTACTTTACAACGGATGCGGCGCCGGCATGGAAAGATGTGGAATCAAGCTCCTTGAAGTTACCACTCCCCCTTTATATTTACTCAGATACTTATAAAAACCTAAAAAGAATTACAAGCAATCCTATAGTTAAAACAATGATTGAAGTCTGGCATGAGGTTAATATATTTTTGGGAGAACATCCACGTCTCTCTCGCTTCAGCCCAATATGGGGTAATAATCAATTTGTGCCAGGTAGAGCTGATGGGGGGTTTAAATTGTGGGCTGATAGGGGAATAGGTCAATTAAGGGATGTATTTGAGAGGGGTCGGGGGAGTATGCTCTCGTTTGAGGAACTGGTCATTAAATATGATATCCCTCGCAAACACTTCTTTAAATATCTGCAACTGAGGGACTTTATTAGAACTAATCTGGGGCAATCCATGCTGGCCCCATCCATGTCTGTGCTGGAGAAAGCTTTGGTTAATGACCCATTCGGAAGGGGGTTAATATCAGATTTCTACGCCCTATTGGTTGACTTTTCTCCGGAATCCTCGGAAGATAGGCTTAATGCCTGGAGAACAGATATTCAGGAGGATTTAACAGTGGAACAATGGAGTACGGCTTGTGCACAAGCTCAATCCCAGACTGGGAATACTCGTCTAAAACTTCTACAATACAATTGGCTTATGAGAGTGTACATTACACCAGTGAAACTTAATAAGTATAATTGTAATATTCCAGATGTATGCACCAGATGCGGTGAAGATAGAGGCACATTGTTCCACTGTCTATGGTCCTGTCCAAAATTGATTGAGTTTTGGGGGAAGGTCGGGCAGGAAATACAGAAGATTTTGTCAATAAATATTGTACCAGAACCAAAGTTCTTCCTGCTCGGTCTATATCCGGAGGGACACAAGATAAAGCGTAATGAACAAATGTTTATAGATATATGTCTTTTACAAGCTAAGAGAGTGATAGCATTGACCTGGAAGAGGCCGGACAAACCAAGTATTACACAGTGGTTCAGAGAATTGTCTTTATGTCTACCTTTGGAAAAGATTGCATACATTCTTAAGGACAAACAAGAAATGTTTCAGGAGGTGTGGGGCCGTTTTATGAGATACATAAAGAACAATAATTTGTCACATCTAATGGATGGAGCTGAAGAGGAGTAGTGCTGTTGTTGTTGTTGTTTTTTGTTTTGTTTTGTTGTTTTTGGTTATTGTTGTTTTGCTTTCTTTATATCAGTAATTGTCTTGTACTGTTCATTGTTGTTTTTTGTATATGTGTATTGTCATTTGTGTGTAAAAAGGAAAATAAATATATTGTTGAAAAAAAAAAAAAATGATGCATTAGGTCCCCATGTGGTTCAGTCCAGGCCCCATCTCTCTCTCCTTGCCTTCTTTCTTGTTCCGGCCTAGCAGGCAATAAGGAATGCTGCCTGCTGCCCTCCATTTCCCATTAGCTGTTTTATTTCACGGGAAATTTGCTTCCTGCATGCTGTAATTGGTATGTAGGCACCTCCTGATGTGGGCATTAGGATTTTTAATACAATCTTTTACGCAGGTGAGAATATGCATATATTACCCTTTCAGTGGCGCATTATTTGACTGTTATTCTCAATTATTTACCCATACTCTGTGTGAAACAAAGTTAGGCATTGTGGCAAATGTTATTAAGTGCACTACTACTGGGCATAGTGCTTATTTTACTCTCTTAACCCCCTTCACCCTGGAATCCCAACTTTGGGCATATCATGCCTAAAACGAAAATTACCCCCGTGTTAAGTGAGGTGCGCTCTTATCATCATACATCATCATGACGTAAAATAGACACTATGGGCTCTATTTTAGTCCATGCTAAACCCCTTATCCCTAAACTACTTTGCCTTTTTTGAGGGGCGCTAGCCCCTCCTATATACAGGTTTAATGTTTGTTTTTAGTTGTAGTTTTAAAAACGCCATTGACAATGAAGGGAAAATGTACGTCATCTTGTCCCTAACACAAACATTAAATGCCATTAACAATTTAAAGAGAATTTAATGTTTGTGTTGGCACCGTTTGTTTTATATCATCATTACATCACCCAATCAACATGAGTTAGACTTTAATATATTAGCGCCCCTCACTTCACACAGGTGTGATTTATTTTTACTATTTTGAAAAACATTTTTGAATAGTTAAAATAGCCAATCTACAAGCTCACAACATGTCGATGTAGATCAGCTGGTTGAACTATTCAAAATGTTATTTCAAAATAGTACAAAAAGGAAAAGTAGTTTAGGGATAAGGGGTTTAGCATGGACGAAGATAGAGTGCTATATGTCTATTTGCTTGACTGACGTAAAATTCTCCATTAATTGTCAATTGGAATGTAATGTTTGTTTAAAGTTTGTGGACAGACAGCAAAAGCTGGATATAGGAGGGGCTAGCGCCCCTCAAAAAAGATTTTATATATTATATATATATATATATATATATATATATATATATATAAGCTATAAATATATATAAAGCTTACAACACATTGTGTGCGCCCTGCGATGCATTGTGAACTTGTAATTACTTTGTCCAACAACAGCTTCTCACCAACTTGGAAACCAAATCAATGGTAGCACTAATTTCTGAATGGTCCACACCAGCACGTGTTAACACAGCAAAATGTTTCCCTTGTCCTTGAAAGCTCCTTTCTCTATAAAGTACTAATGTCTACTTAGTACTTATATATTTGTTTTTATTGTACATTTATTTTATTTTTAATAGATTTATTGTGTGTAAAAGACAGGGCCATGTGATGTAAATAGTTTAATGAAGGATTTGTTGTTGTTAAGTCTGCCTACTCTCTTCATTCATAATTTTAGGGGTTTGTATTGCAAATGAGTAGTCAATTATGAATTTAGAATTCAAGACACATGCGTATTGAAGGCAAAGTCTTTCTCCGGTGGAGGCCAAAACTGGGCACCATAATGATATTCATTCTCAAACAGGGGAACATTCTAATGGGCAATTAAGATGATCAAGCCTGCCAAGCTTCACGTGAAGAACGGCGTCCATGTGCCAGCGATTACATGTCCTCCACCCACTGCCTCCTTCCTTCTCTGGCCCAGGCTTTGTCTTATGCGTGTGCATAAGTAGTGAGTAGGAGAACGGGGGAAAAAGGCTCCAAAAGCACAATATAATTGAACTTTCCACATTATTTCTCACTAATATGTGCTGCCACTTGGTCTCATTAGTGGAATGATGTGCTCTCCCATTCTGGAATGAACTCTTTGCCCGAGTAATTAAGGCTCCTAAAGTTTCCAGTCCTTTGTTTAAAGAATTCGTCCTTGTGCTCTCCATGCCCCATCAGCTGCCTAATTAGCAGGGCCTTTGTGTGATTAAAAATTCTCACAGAGATTCCATTGGATATTTTCCTCTGTTAATGAGTGTTTGTGGACAGCTGGGAACGGGCGCGGGCTCCCTCCCCGTAGGACCTCCTGTGCATTGGGCAGACCTCTGTCAGGGCCCGAGAGTGAGAGCTGTCATTTCCGTAATGGGGATGAAAATTGGTCAGAACCTACCCAGGCACCCACAGGAATGGAAGTGCCTTGAAATATAAATGAGGATGAATATTCATATTTTTTTTCTACTTTGATAAAGGAAAAAAAAAGTGCTGAGTATTAATATACATGTCTGTCAGTTTAAGCAGCCCTAGGAACTTGGCATGCTATGTCGGCCCATTAATGCAGCCCCTGGCTTCATTTGCTATTATCCTCAGGTTCTTTTTTCCCCAAAGTTGGGGTCACCCTCTCCACTGAGAATTGCACATTGGAGGCTTTCCTTTTGTAACAATTCTCCCACTTAGTGAGTGAGCGAGAGACAGGGGGCTCCTAAAGAGCCAGAAAGGCATTTAATGAACCCCACTCGGAAGTAAAGGAAAGCAGGGGTCAAACCCAAATGAAAGGAACAAGGCAGGCTATGTGTGCAATTGGAGGATAGCAGAAATCCAGAGGGAGAGAAAGAAGGATGTTAGGAGGAAGGGCCCTAGAAGGAATAGTCCACATTGGTTTAGCTGCCTGGGACAGATGCCCTTCAGCCCTGTAGCTGTTAGCCAACCTCTATTCTGCCTTCATTTGTCTCTTCTTGCAAAGTGATGAGAGAGAAGAAATGTTAATGTACTTGTCCAAGCAGTATCCTACTGTACAACTCTATTTCAATAATGAGATGAATGTGTTTTACATAAGGGCTTAGAGGAGGACCCATTCAATGTCCCGTATTACTGCAGGTCTAAAACAAACTTTCTACTGCTATGCTGGCATTCGAAGCTGGATGTGTATCTTGCTTCAACATGGAGGCCAGAGGCGTAGGAAAGAAAATCAAAGCGATGATAAGGACTCGGCCTGAGTAAGGAGAAACTGTTGAACCCAGCAGTTCTGGGGAAGTTTAATTACAAAGTGGAACGATGGATAGATTTCTTAAAACATCATTATAAACAGAGACAGACGTAATGAGCTGCATGGCTGATTATATTTCTATTTAAAGACCTGGATCTCCAGACAGCAAACAGAATGATAGGACATCTCACAAGTCAATTTACACCTGAAAGGACACATTTAGCCTTAGAAATAAAGATCCATCAGAATGACATTGAAGCAGAAGGAGGTGAAAATGATTTCTTGGCCATTTTCTGTATGAGTTTCATAAGGAATCCTGATGTGCAGAATATAAGTGTCCTGTAGTGAAGGTTAAAGAGACTTCTGATTATTACATGATAAATCAAATATAGGAGTTTTCTTAATTGCAAGAATTGTGGTACATACATCTTGATGTAGACTCTTAGAATCAAATGTTGGATTATTTAATGTTTTACTCCCAAAATTCCAACACTCATACCCCCCTCCTTACAGGTACATACAATGTATCATTAATATACACACTGTATGTATTTTTTCTACTCTAGATATTATTTGACAAGATTGCAGTTACATTTTGGCATGAAATGTGTCTCCTGAATACAGTACATGTGTCCTGTATCGAACATAGTACTGATATTTCCTATGCTGCAAAAAGCTAATTCCATCCAGCATCCATCCATCCATCTTCAACCGCTTATCAGTAGTTGGGTCGCGGGGGCAACAGCTCCACTAGAGTGTTCCAGACTTCCCTCTCCAGAGCAACATTAGTGACTTCCTCCTGGGGGATCCCAAGACGTTCCAAGGCCAGTGAGTCGATGTGTTTCCTCCAACTGCGCCTTGGTCTGCCCCGGGGTCTCCTCCCAGTGGGATGTGCCTCGAGGACCTCCCTAGGGAGACGCCCAAGAGGAGATGCCCGAACCACCTAAGCTGGCTCCTTTCCAGGCGAAGGAGCAGTGGTTCTACTCCGAGTCTCTCTCGTGTGACTGAACTTCTCACCCTATCTCTAAGGGAGATGCCAGCCACCCGTCAAAGAAAACTCATTTCGGCCGCTTGTATTCGCGACCTTTAATTGTCTACCTCCATGTCCTTCTTACTAACTAATCTGGGCTTCCTGTTATGTTTATACTGTACTTACTGCATGCTGTTTGTTAATAGGGTGAAATGCATCTCTTAACCTCTGCAAGTGTATTGGATGATCAGATCTTCAATGAATCTTGGATGGATTTATGAATTGTTGCTCTGAACCTTTACACTACAGATACATATTGATGCTATATATATATATATATATATATATATATATATATAAGGAATTGCAGAAATGCATGTTGATTTCCTGTCCTGGGTCCATCACAGGAGTATACCAATAGGTCCATAGTTTAACACTCCATTTTAACACCCCATTTGGATGCAGAGAGAAATTTCCCTACGCAGTCTTTGGGTAATTTGTTTGTTTTTAATTAAAATCTAATGCTGCTTTCCCAGGGCCTGGCAACTCTGCAGCTCTACCCACTGACCGGGGGACATTTAATAAGCTGCTGTGCTAAAAGTTGCTTCATTAGGTGTGAAAAGGGCCGATAACTCAATAGCCACCAGCCAAACATCCTCTCTGTGTCGGGTTCCTGCCTCTTTAATCTGTTTTTCATTCTGTCTGGGGTGGTGTAGCAGTAGAGGGGGTTTCACAAAACGGAAAAGACATTCATCACCGTCAGGCCTCCAACAAACCTTGGTAAGAGAGCCAGCCAACCAGGCGGGTTGAGGAAGGAGCCCTCAGTTAAGCCAAGTACTGCAGGGTAAAACAACCCACCATATACAGTAGCTGTAGTATGTGAGTGCCAAAGAACAGATTTAGGTGTGTGTGTGTGTGTGTGTGTGTGTGTGTGTGTGTGTGTGTGTGTGTGTGTGTGTGTGTGTGTGTGTGTGTGTGTGTGTGTGTGTGTGTGTGTGTGTGTGTGTGTGTGTGTGTGTGTGTGTGTGCGTGCGTGCGTGCGTGCGTGCGTGCGTGCGTGCGTGCGTGCGTGCGTGCGTGCGTGCGTGTGAACATACTGTAGATTCTATACAGTATGTTCTCTCACACAGTCTACAGTGTAGACGACAACTGTGTGTCCAAATCATGTACTAGGTCCAAATCATGTACTAGGCCTACTGTACTGTAGGTCACGTGAACCCTATTAACACAGAACAGCCTCTAACTCTAAGTAAGTAGATTGGTGGATCTGCTGAAAATCACACGTCAACCTACCTTGTCAGAATGGCTGCATTGTTATCCCATGGTGGGACTGTGGCAAAACTGTTCATTGAACAAAATGATTCCTAAGACCAATCATAGATTGGTAAAATAAGAGAAAGGTGAAAAATATATTGTATGGAGATGGAGTCCAACTAAACTACAATGAGAGTTCGTATTGTGAAGGGAGTGGGCGAGAGAGAGAGAGAGAGATCATTGACCAGAGTAGAGACTCAGAGAGTTCACTCTTTTATTGCGGCTAGCTGTATAAATCCCAGTTCCAGGTGCCACCATACGCGTTCACTTTAAGAGTCGGAGTTTGCCTGCCCCCCACACACACTCACTACACACACTTGAGTATCATTGGCACAAGAACACACTGTTTACCTTTCGTCAGAAGCTTTTACATGGCGGGAGCGGTACAAAGGCACAGATTAAATCAGAAATTTGGATGGCAGAAGATCCACCAAGGACAGCTCTCCTAGATTCCGATTTATGGATGTTTGAAAATCCTCCTTTCAACTGCTTTACACAGTGATTATATTTTCATTCCCATAGCTGGAGCAGTGGGGCGTTGCCATTGCAACCGGACCAATGTTAAAAGCTGCCGTGGGACACAACCATTATAGACGGAGTATACATTGGGGTCCATACATATATACAGACCTGGGATATGACGTCCCCTAGCGTCGGGGTCCGTATATATACAGACCTGGGATATGACGTCCCCTATAGCGTCGGGGTCCGTATATATACGGACATGGGAAAGAAAGAATTAAAGGAATATTTCACTTTCAATTTATTTTTAATTATTTTGGGAGGGGGGGGGGGGGGGCTCATTTAATCGTCTACTCAGGCTTATGCGAACCCCCCAGACAGTTTTGACATGTTTTGCACTCCGTCCATGTGTGTGTGCGTGTGTGTGTCCGTCCATCCTTCCGTCCGTCCGTTACCAGCTAATCTCCGGCACCGTTGGCCAGATCCATGCCAAACTTTGCACACACACCTGGATGCCAACGACGAACCTCTGCCCCAAATATTCCTCAACGGCGTGTTATAGCGCCACCATGAGGCCAATTTAGGCAAAACACATTTCTGTAGATTACTCTACAGATTTTATCCATACATCACACAATTCGGTATACACTATCTCCATAGTCATTGGTCTGTTTCGAACAAAGTGCCACAAATCACAAACACAGTGTGCAATTTCCGTGAAATTATACACGCACATTTCCACTAGGCCGAGGACGGCACTCATTCTTTTCCAAAACAGCCTCACTGTGGCGCTATAACAGGGCAATTCCTTTTTGCCCTGTTTTTTTTAGGTTTTTACCTATAACTGCATCGATTTGTATACAACTTATGTATGCGCACTCCCTAGAGGCCATGGAAAAACATTTTCCCTGCATCCCTCCACATCTGCCGGTTATAGTGCCATCATGAGGCCGATTTCTGCAAAACACATTGTTTATGTTAGTCGCACAGATTGCATCCAAATCCCACGCAAATCGGTACACATGATCTCTGTAGTCATGTGATCAAGACGAGTCTGTTGGATTTCTCAGATTCTACACTGATTGGCTAAGATTGCCTTCCAACGTTTTCAGGAGTGGCCCGTTTTGTACAAAATGCTGCACATGTCCTGCTCATCCAGAATTCAAACTCCACACAGAAAGGCCCTTTTGCCAACCCCACCTCGGGTATGGGCACTGATGACGCGGAGGAGGGAACACGCCCCCAGTGCCCACAGCGTCCCCAATGCGCCCTCTACCGATATTGCCCAGAGAATTGCCTCATAGAGAATATTTTTCCTCCGGTGAAAAAAAATCCCTTTCTGCCCAAAAAGTACCGTTTATACGTGTGGTGGGAAAGTAGGCTTTCTAATGACACAACTCATCTTTGTATTGGTGAGTAGGTCAAACGTTCTTGAGTTTTCCACTAAAGAGGAGAGGCTGGTTTGAGTTCCATGTGAGATTTAAAAACGAAAGTAGCAGAGCCTTACTGCAGCAGTAAGGCTATGGACCAGAGCTAGCTACAGTAGTTGCATTCCTCTCTCACCAACACTGCTTCTGCGCAACATTTCCATGTCTCCATGAAACATAACAGGAGCGGCAACTGTTTTCTCCTAATAAGAGTTCCTGGCTCAATCACTCTCACTCAATTATACTGTATTGGAAATGTAAATTCCACTTCTTCTGGGCCCCCTCACCCCCACACAACCTCAATAAAAGCACATTGCATGAAGTGGAAGGGATTCTGGAGTGGTCTTGTTACAATAAGTTGTGATAAATACATCATACGTCATCTCCAGTGTTGGCATGTAAGCTATTTTCACTGATGATGACGATTGTTTTCATAGTACTTTCCACTACATTGTACTGTATGGTACCTGCTCAACTCGACTCAACTCTACTCTACTCGCTTTTTATACCAGGTACTTTGTTTTCCTCTGAAGACTGTAGCCTACCCCTTCAATGTAGTTGTCATAGCAACATCCAAGCCCACCATCCAAAAAAAACGAAAAAAATAGAGCACATGCAGCAGTTGCTCAATATAAATGTATTTATTTACGATGGCTAGATTAATATTTTGTGAACAGTATTTGAGATCTTCCATGCTTTATCGGAGCGCAATGCTAGTGACAATTCTCTCTGACTGAGTCAGTGTTTTCAGCTTACCTTTTCTTTTGGTATCACCTCAGCTCACTTGGAACCACAACGGAGGTGATACAAAATAAAAGTGCCAGATAATATAGGTACTACTTTTGCCCAATAAAAAAAACTAAAAAGTAGAGTTGAGTTGAGTCTGACCATAAAGTGTCATTAGGTAGCCTATACCACTTCAGACAGTTCCATTCAGACAGGATATGATATCCCTAGTTGTATGCAGGACTGCTTGGCCATGCTGAAGAAGTAGTTTACTGGGCATGCATGCACAAGAAAAGATATCATTAAAATAAAAATCCACCAGTTTCATCCCCCCCTTTCTCCTACCTGATGTATCTGACAAGCCAAGTATCTCCCAGCCCAGGCACTGTTTTCATCCTGAATAGATATCACAGGCTCTAATTTGCTGCCAGAGATCTGTGGACTAGTGGAGTGTTCCCCTCCTCCCTCACTCACTCCTTCGGGGATGACTTCTGAAGCTCTTAATAAGGCGACAAGTATGCTTTCACGTATTGAACTACATCAAACCCACTAATCCTTGTAGATTGAAGCCGCCCACTGATTTAGATTGTCATTATGTGTTTCATAAACGTTCCGCACTAAGGTTTTATATTCAAGAAATCTGCTGAGATGGGGTTGGAATGGAAGGTAGAAATGAGCCTCACCCTCTTTATGCAGAGTTTAACAGGCTAACGTAGATGTGGTCGCTCAATGATTCTGTTCCACCTGAGCTGAAAGGCTATTTACGCCCGCCAATGATGATGATGGCTGCAGAAGCCAGAAACGTTTCCAGGCGACCGGGATTCCCCTGCTCACTGTCATTTGACAGGCTTTACGGAACACACTGTTCGAACACTGCAGACTCTGTAGCCATCATACCTAATTGACCAAAAGGGCTATGCTTTAAGTGAAACAGAAGTATAACAACTGAAGAGATGAACCTCTTCCTCCACATAACCAGACGGATGTGACAGTATAGACAATGCACTTTATAAGCCTGAAGTTAGGTTAGTGCCCTATTTGCCCTATTTGAGATAGACTGAGCCTTAGCTCATTTTAAAATATGTAAAGTATAAATGAGACTAGAATGATCACAATGAATGTAAAGCCAGAAGGAATGGTTTCCTCTTCCTCTGTTCATTGCTCTCTCATTCTCTTACAGTATTTCACTCTTTGCATGCAGAGTTGATAAGTTGATTGCTGATAAGTGTTATTCATTTCAATGACTGAGCCAATTAAAAATTAAGCTTTATCTAATGTCTGCCTTAATAGTTAGATATCATTTGCAAGAGTTTAAACGGAAAATTCTCAGTTAATAGTGGGTTATATTTAATTTGCCCTTTTTTCTGGAATAGTGGATTAATAGGAAACATTGTCCTCCAATTGTATGATGCCACTGGGGTATTCAATTAGACATAATGCACTGCCATATACCAGAAACACAATTTAACACGTTCCCAGCCACATACGCTATGATTAATTAAATGCAATTAAAGCAATGATTGTTTTAGCAGCAAGTAACACACTGCTGAATCTTGATTGAAATGCAGACACAATATTTTCCATCTTTGTCAGTTTGAGGTAGCACGATTATTTTCAGGTAGGGCAGGCTATAGCAACCAGCTTTGTGGCCAAAGTTAAGTGAGGAAATGGAGCTACAGAATCAGGCTGCTACATTCTTCCTCCATTTTTCATGAATTAAGGTCACTTATCAGTGACGGTAAAGTCACCAAGTTCTCTTCATCAACTCAATAATAGTCTGAAAGTGAAAAAAAGAAAAATAGTCGGGTCATTTCTTTGTAATACACCCCTGGGCTTTTTATTATGACTTCATTTCCCGTTGTAATATTGGAACGTCTCTATAATTGTAAAAGTGTAATAGACTCTAATAGAATTTCATTTTGAACTCTGAATGGTCTATGCCATCTCTGCTCAATTTGAGTAGAATAATGATTTTTAATGTCCACACATGGCTTCCTGTGACCTTATTCAATCTCTGGGCTGATCGGGAAATATATTGATTCAATTACAGGGCTGATGACAAGCGAACAGAGGAGAGGAGGGAAAAAAGGTCAGCATATATTTGAAAATGTAAATCTTAACAATGTCTTTGGGTTTGCTGGGGGAAAAAAGCCATTATCAAATGTCATTTGGTTTCGGTGGCATCTAGCCCCCTGCTTTTTCCTCTTAGACCGATGGGAATTGTTCAAATGTTTAGGATATTGGTGGAGTTTTTACAACATCAAGGCCTGTGGTATGTTCAGAGTATGGATCGCTATTTTGCTCTAAAAATGGTGTGGAATTTCATAAATTTCATAGATTAACTTAAGTAAATATTTAAATATATACTGTAACGAAATGTCTGGCTTTTCCTGCAGAGTTCTAAATGCCCTTGACATTAAGGTTTTCACATACAATACCATGCAAATCTTTTGCTGCATAAGCTGGTCTTAGTGAACTGGCCTGTCATATTATGTACTCAAACGTTGAACAAGCCTCTAAAATTCCTTCCATCTCAAATAACATGCACACCACACTGGGTACCACTAATTAGTTGTTTGGTCGTTAAAAACTCATTAAAATTAAATTGTTCATTTGCATACTGTGCATTGCATTATAAATTATTAATTGAAAATAAATAAATGAATGCAATTAGTAAAATAAGTAATGTAGCATATGCACCTACGGTGATGCTGTGCTTGTCTTTCTTTTGACATTGGAGGAGGGGCTTTGTTGTGGAGAAATACCACTGTTTCCCGTTACACAGTCCACTGCCCTGGTTTCAAAGATCATACCGTCCGTCATACAGTGGTATCTGGTACACCAGTGGTTCTCAATGTGGGGTCTGGGAACCCGGTTCCAGGGGGCCCGAGAAACATTGGTTAATATAGTATAAAAATCAATCAAAATATCAACAATCTAATCGAAAAACTAAAATAGCTGATCTATAAGCTTTACAGTGCGTCACCATGCTATGCGTTGTGAGCTTGTAGATGGGCTATTTACATTTTTCTTTATACTGTATATAGAATCATTTGTTTTTGAATAATCTTGGGAAACTATTGTTACACCAATCTCCATCTGATTGATGGGGTTTCTGATGCTACATCTTTTCGGATGCGGGTCTGCGGCCAAGTACAATGTTTCAAAACCACTGCAGTGCACTGCAGTACAGTATACAATAAAAATCCTCATTGTTATAATTCTGCGAGTGTACAAATGTAACCATACTGTATATGGACATTTGTACAATCTCTGACTTAAATTAACGCTGACCTTTTTTACTGTGTAGTATTTGAATCACAAAGAATTTTGAGGTGACAATCAGTCACTACATGGCCAAAATGAGCATATTGGTAAATTCTTCTTGTAAACTGTAGGAAACATTTTTCTTCACCGATTACCTTCATGCCCCCTGTTGTCACTGCTTGGTTTGGCAAATTATGAATAAATAGACTTTTTCTCCTTCTGATTTTCCAGCCAGCAAATGCAATTTTGCTAAATCCACTTCATTGGTGCGCATCTGTATGCATTTTGCAGCTGGATCAGCCTGTCTCAAGGCTGGAATAATATTCTTTCTCATTGCGACAATTAGTAACAACAAGTCTCATGTCTGTTGTTATTGTTGATGCAGTTGTAGTTATTGCCGTTGGTGTTGTGACGATTGTTGTTGTCGTCACATAGCTGTTGCTCGTGTTTTCGTTACTTTACATTCCTAGCATTTTCACTTCCAGGGATTGGTAAATGTGCCTCCCCTTTTCAAATCACTTCATTAATTAAATGAGATTGGGAAAGGTTCTGAGCTAATGGATTAGACTGGGGCTGGCTGGTTCAGGCCTGTTTACCGGAGGTCACATTTCATTTGCTGCCTATGTCAAGCGACCAGCAGCAGGCCCTCTGAGGCAATCTAATCAATGTCTGCGTGCCGTAGCCCTTGAATGAATCCATTAAAGTTATGTGGATGCATCCTACCCGGTGAAAAAAAGAAAGTCTCCTGATACCTCTGATAGAAATTAGCCATGAATTAGGAGAGAGGCTGGGCTCATTCTGGATGCCAGCCAACGCACAATTAATAGGCCATCAGACCCTCTTGTGTGTTAAATCCCATTTGTTCGCCCATGCTTTATGAAAGCCTCTCCTCTGTTGCTCCTGGCCTGGCAAGAGACCCCCACACACCCACCACAAAACTTCACTCATTAAATAAAGTTCTGGGAGGAGACGAGGCAAGGAGGGCTGGAGAGCAGGGGCAGAGCTGCTGTTACAGGGGAGGGGGGATTCTAAATTCTCGTTTCCACATAGCTACGTATCCATTAGCTATGAAGTCCATTCGTTCCTATGGGAGCCTCTGTGATAGCCTCTGTGATATCCAATGCGAATCTCCTTCCATTTTTTTCCCAATGCAGAGTTTGCCTCAAGTACATTGACAGAATCAGACCCATCTGAAGTGAGTGGTACTGTACTGTACTGTACTGTACTGTACTGTACTGTACTGTACTGTACTGTACTGTACTGTACTGTACTGTACTGTACTGTACTGTACTGTACTGTACAAGCCCTCCTCCCTGGCCTGTGTGTGTCTGTGTCTGAGTGTTTGGCTGTGCAACAGTGACACTTGGTGGTGAACAGACGCTATAACGCTATTTTCGTGCTTGGACAGACAGACCCAGGGACCCATGGACCCACATAGCTGTCTATAGGAGTCGTTGCACCACTCAAAAATGGATCTCTTGCAACAGATCTCATGCATGGCATGTGTGGCCTCGTCAAAAAAATCCTAAAACAAAAATAAATCCTATAGATTCTTATAGGATATTCAAAATCCTGATCCTATTGGAAATTTAGAAAATCCTATATAGATTTCTTTTACTACATGCTAGGAAATAGCAGAATAGCTGGGAGGGAATTCAGCAAAAAGCATCAAGTTTGTGCACGTTTTAGATTTTTTGTGTTGGCATAAGATTACGAAAGATGGAAGTGCCAGCACTCAATGAATGTCCTTTTCACATGTTTTACCTCTGAAGAGCCAACGGATGCGTTACGGCCAGGTGGGCCTTCCTCAGCGTTGTGGACATAAGGGCATAAAATAAATAAATCAAAATAAACAGTGGTCTGTTTGCAATGAATAGCCTACCCTACAGTATATGGTTGAAACTCCAAAGATGTTTCAATGGATTCTGTTACTATTAGCTATGCTAAATAACTAAGGGGGGCGGAATTGGCTTTGCAACGGTAGCCACTAGAACTGTAACTAGTTTCCCATTTCAGGTATCTTGGAGCCTTTTGGACTCAAACCTGACCTTCAACAAACACATAAAAATGTAACATGTATGCTGTCCTCTCATGTATTGTTACAGTATGTCAGTTTTGTTTAGTGTTCCATGTCCGGGGACTACGGATGGAAAATAGCATCTGGGCTAAAACCGGTGTATTTACGCTACATTTTTATGTAATGTTTAATGCGGTGCGCAGGTTGTACGTAAGCTCTGCACGTGAATCTTTTTTTCTTTTACGCAAGTGCTCTATTTTTCTGCGTGTCCGCGACGGTTATGCAGCCCTTCGGCCACCCCCCCCCCCCTCCCCCCCCTCCGTTAAAATGTAGGAAAATATTAGTTCAAGATGGCGTCCACGATGGCTGCCGGGTGCAAAATGCCTCTAAACTGGGATTTAATATGTAAAAGAATCATAAAAATAAAGATGGCTCTCAGCTTATAGGCATTTCAAGCCATCGCAGGGGCGCCATCTTGAAACCTTTCCAGAACAGAACTTAGATATGCTTACAGTTTAGTATGTTATTTAGCATACCCATGGAGTAGTAACAGAATCCATTGAAAAATCTCTTCTATCAATTATTTGGGGTTTCAATCATAATATACTGACCTATCTAATATTGGATTAATTCCAAACTGACCACTAGGGGACGAGCCCAACGCGTTTGCGATTGTTTTTGAAAACGTTATACGCATACCTAACACCATGCCAAATCAAACACTTCAAACACTTTTTATGATTGTTATATTCCCTCACAGTTTATAGGCATTTTAAGCTCCCGACGGCCAGTGCATGGACGCCATCTTGAAAATGATGCCAAAGGACTTGAGCTGGGGTTGTGATTGCAATTGGGGGTTGGAAAGAGCTTATTCTGTGGCCAGGAATAAAGCTAAAAGGACTTTAGCAGGACACTGGGGGATGCTAATCATGTGGGTCTCTTCAGCACCGACATCATCTTAGCAATGTCCACTAATACCGCAAATTGGTCTTCAATGTTTCTGAGTTCAAGTAGAGGAAATGCTGAGACCAAATCTCTTTAGACCAGGATGTCTAAAATGCCTGCAAATCAGCAGAGATCATTTTAACCCTGCAATTTATTTTACACGAATGGTGCACAATCATTACTTTCTGTATGCTTGGCAACACATTTATAATTATTGGACATTATATTTTACTTAAGGAATAATGGCTCTTATTGGCATGCATGACTCGGTAACTAAGTCAGCTTTTGGAGCACTGTGTCATATTTATGTCCTGCAGTGTTACTTCATTAATTTTTTTTCTGGGTTTCATTTTTGTGTCAAATTACATGACATAATTAAATGTTATTAAAGAAGGGTATTATCACACTCAGTGGCCCTGGAATTTTAACGGTGTGATGCCTAGGGGGCAATTAAGCCATCTAGATTAGAAGAGTGTTGGTCTGTCCGTCATTCTGTCCATCTGTTCGACTGTCCGTACTGTACATCTGTCTGTGTCTGCACCTAATTTCGCAAACCACTGGACCGATCAGCACCAAATGTATTGGGCATGCTGCCAGTAGGCCAAGTAAATAAATCACAGATTTGCAGATATTGAAAAAAAAAAAAAAAAAAAAAGGGTGAATATTTTGTGAATTAATAATTTCAGACACACATTCCATCGATCCCCCAATCAGTCTAGCCCGGCAAGTCAAACCCAGCACAGCCGCACATTTTCTCAATGGACACCCAGCTGACGTGTTTGAACCTGTGTACCTCAACACACTGACTCACCTTGACAAATGCATGATAACCTCCGAATGAACTGTTCCGACCACACTAACATGGAGAGCGACAGCGCTGAGGGATGTCCCAAAACAACTAAGGAACAGGCAATTGTGCATACTGAAAACACTGGAGAGCCATTACAACTCAACCGTCCTTCTCACTCAGCAGATTAACAACAATTCCCAGAGTCCACTTGTACTCTATGGTCCTAATTTACATTATTTTTTGGGGTCTCGGTGCATGAGACTAGAGGTCAGCGTGAGTGTAGGCTACGATGCAAGGAGAATGACAAAGAGAACAGAGATCTGTTATCTGCTCTGTGGTGCCTGCAACACACTCAAAATCCTTGAATGCTGTATACTGCGCATATATATATGCACGCACGCACGCACGCACGCACGCACGCACGCACGCACGCACGCACGCACGCACGCACACACACACACACACACGTCACACACACGTCACACACACACATCTATGTTGTTGGGGAGAAACCAACTAACTCCAAAATGGTTATCAGGAAATGAAAAATATACAATTTTCAGGAAATGAAGAAACCTTATTATTATTATTATTAAACCTTGGTATTTTTTAAAACAAAACAATACTGCCTCATAAAAGTTGGTATTGTGACTTTATATATTGTCAATTACTAGAGGGGGAGAGGTGGTGGAGTTAGCTGCTTAGACAGTTTGAGGGTCCAATGGAGTAAAGATGTTTTGTGGTTTCCTCTCGAGAGCGACAATATACAATATTTTGTGCCAGGGACTCCATACAAGATTTGTGTTGTTAAAATGTTACAAAAAATATTCCACATTTTTCAAAAAAAAAAAGGAAAATAACCGATCTGCAAGTCACAACATGTCGCAATACGACACATTGTGAATTGTGTAGATAACTAATTTACTGTATATGCTAACATTTAGCTGGGGACTGCCTGGAACCCCCTCAAAGACCCCTGGGCGTCCCCAGACCCCAATTTGAGAACCACTGCCATAGACAATAATATGGCACATACTGTACTTTACACTGCAAAATCCTGAGTCTTAATGGCTAACTCTGAGAATTAAATTAATAATCCGGGTTTTTGCCGAATACACTTGAATGCACACAGAGACACATGCACGTGTACAAACAAGGTTATTTGGTATAGACACACACTATATGTAAATGGGAGCTAAAATGATTCTCGTACTTGCCCTCTTTCTCCAGTGCCAGAGTCACGCATCATTGTCAGCAGCCAGCAAAACAAGATGAAATAAAATTGTAAGCCGTCCTGGCAGTCAAGGACACCATTCCCTCACCGTAATAGCCTGTATCGCCTAGCCACTCCATGTGTAGCTTTTCTTCATTGCTCTGGGCTTTTATTCCTGGCAATAAGCTCTTTATCAGTCCTCAACACAATTCATTTAAAAAAAAATAAAAAACACTGTCAAGAAGCAATCAAACCTTAAGTAAGAGGATTCAAAGTCAGTGTGTTATTGTTGAGCAAAGTAGCATTACTTCATTTCCATAATGCAACCAAATGGAGTCACCAAATGGGTAATAATGAGGAAAATGAACTGTTATCTTTTTGTTTTTTCTTTGCATGTCCCAAATCTAAATGTAACACTACAGTATTTACCCATGTTATTTCCTCTTGCCTGTATTTTCCCTTCTCTCTCTCAAGGATGACATTATGTTTGGTTTTCTTGTCTGTGCCCTGGACAACTATGATTTAGCAATTCTTGACATATCCATTACACCTCACAGATTGGCTATTCTCTTTTTCTCTTTGTCTTGGCACCCTATAGAAATGACATGTACCTTTCCGCCCTTTAATGTCCTCGATTCACAGGTGAGGCATTACAAAGAAGTGAATTCTAATTTCAAAAGTCTTCCCCTGCCATTAACTTGAGACTTCAACGGAGAGACATCAATCTTGGCAAGGTCTTTTGAGCCATGTCTAAAACACTTTTCAATTCCATTGTGAATATTCCACCTGCCCTCTACAGTATGTAGACATGATACATGATCACCATGCACATGTTGTTGCCATTTTCAGATTCACTATTAATTATTATTATTAGTTATTGTTATTTTTATTGCAGTAACTGCATTGGGGTAATGGTTCAAACATATTCATCTTGCATGTATTGATTGGCGAAATAGCATAACTTTGTGTTCCACTACAGCAGAGATACAAGCAACCTTATTTTTTATCATCATCATGTCGACTATCACCATTACTATCTTCTATAATGCAGAACTGCCAATTTGGTTTCATGTAGTGTCATTCAGCATTGCTGTTATTCCAGTTTGATCCCTGGGGCATTTCTGTCCCCTAATATTGATGTTTACATGTGGATTAGCCTTCAGCCCTGTGTATTTGCTGTTCTATTAAGTCTCGATTTTTATATTCCTGACCGCAGACATTAATTGATCCAGTAGAGGCGGAAGTTCATCAGGCAGCCCCTCCATCAGTCTTGCATGTATGACCACATACAGCAAAAAGGCCAAAGGTGACCAAAAGGAAACAAAAGTGACCAGCATTCCAGTTGTGCTGCCAGTGCCTCCAGAGCACACATTAGATGTTACACTGTAAAATGAGACTGCATTTGTATAGTGCTTTCTATGCACTACGCTATACAGAGCAACCTGTGTGGGCTGTGAGAATATTGCAACTTAAGTAGGTCCCCAATTAATTGTCGAAGCACTAAGATTTTAATGATAACATTAATATTATAAAAGACATTTAATGTGAATAAAAATCATGTTTTTTCTCTCTTTCGTTCTACTGGTCCAAGCCAGAACATTAATTCGATGGATTGATCATTAAAATAAACCTGCTCTGAAATTGCACACGGCCCACCCATCTGACCACTTAACGGGCAGCCTGTCGCCAGCTCTTCAGTAACCATCCAGGTGGGACTCTCATTTCATCCAATCATGAGAGAATCAATTCATCAGTTTGTATTTTGTAATGTTCCAGTTCCAATTTTGACTGCTCCTTTTGGTCTTTTGTTTCATCATCCAGTTTCACTTGTCCATCCTGTGTTTTCCTTGAGTATTCTCTCTCTTGATTGGATGAATTTGATATCCCAACCTGAAAATCAATGTTCTGTTTACTAAAGACCTGGAGAAATAGGGAGACCCCTATCACTGAATGAATCCTCTATCTATACGTAACAATGGTTATTATCAGAATATAGAGCTATTTGACACTTATTTTAACAAACAAAATCACCTTTAACTCGTAATCAAATTGACCAAATTGTACTCAGAGTTACAGATGACTAAGTTTACACTGAAGATTTTACTGTGTATTATAATTTACAATTACTAGAAGTGTTACTCTATCTGTAAAAGTCTACATGTAGCATGATGTACTGTAGGTTTGAATCAAGCTTTGGCTTGATTCAAACCTATTCAAATAATATAATACTCAACTACAAGTGAAAGTTGCCCGGTCAAATTTGTAATCGTCGAGTTAATGCACTGGAATACTTGCTTTAAAAAAATAATTAAGTAATTCATGAGTCAAAAGTAGGCTACAATTTCGTCTTTGATATGTAGCCTATTGGGGTGAAGGTCATAAGTATCCAAAAATACAAATTTGAGTAAAGTTGCAGTGGCAGCTCCCAAGCTCTGGAATGAGCTGCCTCTGCACATAAGACAATTAAGCCCCCATCCTCCAGGTGTTTAAATCACGCCTCAAGACTTACCTTTATTCCTTGGCATTTCCAAGCACAGTATGAGATGTTTTGATGTTTAATGTGACACTGTGCATGTTGTTTGTGGTTTTTCAATGAAGTATGTTTTTTAATGTTTTACTGTAAAGCACTTTGGTACAACGCTGTTGTTTTTAAATGTAATATATAAATAAAGGTGGTATGGTATGGTATGGTATGGTATGGTATGGTATGGTATGGTATGGTAGAAAGTACAATTACGGTATACTCAAAATGTTACTAAAGTACAGTACATGTACTTTGTTACTGTTCCACCATTGTCTATCATACAGCATCTCTTTTTCCGAGAGCTCTCTTCAAAGCCAGATGTGGCCTGTCATCTCATGATCAGTATATTAATTTGATTAGATAAAATGTAATGAAGACTCAGTGTCTCTGCCTCAGTAAGCTGTGTGTATCAACACAATTTGATTAAAAATGTTTTTTTCCCCCAGTGACACACTGATGGGCTTTCTGGTTGCAGTGATCATGGCTATAAAAATAATGGTTTAATTCCTTGTCCACTCCTCGCTTGGTGATATATTGTATTTTATTTCATACACCAACTTCATCACCGCGGGGGGGATTAAGGCTAATGCCTAAAGCAGCACAGCTGAAAATTGAAAAGAATTAACAGCAATTAGCACGTTAACAAATGGCTAATATTATTATATTACCTGTAAATGTCCTCTTGAGAACCTCTTTCACCCACCATAATGAAAAGGGGTGTGTGGGGCGTGCTTTTGATATTTGGGTAACAGCTGTATAGTTAACAAATCATTGCAGGATTCATATCTGCATCTTTTAATCACAGGTCTGCCATACTCCTGCTAGGCACACTTTTTGAGTGGTGTACGTGCCCTTACTGAGCTATGTGTGTCCCTGGGTGGGTCCCTGGCTGTCTACACGGTAGCTGTCATTTCTCAACCGTTTCGGACGCGGGGCGGCTCGCCAAAATCGGCCCCGCCCCCTGGGCGCGTTCCTGGGCGTCTGGATATTCCGGGGACCCCCGGGGACCCCCACACGGTAACTCTGTCATTTCTTGACTGTTTCGGACGCGCGGCGGCTCCCTGGAACCGGGCCGGCACCCTGGGCTCGATTTTTTTCAAGACCCTTTAATAAATGTGTAAAGAGCAGATCATCATTACAGCACCACAGTAAAATCCTCAGTGTTCATTTACTCGTTTGTAACTCAGAGTGTGCATATAATGTAATGGGATTGCCATACTATTTCAAAGCCCATGTTGCTTCTGTAGACCACAGGTTTTCCAAGTGGGAGCCACCACAGGGTGCCATGGGGATGCGAAGTTGAGAACAGGCGGCAAGGGTTTGGAAATGAAATCCCTACAAACCCTCCCGCGCACTCAGATCAGCCAATGCAGGGAAGCTGGAAGTACCTTCACTAAAAACACCGGGACAATGCTCCACACGTCCCAAACCCTTCTCCCTTCTGGCCCCAAAACTATGGAATGCACTTCCCATTACAATTAGAACTGCAGCCTCACTCCCAATCTTCCGTCGTAGTCTGAAAACCCACCTTTTCAGACTCCATCATGGCCCGTAGCACTTATGTAGACTTAGATAGCATTTTATACAGACTTATAGCATGTTATGTAGACAGCACTAGAATTGCATTTTATGTAGTCATAGCACTTCATAGTATAGATAGTATAGTATGTATAGTTTATATGTATAGTTTCATTATATAGATATTCCACTGTTACGTTCTTAGTTTACACATGTTTCATGATAACTACTTTTATGTATGTGATGTATAGCCATGCTTTTTGTTCTTGCTTATTGTAAATCGCTCTGGATTAAGAGCGTCTGCTAAATGCCTAAATTGTAAATTGTAATGAAACCAGTAATAAAAACACTGCAGTTCTCATTAATGGCCCAGCAGCTGGCGCTGATTCCCCTTCTCCGGCTGTAAAGACAAATGGGAGATTATTTTCAAAAGCTTGCAAGAATCTTTGGAAAATTGTGAAAATAATGTGGATCGTGTTGTGAGCTTGTAGATAATTTTGCAATAGGGGGACGTAGCCAGAGGCTATGGCTATTTGGGGGTCCTTGGCATGGAATTGATTGGGAACCCTTGCTCAAAAGACACAGGATGTGAGCCCCACTACGAATTAGTAAGCCATTGTCACATGAAGCAACAGTAAGATGGGCAATATGAAAGCGGCGGGTGTGGAATGAGCCAGGGTTTATTGGCTCTCTCTGATGGTTATTGACTGGAGTTTTTTTCTCTCCCTACCTTCTGCTTGTTGCCACTGCTGCCATCTCCATGCACTGCTGTCTCTCCACACCAATAGTAATGAAAATAATAATAATGATAATAATAGCATCACTTCAATCTCACTTTCAGTGATTACATTGTTCCGCCCGTTTCCGTCTCTGCTTAAATTATATTTAACTTCATCTACTGTGCGCCGCAAACAGGATTACTGGTACTTATCTGAAATGAAAGTGCATTTTTAACGCAGTTTAATAACGAGAGTGGAAAATCCAGTCCATAGCAATAAAGATGAAACTAATTCATTTGAATAGCTTTCTGAGCAGTGTTTCTATTCCTCAGATGGCCATTCCCACTGTAACAAAATGTAAAAGAAAGGAGGCACAGCCTGGGCCCTGTGTGTTATCTGCTACAGCTTGACACCAGTGGTTAAAAGATCACAGAAAGAGGAAAGAATATCCATTCACACTCACCCTTTGAAAGCTTCTTTTGAAAGGCTCTAAAAGGCCAACTTAAAAAGCAACCAAGATCATCAAACTCTGCAACTTTTCTTAAGTGTCTCAAGAAGTATGGAGGGGTGAAGGGGTGGACTGGTTGGAACAGAGGAGGGAGAGAAAGTGCCTTCATGCATCTAAAGTGGTCAGCAGTTTAGCCTGTCCGTGCCTCCTGTTCCATTATGGAATAGTAACACAAGGGCCTGTTTGTTCGCCAAACACAATTAACAAGGTTTCTGCTGCACATCAATACTGCTATTTGCATAGGGTATTGATCTGGAGTCCTTATAATCACAAAATGTTAATTGCACCAATTAATTCTCAATCTGTTTGTGCCCTTGTCTGGCCGTCTTGAGCCCTGAAGGTCAGCGTGAAAATGAACTGCTCTTTGATTCTCCTCCAGGAAAAGATTTTTTCCCAAGACAACACAGTTTTCTACTTAGAAATCAAAAGGCTCCAGCATCCTTTATCATTATTATCATTCACTGTGAGTAGCAGCTAATGGGTTTGAAATCTTGTGATCTGATTTGTCCTTTTAAACAAGGTTTTTCTTGTCTGGTTTATTAACGAGGGCTGTCTCCTCCCCCTCTGCAGAGCATGGCTCCTTCCAACCTCAAAATAAAAACACAGTATCCACCTCATATTGACGATTTAATGATTTATACTTGGTTGTGTGCGATGTTGTGCACCGAATGTAGCAGGTCTACAATCACACAGCATGTTGCACTGTGAAACGTTGTGAGCTTGTAGATCTGCTACTTTCAGTGTGAGACACAGGCGCACAATACTGTATATAAATCCCCCTTTATAACAAATGTTGTCTTACATCTTGGACTCATACACTGTGTATGTGAGTCTCACTCATTCTTCCTTCTTGTTGCTGCGTCGTGTTACAACGCAGTAAAGACAATAATGACCTCTGCTCTGTTGTCGGTTTGAGATGATCAGGATAAAAAGTCAAAAGCATACTATTTTTTTAGTTCAATCAGAACACTACATTGTGATAGCAGTATTTACAGCCGTCGTAAGCAACAATCATTTCAAAGAATTTCAGAGCAACATGTTGCATTCACCACTCTTGATTAGTCGTTCCACTGATTGCTTTGTCCTCTATCTTGATGTGGTCAGCAGCATGTACACAATTAGAGGTTATTCAACGTGTTTCTCCCTCTGCTATCTGTACATGTCTGTGCACAAGCAATCCACTCCCTTTCCCGTCATCCATGCCTGATCACAGCCCAAATGACAAATGAGCTGCCCTGTGTGAAAGATGAATTTCAATCCACTACACCTGTGCCACCCCACAAAATGAAAGGACTGATTGCCTCCAATTGCGGCTTTAAAATGCTTAATTCCTCCATTAAAAAACCTATTTACATGAATTAGGGACAATTAGCATTTTCAGACCCACTTCAACTTTGTTCGCCCCCATCGATTAACATTTGAAAGTGTCGGCTGCTAGACACAAAAAAGCACCTCCATCAGATTTGTGCTGACCCCCTATGATGGCTGCTTGAATGGACTTTTTCATCTGTGCTACCTCACTTGAGGAAGGGGCTCGCTTTGGGTCTAAGTTACCACTTTATAACTTTATATGAAGAATATACTGTATAGATGACAACAGACTGAAGCACAAGGATGACTCTGCTGGACAGGGCCAAGGTGCAGCTCATTGTTTCTACACACCTTTGACATAGAAATCTATAATGTGCAATATCACACTGTCCATCCATTGACCATTGTCTAGTATTACACCACTGAAAACTTGAAAAATCATTGCCTTCTAAAACGGTGATGATAGTAAGGTGTAGAAAAACTGGGGAAAGGCATGAGTAATGCTCAATTTATAGGCTACTCTGTCATACGATGAAGTATAAATCAGATAAGCTGAGTATTGTGGTTCTGTACAGTATGTACAGTATGTCCATCTGTGTTACGCTAAGATGCCAGCATCAGTCCTCTGAAGTTGTTGGGTTGAACCTGTAGCACTGCCAACATATAAGGTTGTTTTACTGTGTCATGTCAGTCACTTGCACATACAGTATCAATTTGATGAAGAATGAGTTAATGAAGATAACAGTCTTTCTTACTGGGAAACGGAAAAAAGGTTTGCATCAGATTAGTCATGTTCAGTGCTATTTATTGCAGCACTTACAGACAAATGGTAAATGGTGCATTTATATAGCGCCTTTATCCAAGGCGCTTTACATAGATTGTGCATTACATTCACCCATTCACACACACATTCATACACCGATTGCAGCGGAAGCCCTGCAAGGTACCAACCAGCACATCAGGAGCAATTTGGGGTTCAGTGTCTTGCCCAAGGACACTTCGACATGTAGACAGGAGGAGCTGGGATTCGAACCGCCGACCCATGGATCATTGGACAACCTGCTCTACCTCTTGAGCCACAGTCGCCCCCGAAAGATTGTTATGTACACTTGAAATATATTACAATCATTGTATCACCAATGGTTTAGCATTGTTGTGCCTGCATCTGTGGGTTTTATGTTTGCACCATGTGTGTGTGGGGATTGGAAGACATTTTATTTTGGATTGCTTGCCATATTAAAACAAAAGCCTTCAACTCATTTTTGACTTTCATGATGAAAGTGGTCTTAAATCTCCTTTTCAAGTTAGGCACATTTAGGCAGAGAATCAAAATGACATCAAACTAATGGCTGCGGCTGTGGGCAGATCTATAGACTATAGTGCCAGCACACATCTGTAACGGCTGGGAGAAAACAAAGCTAGATTAGCTCTCATATTCACATCTTCCTCCCAAAGCAATTATTCAAAACAAGAGCAAACATGGCATTCTTAATCCAAATGGCAATGCTCATTGCCTTCCACTCACATCTGGATATTAAAAACAAACATTTTAGCCTTTATTTGTTATGTTTTTATAAGGGGATGTCCACGTATGCTCATAGCATATTTTTTATGATGTGGTCCTGATGGCACCATCAGTCAGAGACTTTCAGCTCTCACTGGACCGGTTCGCAGTCGAGTGAGAGAGACTCGGAGTAGAACCGCTTCTTCTTTGCTTGAAAAGAAGCCAGCTTAGGTGGTTCGAGCGTCTCCCTAAGGAGGTCCTCGATTCACATCCCACTGGAAAGAGACCCTCGGGCAGACCAAGAAATGGAGGGATTATATCTCCAAACTGGCCTTGGATCGCCTCGGGATGCCCCAGAATGAAATGACTTGCTCTGGAGAGGGAAGTCTGAAGCTCTCTGGTGGAGCTGTTACCCCCCGCAACCCGACTACGGATAAGCGGTTGAAGATGGATGGATGGATGGACTATTAATGACGTGTGTGTGTGTGTGTGTGTGTGTGTGTGTGTGTGTGTGTGTGTGTGTGTGTGTGTGTGTGTGTGTGTGTGTGTGTGTGTGTGTGTGTGTGTGTGTGTGTGTGTGTGTGTGTGTGTGTGATTGCGACCGCATTTACTATGAAAACCTGCATCTCCTGTCCGTTCGTCCGTCAGTTAGTTAGTCACGCCACGCCTCCATATATGGTCACACCTCGTGACATCACATACAGTCAAGACACGCTCCATATATGGCCAGTACAGAATTCATTCCATTATGTTGATCTGACCCCCCATGGCAAAGCGCCAGCGGTTGCCCAGCAGTCTGCCGCCTGCCATCACCCAGGCGGATGCGTGCACGCAACCTCGCCCTTTACGCTTCTCGCCCTCAGGGCTTCTTACTACAGACTCTGGTCTTTTCCTTTGAATCTTATGCTATCTTGTGCTACATGAACAATCCAGCTTTATCACAAACTTGCCTTGACGTCAGGCTCTGCAATTTCAGAGAACACTACTTTTTCTTTTGATAACATAAAGTGTTTTTCATCTAATTGCAGCAATTATGTTTTCCACATTTTTGTAATTGTCTAATGGACACCTGTGGAGTCTTGCCTCCACTGCTCACTAATGCTTCCGGACATTGTGTGGCCTTAAGTGAGCAATTTGACCAGCAGGGGTATTTTATATGATGTATGATGAACATTTACATGAACACACACACTAGAACTGTGTGTCTGTATATGTGCGTGCACGCGAGATAGTTTCCCATCTATTGGATATCCTATAGCTTTATACGGTTGTCTGTTATATAACAAGTAGAATAAAGTTTATTCAACTTTGGTTCAACTAATGGTGTATTTAATAAACCATTACAACTTCAATAGTGGGGAGAAAATTAGATTAAATCAAATACGGTCCTGACAATTTAATTGTGTTTAATGTAATTTAAAATAGCTTTTCCCCTTTTAAATCCCATAGATGATTTTACTCATATGTTTATGAAGCATCAACTGATGGTAAATTACGGTACTAATTTATTCAAAAAATAAATAAAGTGCCAAATCGACTATAATTCTCAGGCTTAATCCATCATCCATCTCTATGACTCTTAAACAGAAAATTCATTTTCTGGTGAGTTGACAATTTAAAGAGAGTACCAATTTTGCATGTTCACTTCTTTGTATCATCACTTCCAATTGCACTTATTCTGTACGAATTCTCACTCATCATTGAATAGAATTGGTATCCCAACCTGAAAATGCATTTTCTGTTTACTAATGAGCTGAAGAGACAGCAAACACATAATAGCAAGATGTATATGAGAATACACTTTTAAAGGGATTGTGACATAAAAAATAAGGTTTTGTAATTTTCTTATTTCTTTATGTTTTCTGAGCTCAATTGCACCCAAAAAACCTGAACTTTTAACATTCAGTAGATTTTCTGTGGTCTGGGGTTTTCTGGCTCAAACAAGTGCTCTTATGTTCCTGCTGTTTGTGATGTAAGAGCCAGCAAATCCCATATACTGTATGTCAATGGGATTTGCCAGCAGATGTCACGGTTTTCACTGTTTTGCCTGTTTTCATTGCAGCAAAAGGCTTACAAACCCCAGAGAAAACTCCAGACCACAGAAAATCCACTGAATGTTCAAAGTTCAAGTTTTTTGGGCGTAATTGAGGTCATAAAACCTAAAAGAAAAATAAATGAAAATTAATGTCATGAAACCTTTAAGCCTATTATTTTCTGATTTCTTAAATCTTGGTTTGCTTATTGACTCTTATGGCTTAGCGGTATACCTCTTGTGTGTTTAATTCAGATTTGTGGATGGAAAAGCCTACATACTTTTTGAGAACCGCTGATTCAACTGACAGGAAGAAATTCACTGTGTGTCGGGCCGAGCTTTGCATAAAGTTTGTGCTGCATAGCAGTATGTACTGTATGGCCCCAAATAGGCCGTCCAAGCTCTCCTGTAGTGTAAAGTGTGCAGGCTGTGATGATTGACCCTTTTCTCACTCTGGCTCACAATTTAACGCCATTTGCACCATACTGAGATTATTAGCATGAGGTTGTAAACATGGAAATAACATCAACATCCCAGATAGCAAAATTTAACTGGACCAGATCCGGGCCAGATGTACGCCAAAATCCGGTCCACATGTGTAAAACTGATCCGACTCACTGTATTTTGCACAATGGGCTTTATTTTTTAACATTTCAGCTATCTAGTTCTAGACTATAAGACTATAAGAAAAAATGATGAAAATCATGCTTGTCGACTATCTTTTGCTACAGTATCTGGGATGGGGATATTTTGTGGGTGGAGAAATCAAACCTTTTTTGTCAGATTGGAGGCATCTTTCTATCTCTTTACTTTTTTGCTCATTCTATCTCTGTCCTCTCTCTTCTCACAGAATACTACAAAATGATGGAGCGTGCACAAAAATATACTGATGTGACAAATAAAACTGATTCTGATTCATCTCTTTGGAAAGCTGATGAATGTCAGAAGCATTTCAACCTTACTCAGTGGAACTCCCTAATGGTAACCCCATCCCCATGATAGTAGAGTTCAAAAGCTTTTTAGAGCAGTTGTCTCTTGCCTGGCCCCTTCTGTTGCTGCTTAAAGGCCAATCACATGCAGTGCACATACACCCTTATAAATGACGAGCTGTATCAATTGCCACTTATTTCCTTCAAGCTATAGTCATATCTGGCGTTACCAAGACACCAAAACAATCCAGGACTAAACTAAACTAAAACTAAAAAAGATATTCTGCACTAACAATGGATTATCAACATCCTAAAACCAACACTGTACCTTCTTACTACTACCTCCACTAATTCGTTTTCACATGTTTTATATATTTTTTACATTTATATTTTCCATAATGTGGCTGTGATAGTGTGCTGAAACGTCCATGAATTTGGAGACATGCGTCATAGATATGTCATAAATTATGTATATCACTGATGTCTCCGGCTGTTTGTAGGCTAAAGCGCTTTACATTATATTCACCCATTCACACACATTCATACACTGATAATGGAGGAAACCAGCACATCGGGAGCAATTAGGGGTTCAGCGTTTTGCTCAAGGACACTTCAACACTAACTCTGTATGCACATAACTCTGTATGGGGAGCCTGGGATCGAACTGGGATGCCATCCAGCTGCTCTACCGGCCACTGTCTTTACCCCTGAGCCACTGGCAAGTGGCAACCCATAACCCCGTCATTTAAGAGAATACGGGTACAACTCAAACTTCAAGCAGAAGACGAATCACCAGCACTATATTTTATTGTCTCCATCAGGCCAAAGGCATAGGGGGAGAGTATGTTTTGCACCTTGTCCTTGTGTGTGTGTGTGTGTGTGTGTGTGTGTGTGTGTGTGTGTGTGTGTGTGTGTGTGTGTGTGTGTGTGTGTGTGTGTGTGCGCGTGCGCGCGTGCGTGCGTGCGTGCGTGCGTGCGTGCGTGCGTGCGTGCGTGCGTGCGTGCGTGCGTGCGTGCGTGCGTGCGTGCGTGCGTGCGTGCGTGCGTGCGTGCGTGCGTGCGTGCGTGCGTGCATGCGTACAGCTACTCTCCGGCACCGTTGGCCCGGCTGATGCCAAACTCTGCACACACACTCCCTGGATGCCAACGACTAACCTCCGCCCCAAATTCTTCAGAATGGCCTGTTCTGAAGAATTTGGGCCACCATGAGGCCGATTGTTGCTAAACACATTTCATTACATTTACTCATACACATTTTATCCATACATCACGCAAATTGGTATACACTATCTCTATAGTCATGTGATCAACAACCTTCTAAAGCTTGCAGGATTCGTCCGTTTTGAACAATATGCCACAAATCATGAACACAACGTGCGATTTCCGTGAAATTATACATGTATATTCCCACTATAGGCAGAGGACGAAATGTCACTTAAAAATGATCAAATCAGCCTCACTGTGGTGCTATAACAGGCCAATTCCTGTTTTTACCTGTAACTGCATTGATCTGTGTACAACTTTGTATGCACACTCCCAAGAGGCCAAGGAAAAACCTTTGCCTTCCTTGATTTCTCATATTCCACCCCACTTGGCTATGATTGCATTCCAAAGTTTTGTGTGGCCCGTTTCGTACAAAATGCAGCAAATCATAAACTCAGCAGTGCGGTGAAACTGCAACTAGGCTGAGGAAGAAATACCACTTGACATTTTTCAAATCAGCCTCATGGTGGCGCTATAACAGGCCATACATATAACTGCACCGATCTGCGTAAAACTTTGTATGCACACTCCCTACAGGCCAAGGGAAAATGTCTGGCCTACTGTCTGGCCAACACTGTTTTTATATTAGTCCTTCAGATTTTATCAAAATATCACGCAAGTCGGTACACATGATCTTTACAGTCATGTAATGATGGCGGATCTGTCATGTATAATGTATGCCAGCCATTTATTGAAAACACAACATGCATTCATCTTCATAACTTTACTAAGCATTATGAATCTGTTCATAATCTGATCACAAACGATCCTATCCTGGTGGAGACCTGTGCCCCGAGGGGCACTTTTTCTACTTCAGTTATGCTGCGTTCAGACAGACAGATGCAAAGATACAGTCTACCAGTCATTTTCAATGGAAGCCTGCAGCGACGTGAAGAAACAAAGCAAATCCGACATTTGTAGCTGCAAGATACAAAAATACAAATTAAATTAAACTGTTGTATAATTGCAATATAACACTCGAGTGTTACCGTGATTATTGCCATTCAGTGACGCTTGTGGAACTTGGCTTCCTTTGACACACCTGATGACGTCAACGACCGCTTGAGCAACACAGATACAGAGCGAAACATATGCTGTGTATCTTTGCATCTTTGCATCTGCACATGTGAACGCACTCAGACATGGGCATATTGGGCAGAATACAAACTTGGTTGTTGAGCCTGTCTATCCTCTCCTTATTTGACAATATCAGCATGGTGATAAGTGGCTCTAAGTCAAAGTAAAAATGTTTATGATAAGACTATATTACGACCTGTCACATTATAATTTGATAGCCACGCTAAACATACTGTACACAAGAGACATGTACAGTATGACAGATATAGCTAGGTCTGGAACAGTGTGGAAATGGCTCTACTCATACAGTACATGCAGTATTGTTCTGCAAATGACAGCAAAGAGGTGAACTAAATGCATATTCATACACTCAACACAGAGAGACATAATCCAGCCTGATTGAATGAACTTGTTTTTTTGTATTGCAAGGACAAGTTCTATTATCATAATTGTGCTATTGATTATACATAACTCATTTTGTCCGATTATGATTACAATTTAATATTGACTTTCCCTATGCGATGCATTCATTCTCCTGATGTCAGTCTTGTTGACTTGTATGATCTATGATTCATCAATACCATTGATTCTCCCAAAGTTCATCCATCCATAGGTGACTGGCACATCAGTGTTTTACATAAAAAGATTGAGGAGAGGCAATCTGCATGTCAGCAAAATGTCACTATAATTGAGCTCGGCTGATGTTATTGTCCCTTAAGGAAGTTCTGACTGTTTTATAAACAGGGCTGGGACGCAAGGCATCACTCACAAGGGAGACTGTTAACATCACCAAGGACAAGAACATCAGACATCAAACAGACACAGCAGATGTGCTGCACACTCTCTTCTCTTCAAATGCACTTTGATAGAATGAATTGTTGCTCAGAACGTCTGCCAGTGTGCTGTGACTGGCAATACGTGTTCGTCCTTGTGTCTTTTTGAGGTGTGCCCCTCCAATGCATGGCTTTCCGAAATTATGTCATGTGGCTGCCAAGTCTATGGACTTTTAATGTTTGTTTAGAATTTAGAGCCTAATTGTAATAACCAGTCACCAGCCAAGACTATGGACTTTAATGTTTGTTTATGGTAGTTATGATGCAAGTTTTTGCCAGCCAAGTCTATGGACTTTAATGTTTATTTAGGGAGTAATTATGTAATTTTTTGCCAGCCAAGTCTATGGACTTAAAGGAGAAATCCAGACCAAAACACATGTACCCGGAATCAGCCTATGCCCTATGTCCCAACATACATGTAAACATACATTGTAAACTTCATAAATGCCCCCTGTTCTCCATTTTCTCCACCATATTATAGGCAATATACTGTAGGATGCAGGGGAGGATTATCCAACGGGCCTGTTGGGCCCAGGCCCAGGGGCCCCTGAGCTAGGGGGGCCCTTGAGCTTGAGCGTCTGCGTGACCGCGAAGAGGCTCAAGCTCAGGGGCCCCCCCAAAAAAGGGGTAACAGTGAATAACAGTGACACACACAGTCCTTGTCACTGTTATTAACAATGGGCTTATTCATTTGTGTCAATAAAATAACCCCATAACCCCAGTCCTAAACCATCATGATACGGTACATTACTGCGTGTTTAAACCCTCAGTTTGCATTTATTTGGCTTAGTTTGTGGCTTTTTATTATTTTTAAGCAATCCCTTGCTGTAAATCTGAATATCGCAGGCCTATATGTCATAATTGTTATGCGTACACGTGTACAGACAGTATGCGCCACGCCGGGAAGAAGAAAAAAAGCTCCGGGGGGGGGGGGGGGCCTTTTGCATGACGGTGGCCCAGGGGCCCATCATTTCTAGATCCGCCTATGGTAGGATGTAACCTCAAACAAATTGCAACAACTACTCTTTCAACTTTCTTTGTTTCATAAATATGTTAGTAACAACATATCGAAAGTCCTAAGAAATCCCAGTGGTGGAACATATTGAAAAATGCTAAAATAGGTGATGGACCATTAACAATCTACAGTATATAAGGCAACATTCTCTAAATGTAATTCTGATTTACGTACGTAGCATGTGACATGTCAAACTAGGGGGTTTTCATGATTCTAAATCCATTGCAAGCATTTGTTTTGCACGAAAAACAATCCTTGGGCTAAAAACGGCCATAGCCATCATCACAAATATGATGGTTATCACATTTGGGCAAGTGGCTATGGCTGTTTTCAGACCAAGGATTGTATGTTGGGACAGGATTATAGGCTGATTCAAGGTACATGTGTTTTGGTCTGGATTTCTCCTTTAATATTTCTTTAGGGCAGTAAAGGACAAATACGTCATTTGGCTGATATAAATACTGCCCTTGCTGCACCCCTCACTTAGTTCACACAAGTGTGATTTTTATTTATCTACTTGAGGAATGACTCTTACAGACCACAACAACAAGGCGAAATGTGCTTACAGTTTATGAAACAAAAGGATAACATCCTATATTACAATCCTCTTAATTCCACGCCCACAATGTTGTGTGCATTGAGCACAACTTCCGCTGTCTGCCTTTTGTTTGTGTGTGTGTGTCTCATTCAGATTGCACTTCCACATAGACGTGTTGCGTGCTCTCTAGACGTGAGCGAGCTTCTAGTGAAGTACAATCCCACTCAGGAATGACAGCACACTGAGCCTAATCGGAAAAGGCCCATCACTGAAGCTGAGGATCCTTTGCGAGTGTATGTTGTGTGTTGGGCCACACAGCAGTCTCTCTCGATGTTACTGTACTGCTGGACAGTGCTGTTGTGACAGTGGACTGCCCTCAAAGGTCTCTGGATATCCAGAGTAAATCCAGCCCAGTGGAGCTGTGTGTGAAAAAAAAAGGTAATAATACGTTATTGCAGTCTGGGTCCCCCTGTCGCGTCTCCATCAGAGCACCAGTGTCACCTTACACATGGACCAGAGTGTGATAATGGACAATAGTTGAGTGAGAAGTCCAATCTGGCTCCTGAGTGGTGAGAGTGCTCAGGTTGTACACACCTCATATAGAGCTCGGACTGTAAGGCCATATGGTCTCTAAGGATGATCTACTAAAGAGGGGGCCTTTCAAATTATCTGGTTTATTAATATATAATTCTATAGAATCTGCAACATCGGTTTCTAAATGAAAAACTCAGTAATTACCTTCAGGTCCAGTGTGAAGCGAGGACAATATTGTTACATTCATACAGTGCTACAGCATTGTATTTTGTTTCTAATTTGTTTACCGGCATTGCAAACCCATTCAAGTCTGTGCAGTGCACTTGCCATTGCTTAATTGTTTCATCATAATGTATTTATTCACATTTAATGTTTATGCATTTTCTCCTGCAAAAATATAGTCATTAGTGAGAGCTTCGGAAATAAATAAATGTGTATATTTTTTACAACATTGTTAAACTCTTTCAAAGAGAATCTAAAATCATGTTATCTGCAATGTCTTCAGGCTTGTTTAGAGTTGGTGAAGAACTCAACTACATTCACATGCACTATTGCTTTTGGCTTTCTTTGTGTGGCTAGAACAAAGTTTTATAAAACAACCCTCAGAACAAGAATAATAATAACTGTTTTCAAAGCTAAACATATTAAATATTCCTCCTTTGGTCGACAAAATGTTTTTGGTTTAGTTTTGTTATGGTGTAGTGATACTGATAAATCTCCCTCTGGAACATTGCAGATAGAATATAGCTGCAAGCAGCAATAAGGCGGGACCAAGAAAGAAGACAATACGCAATAAGAACAATATGCACAAATAAGACTGACGAGCTGAGTTGTCAGTACCCGGATTTGAACCAACAACCTTGTGGTCCAAAGGCAAGAGCTCTACTGACTGAGCTCTGGACACAGTCAGTTTTCTCATTGTAAACAGTAACATCATTCAGTGTTTTTGGTAACAAGTATGTGTCCTCATTTTGGGCATGTCATTTTCCATTTCTACAGTGTGTTCGCTGTTCACATTTTCACGTACTTCTCTTCAACCGGGATTTCAGTTAATGGACCATAGATTGTGTGTAGGACGTTTCACGCAAATTGCTCAAAAGTCCAGGCAGAAAATCAGGTATAAGCATTTTTCAAACTGCTCAAAATGGCGGAGAATCTGAGGGCGGAGCTTACTTGTCAAAGTGACAGATGTGTTCCCCATGAGTCAAGGAACGTGCGGAAACAAGTGCCATGACTTTTGGACGAACGAGGCATGAGTTATGCCTGTTCAATGGTTTAATTTTCAAAAAATTGCGAGTTAGACTGGAGTAAGACTGCTTTCAGTGCTATTTGGCATGACCCTCTACCATACTGTAAAATGTCATAAGCATATGACGTTGCATGTATGTATTAGTGGCAGAAGAAGAATTTTCACAAACCAGCAATTTTCATTAGCTCATAAAAACTTCATTTTTTCACTTAAAACAAATGTACTACGATTTATTTGTCCGTATAGGTCCAAAGTTCACGTGTAGATGTTTTTGTGCATTTTGATCAAATATCCTGGGAGGAGATACATTTTAACTGTTTTTCATATAATTCAAAATGGCGGGTGATCTAAAGGTCACTCTCTCTGCGTCACTGTCTCTGACTGTACTGTACTGTACTGTACTGTACTGTACTGTACTGTACTGTACTGTACTGTACTGTACTGTACTGTACTGTACTGTACTGTAAAAAAAGGTCTCTGCGTCACTCTCTCTGCGTCACTCTCTCTGCGTCACTGTCTCTGCGTCACTCTCTCTGCGTCACTAACTCTGCGTCACTCTCTCTGCGTCACTGTCTCTGACTGTACTGTACTGTACTGTACTGTACTGTACTGTACTGTACTGTACTGTACTGTACTGTACTGTACTGTACTGTACTGTACTCCACTGTGCTGTGCTGTACTCCTCTGTTCTGCTCTCTTCTCTTCTGTACTGTACTGTACCGTACTGAACTGTGCCATACTGTACTGTGCTGTGCTGTGCCTTACCATACTGTACAGTACAGTACTGTACTGTAGCATACTGTGCTGTACCGTGCTGCTGTGCCCTGTGTATGTGTGTGCGCACGTGCGTGTGTGTATTACAAGTCCATGGGCTATATATAAGTCCATGGTCTCGGATTGTTTTTTGTCTTTTTTTCAAATCCTCAAAAATGATGAAAAAAACGGCATGCTATAGTATGCCGTCTCTATCTCTCTCTCTCTCTCTGCGTCACTGTCTCTGCGTCACTGTCTCTGCGTCACTCTCTCTGCGTCACTGTCTCTGCGTCACTGTCTCTGCGTCACTGTCTCTGCGTCACTCTCTCTGCGTCACTGTCTCTGCGTCATTCTCTCTGCGTCACTGTCTCTGCGTCACTGTCTCTGCGTCACTGTCTCTGCGTCACTGTCTCTGCGTCACTCTCTCTGCGTCACTGTCTCTGCGTCACTGTCTCTGCGTCACTGTCTCTGCGTCACTGTCTCTGCGTCACTCTCTCTGCGTCACTGTCTCTGCGTCACTCTCTCTGCGTCACTGTCTCTGACTGTCTCTGACTTTGAACTTTCAAAGTCGACTTTGAAATGTTGACCCTAATGGCTCGTACACACTGCCCGATATTTGCTCCGATTATGCTGTCGGGGAGCATTTTTGGCGCTCGCCGACAAAACCCCCGATCTGTGTGCGTCCGTCCTTCCTTCCTTCCTTCCTTCCTTCCTTCCTTCCTTCCTTCCTTCCGTCCGTCCGTTACCAGCTAATCTCCGCCACCGTTGGCCCGATCCATGCCAAACTTTGCACACACACACCCTGGATGCCAACGACGAACCTCTGCCCCAAATATTCCTCAACGGCCTGTTATAGCGCCACCATGAGGCCGATTTAGGCAAAACACATTTCTGTAGATTACTCGTAAACATTTTATCCATACATCACACAATTCAGTATACACTATCTCCATAGTCATGTGATCAACACGGACCTGCACCATTTCCCATCTTCCATCTTGATTGGCTAAGATTGGCTTCCAAAGCTCACATGATTGGTCCGTTTCGTACAAAATGCCACAAATCACAAACACAGTGTGCAATTTCCGTGAAATTATACACGCACATTTCCACTGGGCCGAGGACGACATGCCACTAATTCTTTCCCCAAGTCAGCCTCACGGTGGCGCTATAACAGGCCAATTTTAGCTATAACTGCGTCGATCTGTATACAACTTATGTATGCGCACTCCCTGGAGGCCATGGAAAAACATTGTCCCTGCACCCCTCCACATCTGCCGGTTATAGCGCCACCATGAGGCCGATTTCTGCAAAACATATTGCTTATGTTAGTCGCACAGATTTCATCCAAATGTCACGCAAATCGGTACACATGATCTCTGTAGTCATGTGATCAAGACGAGTCCGTTGGATTTCTCAGATTCTTGATTGGCTAACATTGCCTTCCAAAGTTTTCAGGAGTGGCCCGTTTTATACAAAATGCTGCACATGTCCTGCTCATCCAGAATTCTATCCTCATGCTATGAGTGATCTGGCTCTGCATTTCCTCAACAAAATGAAGAAAATTGTTGCAAAAAACTAACAAACAAAAAAACTCCTAAACATTTTGCCAAACATCTCACACAGTCCTATCCTCCTGGTATCATGTACAGAGCATTTGAATGGTGCTGTGCATCAACGGTGTCTTTAGTGCTTTTAAGTGTTATCGTGGATGTTAATCAGATAATACATGAGAAACCATGACAGGACACAGACAGCCTGGTATAGCGCAATGTGTTAAGTGGCTGTCCACATGATCCAGATGTTGTGGGTTCAAATCCCACTCTGGTCTTTACTATGATACTTTACTTTGAAGAAAGAAGAAGATAATACAGCTGCAAGCAGCGATAAGGCGGCACCAAGAAAGAAGACAATACGCAATAAGAACAATATGCACAAATAAGAATCACGGGCTGAGTTGTAGCTACCCAGATTTGAACCAGTGACCCTGTGCTCCAAATGTGAGAGCTCTACCAACTGAGCTATGCAGTTGACTCATTCTACACAGTGAAGAGAAGAGAGTCCGCACACAGGTTTGCTCCAATGGTGTTCTTTTATTGAAACACCATAATAATATACACATACCTTAGTCCAGCACCAGCCAGGAACTGGATGTGCGCAAGCCACCTGCTTTTTAAACTCATTCTACACAGTAACATCATCCAGTATTTTCGGTAACAACTGTGTCCTGGTTTTGGGGATGTCTTTATCCATTACTACAGTGTGTTTTCACGTACAAACTTCTCTTTGTACGCTATCAGTGCTATTTGGCATGACCCTCTACTATACTGTAAAGTGACATAAGCATGACGCTGCATGTGTGTATTAGAGGCAGAAGAAGAATTTTCACAAAACAGCAATTCTCATTGGCTCATAAAAACGTCATATTTTTTTTTTGTCCGTATGAGTCCACAGTTCATGTGTCGAGGTTTTCGTGCATTTTGATCAAAAATCCTGGGAGGAGATATATTTTAAATGTTTTTCATATAATTCAAAATGGCGGGTGATCTAAAGGTCAGAGGTCAAAAGTCAGAACACGAAAGTTGTCCGGCATGAGGAGACACATATGTGTATCAAAGTGTCATTGCCAACGGTCAAACGGTTCATGAGCTATGCATGTTCAAAGTTAGCATTTTCAATTGAGCGCTATAGCATGGCACTCTACCAGATTACCGCGTTTCGCGAAAACCGACAGCATGGTTCAGCCAGAACAGCTATTTTTGGCGGAAGGAGAAGAAGAAGAAGAAGAAAAAAAATACAAAAACAATAAGTGACCAAAGTCACTTTGTGACTTCTTGGTCCCTTAATAATATGAACCAAGCAATAGAAAATAATACATTTTGTAACAAACTGAGGCAACTTTCTGACAGGCTGAGGCCTCTAGTGGCAGATGGAAGCAACTGGCAACAAACAATGAGTTGATGCAGGTGCTTTTCTCAAATAATCCAACACAGTTCCAATCTACACTTGACTCTATATTGAGTATTGCACATTGAGTCTATTGACATCTTGGGGAGATGTGTATGAGGTTCAACCTCATAATTTTCTACAGAATTCGTCCAAACATCACAAAAAACTCTGAGGCTGCACTCACACATATCAGACACCTGTCTTGTGTCTGTCTGGTGGTTTGATGGGGGGAGGGGCGCAGAACACAGCCATCAAACAAGACTGTCTTTCTGATACTGTAGGCCTATGTGTGAGTGCAACCTCAGGTTTAAAAAACATGAGTGCCCTTAATCGATTGATATCCTCCTGATAAGTAGACATTCTATTCATTACTGTGTCCTTAACATTTCTCTTTCTATCTTTCTTTCTTTCTTACACCCAAGCTGCAATGTGCAAGGCCATCACCTTGTACCAAACATTTGATGGGAGACTGTGTTCTGACTTTGTAATGGTATTTGTACCATTGAGGAGGCACAGGGGCATTTATTTTCTGTCTGATTGAATTTCTTCCACCTCTTCTGTTCCAAGTAATATTTTGGTGTGTAACTGTTGGCCGAGTGGTTCTACAGTCACAGTCAGTATATAAAGCCTCATGGGACCAATTCCCATTATTTACTTGACTGTGACCCCATATCATGACCCTGCAAGTCTGTCATTTTCTAGGAGCCCAATTTGAAACTGTCCATCTAATGGTACCTTGCATTTTTACTGAACTGTAATGAATGTTCCAATTACAGTGAAGGTGTTGGAGGCGATTTTCCTATGATAGAGGGGCTGATTGGATCTCCCACACCATTTGACTGAATCTCTCTATAGTCTTCAGACTCTCCCATAGACCTGCAGTCAGCAACAGCCTTTGGGGAGGATTCTAAAGCTCCACTTCTGGTAATGCACCCTCTCAATGCACTGTGAAGCAATACGCCACTGAGGTGACTACAGAATTAAGTGCTCGAAATAAATGAATTCATACGGGCAGAAATGTGTCAAATGACCTTTCCGCTGCTCATTACACGTGGTGCACATTTCGGCAGAGATCCTGTTGTTTGGGCCCCTTTGTTTCCCCATCCTCTCTGGCTCCTCAAGGGGGAATGACAATTAACCACTCGAATTAATGCACCAAAAAATTAATCTACAAACTCTATGAGCTTCTAGATCGAATATGGGAATATTGGTTGGATCGGCGGTTCTGGTTTGTTTGCAACATGATGACACATTGAGGTTAGACAACACACTCCATATTTGGGCGTAGCTGCATTGGGAACTCCTTATATGGTAATGGCTGAGTCAAGGTGACATAAGCATGCCACATGGCCCGCTGGGCGGTCCACCTAACCGAAATATGGCTTTTATTTAGTCTTGGCTCAGCTGTGTAATTCAAGAAAATGTTTAAAATTAATATAGTAGAAAAATATAAAACATCATCATAAACCTCTTATATTGCACCATTTCCATCCATATGATTCTACCAAATACATGGATGTTAAAAAGAAAAAAAAAAGAAAGAAAAAAAGTATTTTTATTTTTTCCTTATTTTCTATTTCTATTTTTTGTTGTTCGTCTTTGTTATTATTTTGCATTAATGTAAGATAAGTAAGTCAAAAAGGATAGGCACTATATAAGCTACGGCTTCAGCCTATACCTTTTTCCGGTCCAAACATGTCCTGTAAAATGCTGCAATAATGCTGTAATAATCATGTACATGTTGTTTCAAGACCGAAATAAAACTATTCATTCATTCAGTCATAAACTATTCATTCATTGTGTTTACCCCTGTCGTCACAATGAGTCATTGAGTTTGCATAATAATGTTACAATGCGTCAGTGACGTGGCCATGGGTTGTTTATGATTATGTTGTCATAGTGACATGTTGGAAAAGATACACAAAAACAACAAGTTATGTATGTATTGTCAATTGTCAGTCGTTATGTTTGATTAAAATTCAATAAAACGTAAATTGAAAAAAAAAAAAAAGGAAAAAAAAACAACAAGTTATATTATTAGCCTCTCCAATGTCCAGCTTTTGGTGTGTGTAACCCACATTTTGTCCTACTCCTAACACAACATTAAATGCAATTAACAATGAATGGACAATTTTTAGTGTTTGGGTAAACACAAACATTGCGTAACAAACATTGATTGTTTTACATCACCATTACATCACCTAATCAACATGAGTTAGACTTTAATATATTAGCGCCCCTCACTTCATACGGGGGTGATTTTTATATTACTACTGGAAAAAGGTAATAAAATAATATTACTTAAAGTAATGTTACTTTTGTTTTGTTTATGGTTATGTCTTAGTGATGTGGCTGTGGTTTGTTTATGGTTATGTCATAGTGATGTGGCCGTGGTTTGTTTATGGTTATGTCATAGTGGTGTGGCCGTGGTTTGTTTATGTTTATGTCATAGTGATGTGGCCGTGGTTTGTTTATGGTTATGTCATAGTGATGTGGCCGTGGTTTGTTTATGGTTATGTCATAGTGCTGTGGCCGTGGTTTGTTTATGGTTATGTCATAGTGATGTGGCCGTGGTTTGTTTATGGTTATGTCATAGTGATGTGGCCGTGGTGTGTTTATGGTTATGTCATAGTGATGTGGCCGTGGTTTGTTTATGGTTATGTCATAGTGATGTGGCCGTGGTTTGTTTATGGTTATGTCATAGTGATGTGGCCGTGGTGTGTTTATGGTTATGTCATAGTGATGTGGCCGTGGTGTGTTTATGGTTATGTCATAGTGATGTGGCCGTGGTGTGTTTATGGTTATGTCATAGTGATGTGGCCGTGGTGTGTTTATGGTTATGTCATAGTGATGTGGCCGTGGTGTGTTTATGGTTATGTCATAGTGATGTGGCCGTGGTGTGTTTATGGTTATGTCATAGTGATGTGGCCGTGGTTTGTTTATGTCCAGCCCGCCTGCACTCCTAGTATTAACCCATTCAGGCCTGACGTCGAAATTAATAAAAAAAAGTTTTCTAAATCATGACAATTTTCGGAAAGATTTGAGGCACATTTTAACGATTTTTCAAAAATAGCAGACCTACAAGCTCATAGCGCGCCACTCGGTGGCGCGCTATGAGCTTGTAGATCTGCTATTTTTCAATAGCTAAATTATAACAATGTTTAAAACACCAAAAGAGGTTCCCGCCCAAAATGGGTTAATGGTTAATGTGGTTAAACGCTAACGTGACATGGATGCGTTCCAGGTCTCAATGGATTAAATTTGAATATAGGATTTTGGAAAGTGCAATAAGTTCCAATGAGGTTGTGTAGGTCCCTCTCCAAGGTGTGTCAGTGGGTCGATAGGTATTTGGAGAGCACAGTGGACACAGGTGATAAGAACTCCAGTCATACTGTGCTAAATGATTACTGGAGCTCCATAAAGCCAACTCAAGGGCAGAGGAGTTTGAGGATAGGGAGCAAAGGAGAGCTGGGAAGGCAGCGTCCTTAGCGGATGATACTCCGTTGGTGGCAACGATGGTCACTAACCACAGAAATTGAAATGTTTCGGATCACTCAAGGCTGGGCACATTTTTCATTTTCTGTCTTTTTATTAAAGGTTGTCAGTGAGAATCAAACACGGTCTCCTTGGAGGTGGAGTGCTCCTGGTTGGCTGAATGCATGGCATTTCACCCAAAGCTCTGTGCCGGAAAGAGGAACAGCTTATCCTATTGCAGACACTGCCTGTCTGCCTGCTATGGAGAGATGTGACTTTAAGAGGCCCATACGTGGTCTGTTGATTAGTTTTACTGAGTGGGTATGCAGAGACCAATAAATTAAATATGAATAAATTAAAAATGTACTCTAGCAGAAAATTGCTTGGAAAACAACCACCTCCCCATTAAAATATGTATAGTAATGCCTTTTATGTGAAGTAACTTGGGATTAGATATCACTGTAAATTAACACTCCATCCAACCGTAGTCAAGAACTTTTCACTTTTAACAAGGACTTATAAAAAAGGCATTTACTCTAGTGTGTTTGGTAATTAATTTGATATTCAAATGAGCTTATGTATTATAATTGCAAATATCCCAAATAAGTGTAGTTTTAAAAAGGGATAGTGTCAACAAAGATTGATGAGGCTTGCTTTGAAATTGCCATCTGTTTCAAATGTTTACTTGAGGCGCCACCCCATCCCCCGTCCCCCCACCTTTCTTCTTCTGTGAAAATTGAGGCACTGTCGTTTCCTCCCTCATTTAAACCCTGATTATGTTTAGTTGCAGGCCCATGTCGCGCACCCAAAAATAGTCGATCTATAAGCTCACAGTGTGTGGCATCGCAACGTGTTGTGAGCTTGTAGATCGACTATTTTGGGGTGTGCGACACCGGATCGCAACTAAGTATGAAATACCCTCATGGCTCTCTTTGTGGTGAAATAGAAGCTTTGTGGTACAGAAAGGAACACACGCACACACACACACACACACACACACACACACACACACACACACACACACACACACACACACACACACACACACACACACACACACACACACAGAGTAATGCAAACATCGCAAGGGGATCAGGAACATCAGCATGTGTGATCAGCTCCCACAGATAAGGTCTGCACGTTTCTATGACATTGTAGCTGTGTTCCCTCATTACCACAATGTCACGGCAGCCGTGTGAGGATGTGGTGTTTGGGGAGCGGATGGGGGGGCTCAGCTGCAGGTATCGGGCCTCTGCAGATGAGCTGATTAATTAAAGGGAGCTCTATTAAGGTTATTGAGATGCACCCCTCCTCCTCCTCCCCAAACAGGCCCCATCCGCGTCCCTCTCTGGCAGTGAATAAAAGTGGATCTAGCAGAGGGGGGCCGACGGGAGGGGGAGGCATCCTTGCCTCTTTTGACATTAGCCCCGGCCTGCACCCACTTCGCGCACCCCGAGAGTCTCGCCACAAGTGCCATCTCCCCACCCCACCTTGCAGGAGTGACACTCTCTAGGTTCCAAAACGAGACTGCATAGTTTTAATCCCTCCAGCCCCGTCAAACCCATCCACCCTCACGCCCATCTGTCAGATGCATTGCTGAAGAGGGGGGACAGAGGCCATATCCCGGTTCCATCTCGGCGAATTTTCTAATTTCCTTTGCTTCCATGCCTTGTCCCAAACTCACGCCCCTAACCTATCTACCATACCACTATGTTCCCCTTTCTGATATCCCCTCCTTTTCCTCCCGGCTCCATCTCTAGGTTTGTCAAAAGTCAAGAGGCTAAAACTGGAGCCTTTTATTGGCTTTATTAGTAGGCCTACACTGCCGTTAACCTCACGACCTACTGTCAGTACATATGAAGACATCAAATCATTCAATTTCCATTCATCATTTTTCCTTTTTTTTTTTTAAATCTCCAACCCAAGGCATGTAGAGCCACTACTATAATTTGCTGCAGGTCACATTCCACTTGCACAATTCAATTTGGAGATTTTTTTCCCTTTCCTATAATTAATTAAAAGTCTGGCACAAGAAAATGAGGACCATATGTTGAAATCCCATTTCTTCCTCTGACAACACATTAGCCATACAGGGGGTTGTCTAAACAGACCTTATGCAAATTCAGTGCACGAGTCCAAAGGGAGAAGGCTTTTTCCCCCCTAAACTAAATCAATCATTGCTGTCTATTTCTTTTACTTTTCTTTTCCATTCTCTAGTTTTTTACCAAACAAATCACATTTGTATTATTTGAATAAGGCCACCGTTGAAATGCATTTCTCATTTCTTTGCTCCTTGACAGAATCACTAAGACACAGCCCACACATGCAGTGCATTCATCAATGACATATTACACACACCTCTGAATTTTAAGCATCTCAAACCCTTTTTACTAAACTAATGCATATTTGACCGGGGTTAGCTCTGTACTTGGTGCCCTCTTTTTCCCCCCCAACACCAATTCTGTTGACCGAAAATAGTGCGTGAGCTGAGCTTGCAGAACTGCTATTTTTGGTGAATGTTTCCCCATTCCCACCACATGAACTTCGAAATACCTTCACAAAAAACTAGACAATAGGCATTAGAGTAGTGGTTCTCAAGAACCCCCAAATTCATAGTATTTTGGCCGAGAACCCCGTCAGAAAATATTTTGTGCCAGAGACCCCCATACAAGATTTGTGTCAAAATATAAAATTTAAAAAAAAAAAAATGTTTCAAGATTTTGCTATAATTGCAAAAAGCTCAAAACGCATCACATCGCAACACATTGTGAGCTTTAGATCAGCTTTTTTCAAATATGCAATTTTGAATTTTGACGTTAGATTAACTAATTTAGCTCGAGACCTTCTGGGACCTAGTCAAGTGTTAGAGCATTCTCCAACCAAAAATGTATTACAGGAAATTAATATGGCAAGTTTGGCAACCTATACAGCTCCATCTGCTGTTCTACAATTCTATAAAATGTCAAACATATATCATGATAAGCATAACATTCACCTGAAGCCCGATATACAGTACAGTACAGTTGTGCACCAGTGTCGCATACTGAAAATAAAATAATAACCTCACAGCATGACAAAATTAAGTTCTTGAAGATGCTAATAGGAATCAATGACAGTTTCTCTTCACTCAAATGCACCGACATGGATATTGTCATCAACAATTTATCTCCCAAAAAATGTGAGCCTAATTGAAACTTCATTATGACCATGACACCTGCCAAAAGTAACTGCTTTTCAACTGACAAATGTGACACATCACATCAAGTATAGATTTATTGGCCATTAGCCATGCCAGAGACGGTGAAAAAGTGTCTATTTCATGTAGGCTACACACTCACCCATGTAAAGTGGCCACACAGAAATAAAATAAAACATTTTCAGTTTTAAGGCCAAGATGAACTATTCACCGAAAATAATCGTACTTGCCACACACACACACACACACACACACACACACACACACACACACACACACACACACACACACACACACACACACACACACACACACACACACACACACACACACACACACACACACACACACACACACACACACACACACACACACACACAGCTTCCTGCTGTCAGCACACATTCACGTCGAGATGCAAATGTCTGGATTTGAAATTCAGCCTGTGTGTGTTCTGCTTGACTACTTTAATGTTGTATCTATGCTAGGGATTATTCTCTCACAGCAGAAAAAACCTGTGCTTCAATGGCAGTGCCCTCAAAAGTATAGCTCCAAATGCTTTCAATGGCCTTCCCAACGAGATTAGAGCCATAGCCTGCCCTCAGAGCCAATCCCCTGCATCCAGATGAAGCGTAACGAGCCTGTGTGACAGTGTTTCTGTTTTGACACCAAATGGGTACAGTCAGTGCAGATAGAGAGGTCAGAGCAGGAAAAATAAGCCATTATACTGAAAATCCCTTTAGCTCAATCTAGTGTTGTGAAATCATACTCCTACCGTAATGTCTGCTGTGTGTTTTCACCGATTTGTATTTTTGTCGAGAATATTATAAACTGAAATGTTTATTGAATGCAAAAGTATTACATTAACATATTCTGTACACACATTGTTTTATGGTATTTGGCATAATCTTAACACAGCTAAATAGAACATACAGCTAAATAGAACATACATAATAACAACACATAACCCAATAATATACCCAATATATATAACTGATAACCCAATTGCACTGACTTCAATTACCTTTTTTGAAAAATCCAACTTCTGTTAGAAACAAAAACAAAACTATTAAATAAAAGTCCATTCGTTACCAAAGTATTCTTGTATTAACTAAATAACTGCCACCCTGTATGCCTCTTGTAAATAGTAAATTCTGCCCAGTGGAATAAATAACAAATAAACTGTGCCTATTATTTTCCCATGTTTTAATTGTAATATTTTAAGGCACTCTTAGTTTATGATGTGCAAAAGGCATGCATATTACTGTACATACATTCAGTGATGAGTCTAATAAACATACTGTATAATGACATACTGCAGGGTAGAGGCAAATTAACCACTTTCAAAAAGTACATTATACTGTATTTGTTTGTACTGCAGCTGCACACAAGGCATAACAATAAAGAACCTTGAACCTGGCGTCCCCCATTTTGGGCATGTCATTATAGGTTGGAAAATATATTCGAAAAATCTCAAAAAATGGTCCGCATATTTTTTTAAATATTTTCTGAATTGTTCAAAAGAATAAAAGCTCACAACATGCTGCGGCATGACATGTTATGAGCTTTTAGATCAGTTCTTTTTTTGAAGAATTTTGAATAGCGCTAAGCAGGGAAACAAGCAAAGGAGACGTGAAATACTCAAACCTCATGAGCAATTCTCCACTCTCATGTGAGGCAGGCTGCTTCACAATAAATACATTCAGGTCTATGCCACCAGTGATACCGGTTACCGGTTATCTTCTCATATGTTCATCATAATTCTCTGGTTGCCGTGATGCAAGTCTGGTTTTGTTTGTTGAATAGGTAGCTGTGTAGGAGTATGTACTGTACTGTACTGTACTGTACTGTACTGTACTGTACTGTACTGCCGTGGTTCCCAAAGTGGGGTCCGGGGACCCCTAGGGGTCCTTGAGGGACTTCCAGGGGGTCCCCAGCTAAATGATAGTTAGGAACCAAATGGACCCTTATGGGTCTGTAACTCTGTCAGAGTTAAATTAACATTGATTTTATAATATAAATTGGGGGTCCCAGAGATAGAAATGCCATTAAATGTGGGTCTGTAGACTAATGCATGTCAAACTGGGGGTCCTTGAAATGAAACGGGTTGAGAATCACTGCTAGAGCCGTACAAATTCTCTCATGGGCCCTGGCATATCTTTTCAAATGGGGGTCCGCGGGCTAATTAGTGTCAATTTGGGGGTCCTTGACATGAAAAGTTTGGGAACCCCTGCTGTACAGTACTATCTCACAGTACACAGTATAGTGTAAAAATTGACCCATTTACAGTAAAGCCAAGAGTGTAAAAATGTACAATAATAATAGAGAACAGTGTTACGTTAACACTGAAGATTTGACTGTAAATGAAAGAGTATGGGCTTGACCTGGTCTACATGTAAAGTGTCATGAGATAACCTTTGTTGTGATTTGGCGTTATTTAAATCAATTTGACTACTGTGTCGCAGCCTTGAACACCCTGTGGAACACTGGATTTCACTCGTTCACTCTCCTTTGGCACGCGGTGTCGAAGAGGCTGCTGGAGTGTTGCAGTAGTACATCTTATTGCTGTTGTAGACAGGTGCTACTGGACCTTAAACCACTGCTGGTGGAAGGTCTCTGTGCTCCCGCCTTCCCTTGGTTGCAGGCTGGTTTGATGGTAAATTCAACAGTGGAGGTGCAAGGACTGACTTTACTCTTGTCCTGAGTGCTGAGATGCTTTGCACATGGCTGCCCAGAGGATTTCACACCTGTGTGGGACTGCAGGGATACCATTTTTCATTAATCACACAAAACAACTGTCTACTATTGTCACCATCTTCTATAGTGGGTTAATCTGGCGCCATCTAGTGGTGATTACATGCCAATCGCCGCCAAACATGGTATTACAAAGCTGTTCCATCCAAACAAAATATGAGGTAATCAATCACTCTTTAACATAATGTCATAGACTAATTCTGGGTATATCCAAAGTGTAATTTACTATAGTGTGTATACACAATTAAACCAAACACATTTCATAGTAGTCTAAAAAGGTCAACATATGACTGACCTGTGAGTTGGGGTTGCAATGGGACTGACTGTTTTTCACAGTTGAACTGTTCATTTTCATGCAACTGGCAGTCGGCGACATCTTCTTCTGTCTCTACTCCGAGATTACAGAGATAAGCAGAAAGAGAACATGAGAGAAGCACACCTAGCTTCAAATGACGCTAAATAATGGATAAGAGTTGAACCTTGGGTGCTGAATGCTGATACCTTTACTTCAAGTGCATGCTGAGTTATCTAAGATGCAGTGAGTCTTGGTTTTAGTCAAAGTTAAGATCATTACCATGAGCTAATTGAGGTGCAAGTAAGGTCAGATCTTTTACCACTAGACTGTAATTGAAATAGTGAGACTTAGTAGGGACTTGGTGTAAAGTAACTAAGTACATTTACTTAAGTACTGTACCTAAGTACAATTTTGAGTTTCACTTTAGTATTTCCAATTTCGAGTACTTTTACTTCTACACCACTACATCTCAGAGGCAAATATTGAACTTTTACTCCACTGCATTTATTTTAAAACTTTAGTTACTAGTAGTTACTTTGTAGCTAGACGTACATTACATACAGTAACCACTTCAGCGCTATACATTTCTACAAGCTCACTAGTGAGCTTGTAGATCTGCTATTTTCAAAATATTTGTAGACATTTTAAAACTTGAAATTAGACATTCTGCATAATGAGTACTTTTACTTTTGGTACTTTAAGTAAGTACATGTTGATAAATAGTTTTACATTTTGAATTCAGGACTTTTACTTCATACTAGTATTTCTATATTGCAATATTGATACTTTTACTTAAGTAACACAATTAAGTAGCCTACTGTTTAGGGCCAGTGGTGGACAGTAACAAGGTACAGATATTTAAGCACTATACTTAAGTATGTAAGCACATGACCTTCACTCCACTACATTACAAATATACTGTACTTTTGAGTCCACTACATCTTGGAAGTGACTCTTGGGACCCAAATATATCAAGAATTAGCCACTTAAGCCCTATTTCAAATACAAATATAGCTGTAAGCAGTGATAAGACGGGACCAGGCAATAAGCCCTTTTAGGCTGCTCAGCAGTGCCACGTTAGGTCACCCAGTGGTATTGCAGCTGTTCGTACCCCAGACAGACAGACAGACAGACAGACAGACAGACAGACAGACAGAAAGTGAGTGAGAGGCAAAGTGAGTTTAACGTCCTTTAATATTGTTTAATGCAATCAGATTTCTGTTTGGATGTATGGGCTGTCAAGGCCAGAAAGTAGTTTTTTGCCACTCAGTAGGGTGAGTAGGCGCTCCCACATAACTTCTGGGTACGATGATGATGTCACACGCATACCCTTTATTCAAAATGGTGGGTGATCTACATTATACTTGTGGGGTTTATTAAGAGAAGCTGTTAATGCCAACACTTATTATTTCTCAACTCCAGTATTTAAATAATGCTTCTGTGAAAAAAACAATAAACAAAGCAGGGGTTCTCAACGTTTTTGGCTGGGGACCCCTGGAAATGCTTTGGCCATGTCTTGCGACATGATTGAGTGCTACCCTTTGGGTGGACCAAGAAGTCCCTTCGGTCTTGGTCCCTTAATGAATATAGCCGATCTACAAGCTCCACTGTTTAGGCATGAGTTTTCAGCCTCTGCCAACAACCAAGTTACAAACAGCACTGTGATGCGATAGCCGGATTATGCAGCCGTACCTGTTTTGTCAGAGAAATCGGCTTTCCGGAGCTGTCCGTGTGTCCGTCCTGACTGGTATTGGCAGCATTGCGACAGTCGCTGTGTGCGGAGGCCACTCTGGGCTGTGGTGCTAGGCTGTCCGGGGCAGGCTTATTATACTTAACTAAAACTATAAAGACAGAAAACTACAATTGGACAAACATTTTGTTTACTAAAATTAAAAATTAAAAAACCTAGGCTTTACAGAAGAATTATAACTAAAACGGTTTTATGCGTTTACAAAACTAACTGAAAGTTTTAGTCTTAGTCAAAAATCATCAAAGACGATTTAGAAGCTCGTTTTGAGCTTGTGGATGTGCAATGTTTTCTATTCTTTTTTTTAAAACTAAAAACAAATAAAACAAATGAAAAAAACTCTAATAACCTTGGTCTGAGGAGGAACCGGGACAGAGCTCCATCAGGTTGTCTACAACAAGCCCTTCACAGTCCATGTCTTGTCCCTCGGCCCCGTCCGGGTCCTCCCGGAACTGACGCATCATCTCCAGCACGTTGGTGGGCGTGGCAGGTGTGTTAGTGTCTCCCTGTTGAACAAAGGGTACAGTGAGAACTGCACCTGAGAACTATGGGCACCATTTTTTTAATATTTATTTATTTTATATTTCATTTACATTGATTTTATAAATGGGAGCCAACTACCTACATAAAATAATATATTGTTTATGACATTTAAATTAATGTCTTTAAACTAATTATGGATGGGAATTATCCCACACACACACACACACACACACACACACACACACACACACACACACACACACACACACACACACACACACACACACACACACACACACACACACACACACACACACACACACACACACACACACACACACACACACACACACACACACACACAGTATAAATTACAAGGATTTCACTGTTGGACAAAATCCTTTTCTTACTGTCATCCAAGGGTTATCCAGTAGCTCATTGGCAGTGATGCGGTGGGCAGGGTCTACTTTCAGAAGACAACTCAATACTTTTTTCGCTGTTGGGAGAAACGCAACATTCACTACAATAATGAGTCAAAACACAAGGCATCCACTCAAGACCCATCCTGTATTTCACTTGCCGATGGACATTGATATGTTTAACCAGCTTTAAACAATGAGAGACAGGAAAGGCCTGTGAGTGTGAAAGCCAACTTGAAATTAAAATAGTGATGTAAAAGAATATCACCTGCATTACTGATCGTGTCCCATGTGGGCCCAATGAAGTGGATCTCTCCATTCGTAATCATCTCAAAGAGTTTTTCCTCTGAACTGGACATGAATGGAGGCGCTCCACACAACCTGTTGGGGCATTGCATTCTTTCGTATTTCTTTATGTACAATACAAAGTCCAGAGTTAATTTAACAATTAGACTATAACAAATTGATGTACTGAGTATGTGCAGTATGTACATGTAAACCTCATGTCTCCAATGTTATAACATTTTATGTTTATTGTTAAATTGATTGACTGCTTTGTCATATTACAGTGTGTCACACAAACATAGCAAAAGTAGTCGATCAACAAGCTCACAACATGTCGTGATGCAACATGACGCATTGTGAGATTGTAGATCCGCTATTTTTGAGTGAAAGTGGTTAAGTGTGTCCACATGTGGGTTTTATAGATATTTAACCAATGGAAAGTATTAACAGCTTGTGACAAATTAATAACTAAATTGGATCAATTGGAACACATGCTCTTATTTCCATTTTCTGAAAAGTAACAGTGTTGGACATACAAGGTTTCAAAGACATATACAGTACATGTTGTGTACATGTAGAGCTGGGAATACAGTACTCACAGCATATACATGATGACTCCTATACTCCACATGTCACACTGTTGACTGTACTCATATGCACTGATCACTTCAGGAGCTGAAACACATTGGTTTTTTCTCAGCTTAGTAGAGTCTGGTTCTAAAACATTGTCAAGGTCCTCCCAAATGTGTATATGTATTGGGTTGTTGTAAGGTGTGAGCTTCTATGTATATGTATGTATATAGGGTTTTATGCTACATTAACCAATGTTTTGAGGACCACTGCAGTAGGGAATAACGTAATAACTTGAAGGTTCTCCAGGTGTTCTATTATCACACGCATGCACAATAAACTATCACTGCAAGCAGTGATAGTTTATACTTAAAGCTTCCCCGGCAGTGTGGATTAAAACATAAGAAGATTCAAAATAACCAAGAAGCAAAAAGCAATGTAAATAGTTCATAGCAACAAATGAAAGGAAAATAGAGTATAGTTATTACTGTCCTTTAAGCCGGCTGGCATGTAGGGCAGCAACAAAGGATTTCCATTCCTGTCTGTTCTGGGCCAGCATCTTTATAGAACCCCAGGTGTGATGCATATAGCTATAATAACATTGCTGTACCAGACTGCAATCCTGTATATTATACTACTAAGACTACTTGAAATATTGCAGCCCTTGTCAAATCTGGGCATGTTGTGTGAGGGGTAGTGTACAGGTGTCATACCCATATAGATAGGAGTTCCACAGGTAGCCTTTAGCATGCTCTCAATCCCGACCCCACCTTTCATCACTGACAAACCAAAATCTGTCACCTATACGGAGATAATACACAGCAAGAATTATTATTCAGTTTCTACAAAGATATGAAATCGAAAGTTTTAAGGTGCATTTTGTTAAAATGAAACAGTGTTTGTCTGTAGAGCATAGGAACAAACACTGGTATTCTACCTGTCAAACATTTAACATGCGCTAATAAGGCTGTGTGGTTCTGTTCTGTCTAGTTTGCATGCAATGTGCGAGAGAAAGCGAGAGAGAGAGACGAGAGAGAGATTTCTTTCTGCCGTCTTGCACACCAGGTATCTGCTTCTACTGGCTCTTTATCAATGCAAACAGCATGCTGGGATCACTCAGTCATCTTTTTAAAAGATGCTGTTGACTCTCTTTATAAAGAATACTATGAAGGAAGGCCCAGAGGGGGGTCTGTCATAATGAGGTAGAATTTAGAGAGATTTTGGAAGAGAGAGAAAAAACGATTCCATGCATTTACAAAAGACAGATTGATACTTTGTCGCGCGTGGAGAATAGCCAACTTACAAGCTTGTAGGTTGTCCATTTTCAACACAAAGTATGAATCGGCCTTAAGGATGAGCAACAGAATGTAAAGTTTCTACGTGTGTGTCATCGTCCCACCTTGATGTTGATCATATTGTCAACGTCTGCACGGAGATAGCTTTTCACTAGAATGTTCTCCAGTTTCAAGTCACGGTGCACTATATCTGAAACATGAGGGGTTACTTTTACAATCATACATAAATTATGGATAGAAACACTGATTTCCAGCAAGGTACACAAAGAATCCTGCATGTAAATTTAACTTCCAGTGTACAAATGTAAACAAATCCATTTCATTCTTCACAAATGAGTTACTCTTAAAAATTATTTATAAATGTATACGTTTACACTGTGATTGTACTGTGTGCCACTTATATCACACATCTATTTTACTACTCAAGTGTCCATCAATGGCTCAGTGGAGTGCACATGCAAATTGCTATTTTTCAGGGGCCATTCATTGTCAATGGCATTCAAGGACAATGTTTGTTTTACACAAACCCTCAAAGCTGGACATAGGAGGGCCTAGCGCCCCTCAAAAACTAGAGCGTAAGCACAAACAATTTTTGCTACTGTTTCCCATGACTAGTTTTGAGTGTTGCACATTAGTTGTGCACATTAGGCCAGTGTAAACACAACCATTGATGACAAAAGTGAGGACGCAAATTGTAATTGGACAGAATGAGATGATGATAAGAGCACCCCTCACTTCACACGGGACTGATCTTTTACATAGAGGCGAGTAATAGTTGTACCCTCAACCAACCACCTAATTACTGGATAAATAACTGGATACAATGTGAAGTGTTGAACTGAAATAAGGCCTAAGGCCTTTAGAAGAGGAAATGTGAGTCATCATGGCTCAAAAGACGCTTAGTGCTGGATGGATGAATACCAGAATGCTCGCCTCAAAACAGTGGCCTCTGGTGTTAATCCAGCGGAACGGTAGAACGGTCTTCCTAGGTATTCCTAAACATAACTTCAGTAAACTGACTAAACCGTTAAACCTAACCTTAATCCTAACTTTAACCTCAGTAAAACGGTGGCAAAATATAAGCCTATTCCCAAACTTGACTCAGTAAAACTATGCCTAACCCTTATCCTAAACATATTTCTAAACTTGTTCTTATAGGCTAAAGGCCTATTCATAGTCCAGTTTTCGGTGACCACTGAAAACTACTACATGACGTCACGCCGCAGTGGTCACCGCTCACACAACTAACCACCATTAGTTACTAACCACCGCTTCTTCACCGAAAACTGGACTATGAATATGATTATTATTTTATTTTTATGTTCCCCTGAATTCATTCTTTTATATAATTGATTAAATCAGTTAGTGATAAGAGGTCAAGGAAGGTGACAAGTTCAAAAATCAAGATCGTCTGGACCATTAGCCACCATGTACGGTGGCAGAGGCATGATGACAAAGACACAGTGCTGGTATCAATGCAACAGCTGGAACACAAACATCCCATCAAATTAATTCATGGAAACATTCCATTCAGGGGTCTCCGTATGTGCCGCTTGCCAGCCAAACGTCTGACAGCACACACATTTTGAGGCCACAATGGAAACACTCTCAAAAGAATATCTGTCCTATGGAGTAGGTATGACTTCATACTGTACATTACTCACACTAGGGCCTTCCCTGAATGAAGAAGTTAATATAACTCACCAAAAGGAAAGCCAAGGCAATGCAATTAATCTGAATCACAAGTCGCCTTTTATTAAGGCGCACGATTGACTGAAACAGATTTCAGTATAACTCTGTGAAACTTGCAGAATATTGAAAATACCATTTTAAACTAGTAGTAGGTGTACATGTCATGTGTAGGTAGGTAATCAATATTGCGTATAAACGAGCTGAAGTAAACTGCACACAAAAAAATCAGAAACTAATTTCCGTTGATTATTTCTCCCCTTCAATAATACCAATTGGTATTGTATTTTATAATCATAATTATTGTTGATTACAACGAGGTATAACTTGTAAGGAGCGTGCAATCGTGGAATGAGCAACACAGCTAAACGTGTGGGTAGCGCCCCAAAACATCAGTGTTCACCGCTTCACATCTGAGGAGGAGCACTCAGATCTGTGAACCTAAGGATCCACAGGCTGTTTTGGTGGATTTTAACCAAAAGCCCTTATTTTCTGCATGAATGGGGGAAAAAAAGCGAACTCACTTCCGGTTCATAGGACTACGTGCAGACTGTTAACACTATAACATCAAGTGGCTTGCTACCCAATTTGGAAAGTTAAAGTTAATATATTCCCATTGGCATCATTAGTCACTATGCAAGTAAAGTATAGCAGCGCAGAGGGACTCTCCATGTGAAAACACGCCTATTAATGAGTATTCCACCCCAGCTCGTTGTAAATGAATCATTAGCCACATGTAATGGTGTCTCGTTGCCAAGCAATGTCCTAAATTACCTCTAACTACACATTTCACTGTGAGGAGAAAAACAGCATTTTCAAATAAACTCCTGAGACTGAATAAATATTTGTCCAACTTCCTCCCAGACAGTTGTCCATTATTATCTCATTATTAAGGATAATCTTGCTATAGACTGTGTGTTCAGTAACAGGGGTCTCCCTATCTCTCCAGCTCTTTAATAAACAGAAAATACATGTTCACGTGGGACATCACCAATTTCATCCAATCAAGAGAGATCTAAGCTCATTTATCAACTTGTGTTCCGGACCGGTTCCAATTTTGTCTGCTCATATTTGCTTCACTTCCTCACTTCCACGTGGTCCGCAAGTGCAACACATAAATACATTTCACAAAACACAAACAAATCAGAAAACAAATTAATACAAGCATGCAATTTATGCAGGTTTGGGCTTGATACTTTTGTGAGTCCAAGCCCTAAAAGCAAATTTCCCAAGGAAAGCTTTAGACACTCTTAAATAGGGGTTCTTTAAATATGTTTTACTATACTACACTATGTCATAAAATAATCACACTTGTGTCAAGTGAGGGGCACCCACTGTATTTGTATCGGCCACATGAAGACTTACGTCATCATTTAGTGCCCTAATCAAACATTAAAGTCCATAGACTTGGCTGGCAAAGAATTTACGTCTTAAGTGCTCTAAACTTCCCATAGACTTGGCTGTCATATGACGTAATCTTCAAAAGCCATGCATATCAAAAAATCACACCCGTGTGAAGTGAGGGGCGCTAATATATTATGATATAAGTCTAACTCATGTTGATTAGGTGATGTAATGGGGATGTGAAACAAACGGTGCCAACACAAACATTAGAGACAATATGACGTAAATGACACATTATGACGTAAATTGTCCCTTCATTGTCAATGCTTTTACAAAACAAACATTGAACTAAAGACAAACATTAAACCTGTGTATAGGAGGGGCTAGCACCCCTCAAAAATATTACATATTGATATAATACTGTCTTCAGAAATACAGCCATAATGAATTGCATTTTTACAATGAATTGCATTTTTATAGCGCTTTTCCAAGTGCTCAAAGCGCTTTACAATGGTTCATTCATTCATACATTGGGAGGTGTAGCGGCGAACAGTCGACGCCAGCGTCCTCACTTCCCACATTCACACACCAATGGTGGCAAGCACACACCGACCAACTCATTGGAGGCAATGTAGGGTTCAGTGTCTTGCCCAAGGACACTTCGACATGTGGACAGGAGAAGTCGAGATTCGAACCGCCGACCCAGGGATCATTGGACGACCTGCTCTACCTCCTGAGCCACAGCCGCCCTAAATAACTAGCCATACTATATTGTACTACAGTACATACTATATTGTACTACTCACAACATAATCATGAAGTGTGTAGTCAACAAACAATACATCAGCCTGATGAAGGAATATGACATGCCCCCCTGAGCAACATTTGTAGCACCATTAACCTCTTGAATCCCATTTAAAAAATATAACACATTTGTCTAAATAACATGCAACATACATCTGGATCTATCTACACATGCAGACTCATTTAAAACACAAAGAAATCACTGTAACCAATACCACTCCTGTATATGACGATGGGGATGTTAACGCAGAGGTGATCACAAAATAGTAGCAGGTCCAAATCATATGTAAAGTGTGTGGGCAGGATTTTCACTCCAAAGTCTCATTGGTGAATCATCTGAAAGTCACCCTAATGATGACTGTGGGCTGTGTGAGATGCACTTTAATACTGAGGAGATTACATAGTAACAAGTGCTATGCAAACATATGCCATACTACAGTAGTATATCTTCAGGAAGGCTCATCCAAAATGAGCCTTCCTGAAATGGTCTATGACACCAACAGCAATAATTATACCTCATTCTACGGGTTCTGGTCAAGTAGACAGTGGAATTGCCGCACTTACAAACCACGTCATTCTCTGGGGAACGAGGAAAACACTCCCCATCCAATCCACCTCCACAACTTCACATTCACAGAGGTGTTCTCCAAGAGGCTTTTAATAAGTGACACATCTAACTTGTTACCCTAAATCATCCTCTGCTAGCATCATGTCATCCTATATTTACAATCCTCATTATAGGTATATTATATCAACATTTAGTACGATATTTACACATTTTGAAAGTCAGGGCTTTCTTTTATTGAAATCAGACAGCAACGACATCTGAATGCTTTTGATAAAGAGTAGGTAACATTCTGTATCCCCAGATCTACATTTTAGTTGTCATATTGTTAATGCTTAGGGTAAATGTGTGAAGTCACCTTTTGTACTGTCAGACTGTCAAACAATGGGAAATCACTACCTTTCTTGTGCAGGTAGACAATGGCCTGAGCTAAGCTACGGATGACATGCCTTGTCTCCTCCTCTGTGAAGCTTTTCTTCTTCTTCAATAGCTCCTTCAGTTCACCTCCATCACAGAGTTCAGTGACTAGATACATCCGCTAAAACAAAGAACAGTGGCAAATAATGCATGTCACTAACGGAGCAGTACTGTATGTGTGCTCATCCATGTCGTTTATGCATAACCACAGCACCCCATTCCTGTGGGATTAAGATATTTCTCACACGCACAACACTGTTCCCTTCATTAGCTTTGCATCAGATTTTCATATTGAAAATAGCAGACTTACCTTGGGTGTTTCAAAGACCTCCTTGAGATGTATTATGTGAGCGTGATTCACATGTTTGAGAATGCTTACTTCCTGTTCCAGCAATCTCACCCCCGAGCTCCCAGCCTGCAGTGGTAGGAAGTCAGTTCACTGGTAAAGGAGTCTTATCTTAACCATGGAAAAGATGTTTTAAAATGTATAAACTGGCTTTAAAGGTATTCTTTCACCACATCACCACAGAATTCCCAGAGGAATAGTCACGTGTACTAACCTTCTCTTTGTTCACCTTCTTAATAGCCCATTTCTGCTGTGTCTCAATATGAGTGGCTTCACAGACGACCCCAAACCTACCTTGACCCAATTTCCTTCCAAATGTGTATATTTGCTAGAGGGGTAATGGAGGAAACCATTAATAGATCTGCAAAGTCAGTCCGCGAAAGAACATGATTTACTTTCAGCTTATGCGAATATTTCCGTTTATGAGTTTGGTGTAATGCCACATTAACTCAAGACCTAAATCCTGAAGTAGATCTTAATTTTCCAGCACTTTGGAAAGAAATGGAAGTTTTCCGGTCTCTAGAGCTGCAGAATATAGTATTTCTAATCAAGTTACAAATGATTAAGTTGCTGCCACAGTTCATTCAATCTCAGGTCTAATTAACTTGATCATTATCTCTGCACATGCAAGGCTGAGCACTGCCTGCTTTGGATTTGGCAAAGAGAGCAGTCAAACTCCCTTGAGAAGTGGGCGTATTGAGGAGTAAAGTGGAGTGTGATCCACAAGTGCATATGGAGTACACTATTAGAGGTCACCACCAGTGAGTCAGTATGGTTGCCCCAGAAGTGCCCCTGGGGCAGTAGAGGAGATTGTTAAGGAAACGAATGCATAAGAGTTCTTCATACCTGGAGGTCAGCCTCCTTCTCCATGCGGGTGTGAGGCACCTTCCTCTCTGGACTCTTCCCTCGGGACAGCTTTGAAGCCATTTTCATGCCTCTTCCACAATCATCTGGCTGTCTCACCAGAGATGATGTGGGCTATTCAGCTAGTAGAATCACACACAGGAGGGGAGGGGGGGGGTTATTAAGTTGAGCCTACAGCCTAACTACAAAATTAAATAAACCACCAATTACATTGTTCTGAAATCACAGAACCGTTCACCAGGAATATCTGTTGTACACTACTCATACAACTTAAAGTAGTTATAGTAATTATCTGTACCAAAGTCTAAACTAAATATGGAGAAGCAGTGTTTTTATGCACCTCTTATCTGGGAAAAACTCCCAGAAAACTGCAGGTCTGCTACAACAAATCAAAGCTAAAGACTTTTATGTTTGCTGCTGCGTTTTACTGCATTTTTTTAATTCATTTCTTGTGCTTAGCTGCAATTAAATTGTATTCTCTTATTTTTTATCTGTTTTGTTTGAGCTTCATTTTATTTTCTATTCATTCTTACCTCTAATAATCATGTCAAATGTTATTCAAATGGCCTTTTATAGCATGTTTCTGTTGTCTTAACGCACACCTTGTCGTAGAAATGTGCTATACAAACACTTGCCTTGAATTGCATGAGATATTACTTTGATGTTATGTGCTTGTATATTTTTAGTACAAGTAAGACGCGTAAGCGTGGGAAGCGAACGAAGCACACACACACACACACACACACACACACACACACACACACACACACACACACACACACACACACACACACACACACACACACACACACACACACACACACACACACACACACACACACACACACACACACACACACACACACACACACACACACACACACACACACACACACACCTCTGTGTTCCAAATTCAGTTCGTATTGGTTTGCACCCAATCTTTTGCCCTCTGGTGGCGGGCGGGTGGTGTTACAGCGTGACACACACACAGACACACAGACAGTTTTGGCCAGCTTCTATAGTTAGTGCTCACTTCGTTCGCAATCACTTCGTTCGCAATTACAGACACAGTATACGTAAAGTGCCTGTGTTCTTTTCACCTAAATAACTAAGGGGGAGTTAACTCAGATGACCTGAGACCTGAGTCAGTCAGTCACAGGCCACCTCGGCAGGAGGCCTTACTGTACTATTAAACTATCCCAAGAACCAGCATGGAATACTACTGTATTCACAATATAATGGTGTGCATAATACTGTATGTGATAACTGAAACAGCTTATGCACCATTTCAGTATTTTAATAATACCGGTAGTCATTATAAGATGGCACAATTTCAATCTATTTCAGTCATTCTGCGTGTCATTGGCGGGCTATGGACAGTTCAGAAATCTGCCTAATGACATCATCGATGGGGATTCCATTAAGCGAATAGAAATGATAGCCTTTCTCTACCTGGAACGTTAGCATGCTGAAATAGAAGCCATTGTTTTTGCATTAATAAACTAGAAGAATGTGCTCCTCGGAGCACAGGTCTCACTCAGCCAGACCAGGTAGTAGAAGTCAGTCTTAGCCAATCAGGATGAAATATGTCTGTTCACTATTGACCATAGACAAATTAGACATAATCTGTATACCGAGGCAATTTGCGTGATGTTTGGCCAAAATCTGTAGGCGTGGAGTAGTGGCAAAAATGTCTTTAGCAAAAAGCTAATAACAGGCCAATGTGAAGATTCATGGCAATCAGACACTGCCTTAAGGATTTGCCTCCTGCAAACTTTAGATGCCAATATTAGCCAATCAGGATGTAAAATGAAAGATCAGACAGATCAGTCTTGATCTAACAGGAACTCAGTTTGGCTACTCCAAACCGAAACTAAGTCCACTTCCTGCCAGGTGCTTCTGTGTTTATTACTAACAAAAATACTACATGTTTAGGGCAGTGATGCTGACAGATTAGAAATGAACAGACTTGCCAACCAATTATGTCACTGATAGGCAGGTTTCTGAACTGTCCACAGATCTGCTCTGAGACACAGAGTGAGTAGACAGAAATGGTGCCATCCTAAAGAGCATTGATTAGTGAGGACCAATTTGGGTGAAGTGATCTTTTAAGTGCACCTTTCTCAGACTCAAGGACGCTGTGTGTACATGCATAGTTAAACATCACACCCGTGTGAACTGTGAAGTGAGGGACGCTCTTATCATTGACAATGATAAGAGCACTCCTCACTTCACAGTATTGTACATCATCATGACATCATCGGACACTATGACGTAAAATTGTGCACATACACCAAAAGCTGGACATAGGAGGGGCTAGCACCCCTCAAAAACAAAAGAGCTGATCTAACCTAGCCTACCGAATATCTCCATGCCTTTTTATCCTCTTAACAGTAGCGGTGCTGTATCTATGTGTATACTATATGCATTGTTTCCACTCAGCCTATACACCATTTTTAAATACAGTGTTGCCTACTGGTCTGGGATAATGCATAAATGTACTCCAGTATAATGTAGCACTGTTAGTGTCAAACACAGGACAAGGACATTGGCAGAACATTTTATCAACACAATGCTTTGAATATAATAGATGTTTACTTCCATCGAATCAATAAATCATGAAGTAGTCTCTGTTCAGGTCCCTAGCTCACCTTATTGTTATCTTGCCACCACTAGTTTCTGACAAAGCTGCAAGGATATAACTGCTATAAGTCTGATATATTAACTTTAAACACAATTTACCCAGCTTGAAAAACACTCTCTAAAGCCAAATTAAATGTAAAGCAATTATCAAGTGATGACTGGGAGCAGTGAAGTGGATCTACCACACGGACAGCAATTAATTATTAACAAGGAAGCGGTGTCTTTAACCTCTTCACTTGGTGCATTATCTGATCCCTGACAGGACTCTCATAACAAGCCTGTCTCTCCCATTATCTCCTGTCTAGTTCTTCTAATAAAAACGATTGTGACAGCCTCTGGAAATCCCAATCACCTCAATCACAGCTCATTTGTAGGAGACAGAAGCATGTGACGAGTGTATCATTGGGGACTTGGGGGCCAGCTGGTGGGGTGTCCTTGCACTGCAGATGCCTCAGAGATAGTCCATAACCCCAACACAGAGGAAATAAGATATCACGGTCAGGTCAGGGCGACAAGTCTGACCTTAAAATGGATAACAACAGTCTGGAGGCACATGTCTTGAATAGCTTGCCTTGTAGCCTGCATGGAGTTGTCTCAGTTTACTCAAGTCGAGACCAATCTGTTTCTTAAAAGTATAGAGTTTGGGGACCCATATTTTTGCAGACTTTCATAACATTTTGAGAGTTTTTAGAGTCACATTTCTGCTTCATTAGACATGTCTGTCTATTCAATTATTTCCTTAATGGGAGTCTATCAATAGCCATTTATTGTCATTATGGTTAATAATTCTTGCCATGTCTTTGTATACTTCATCTTTTTCATTTACAATAGTCCTGTGCCTGAGCTGTTTTTCTTTTCTTGTTTGTTATTATGTTCTTGTTGTGTTTGTGTGTTTTTTGTAATAAATATTCTTTATAAAAAATAAAATAAAAAGACATGTCTGTCTGTGCCTTAAGCATTAAATACTACAGTACATCAAGAAACACTAAAGGCTAAATCAGCCTAAACAGACAAGATGTCTGTCTGTCTGTCTGTCTGTCTGTCTGTCTGTCTGTCTGTCTGTCTGTCTGTCTGTCTGTCTGTCTGTCTGTCTGTCTGTCTGTCTGTCTGTCTGCCTGCCTGCCTGCCTGCACTCAGAGGATCTAAAGAGGTGAACATCCAAAGTCAGGTGCTGAACTTCAAACTACAAAACGTAGAGACAAAATAAAGTCTGAAGAAGGGCAGTGTGTCAGCCTACTCAGGTGGTACCAAAAATAAATATACAAAAGAGAGCCACAGTGTAAACTTTTATTTTGTCTCCGTGTCCCTTTACTGCCCACTAATAACACTAAACTAGAATGAGAAGAAAAGTATCTTTTGTTAAAATGTAGTTAAGCAATAAGCAGGGCCAAATTAGCCATTGGGCCAGTGGGGCTGTGACCCAGGGGGCCCTTTGGCGAAACTAGGTTTGAAGCCTTGGCCATTGATTGTATAAAGAAAATGACCCCAAAAATTACTGGCCCAGGGGCCCTCGTAAAAAGAAACAAAACAGCCAGACTGAGAAATTGTTTTTTTTCTCTCACTTCAGCTACTTTTTTCACCAGTTAAATCAATGGGTAGCTTCACAAAAGCTCAGTAGGCCTATACATCCCTATTCCTTACATTTTCAGTGGCACATCAGTGACAACGTCAACCACCACAATATGGGTTTTGAGTGCGGTTTGTCCATTACAAGCCATCTCCCTCAATTTGTAGCTACCTATTTGCTATTTCTGAGTTTGAGTGGACTGACTCCAATTACTCAATAGTGTCCCGGGGCCCCGGGCTGAATTTCATGATGCTCTAACTCTCAACTAAATAATGGTCTCTCTCTCTCTGGTAAAGGCTGTATTTTAACTATTGCATCTACGGAAATGGATCTTCAATACTCCTTGTTACTGATTTAACTTACAATCTAGTATAGTTAGAGATTTATTTTCTAGTCAGCTCAATTAACAATATGGAATTGATTAGTTGGACTAACCCTGATCTTGTGAATGTGCAGTAGATAGCATAAAGTCATAATGCCAATTCACATTATGGGCTTTGTTCACTTCATGCACAGTGGTGCTGAAAGATTAACCAGCATCAAATACACATCCAGCCTCGTCAGGAGCCACTGCCTTCGTACATACACACCTTATCAGATTTCAAGAGGAAGCAATTCTGACAGATTGAATGTCACCAATCAAGTAATAAGAGTTCTCTATCTTTCTGTGAGAAGCACATGTTTGCTTAGCCTCCTAAAACGTGAGTCCCTAGATTGTGACATAAGTGTTAAAGTGTGTGGGGAGGTTTAAGATTGAAATACTAATTGAATTTCACACTTGTCTTTTACATGATCAGGATCGCAGCCACTTGGCAGGAGTTACCTCCTGTGCCTAAATTATGTCTGTTGTTTGGACACACACAAGCTTTTACGGTATACTCGATACTATATAAACGATTTGCGGGAGTTTGACAGAATCTGGAGGAGTAAAATCAAAAAGTGTTTTTCAAAAGTCGGCCTCCTGGTGGCACTATAACAGGCCGTTCTGGAAAATGTGGGGCAGAGGTTCATCGTTGGCATCCAGGGAGTGTGTGTGCAAAATTTGGCATCGACCGGGTTAACGGTGCCGGAGATTAGCTGGTAACAGACGGACGGACAGACACACTCACACACACACGGACGGAGTGCAAAACATACTCTCTCCCCATGCCTTCGGCCTGGTGGAGACAACCAGTACACTCTCCAGTCTAATCTAATCTAACAGTTACACAGGTTTACTCATCTGCGAAGAGAGAAACCTGGTAGCCGGCAATGTCAGTCCGGAACATCCGTCAGATTTATTTCCCCCGGATACAATATTCAACCAATCACAACACTTGTTTCATACACAGAGAATGTAAACAGATTTGTAAAGCATCAACATCACTTCCTTGAGCGGTACTTCCGCCAAATTCCAGCAATGCACTCTACAGCGCATATTGTGCCCAGCGTGTCTAACAGTAGATTTGTTGACTTACATAGTAGTGTAGTGTAACAAATGATAGGCTAATAAGACTTGACTGTGTTTTTCTTCAACAAGACATCATTAACATAACTAAGCCTTACAGGTTTACCTGCTGCAATTAAAATTAAAATAAAGACTGCAGTCAGTCTTGCTTGCTGTGAACCGAAATGTAATTTTCCTCATCTGAAACGTAATCACTTATTGACAGCTTGGCTTTGATGACAAATGATAAACTTCACACTCCTAATGAAGCATGGAATTACATTACCTGATGAGGCAAGAAATTGCATGTTTAGAATGCAAATATTGAGACAGACTACTTCACTAACTTATGGGATAAATAAATCCTAATCTTACAAAGAGAAATTCATTTGACAGATGTGTGCTGCGTAAGTGACACAGCAACTGGCTTCCTTGGTTCAATTATTTTAACATTCGCTGTCCAAAATGATCTTTATTGCGACTGCAGGTCGCATTTACTATGAAATCGTACATTTTTGTCCGGCAGTCAGTCAGTCAGTGTATCACTCAAAATCCCCATACATGGGAATTTGGGAAAGCCCCCATATATGATGCCCAGGTCTCGTGACATCACGTGACATCATCAGGGATGGAGATCCCTGATGTCATAGTAAATGCGACCTGCTGTCGCAATTAAGCCCATATTATGGAGATCATCAATATTGACCAGCAACTCTACATCTGGCCTCAAACCTCAAACCCTATATATCCAAATATATGGATATATGACATTCCATATGTTGATCCTTCCCCATCCATCCTTAATCTTCGATGTCTCCCTTTTGACTGATACCTGTCCATTTAAACTCTAGACGGGCCTGCCCCAAAGTTACCGTATTAATGCAGCCGCGCACAGCAGCCGGCGAATACTAGAGTCCTCAACAGGCCCGAAAATTAAGTCCCGGCCCTACCTGGGCCATCATCAAACCCTGTACACTGCCCCCATGCCACCCTTAGATCTCCATATATGGAGCTGACCTGTTCTGACATTCCATATGATGATCTGACCTCATCAAACCCTGTACACTCAAGAGTCAAGACACGCTCCATATATGGCCAATACAGAATTAATTCCATATGTTGATCTGACCCCCAATTCCAAAGCACCAGCGCTCGCCCCGCAGTCTGCTGTCACCCAGGTGGATGCGTGCAACCCAGTGGTGCCTGGAAAGTGGACCTTAAACCAATAATGATGATGATTTTGGAAACTATTTAAACTACCTGACAGCGAAAGCTTAATGTCAATTGGGCTCTATTTGCACATGTCTTTAGTTATTTTAGTTCCTTCATTCCTCAGCTATCAAGCCTGTTCCCCTAACCTAAACAAACCCTCCAAGTATCCGTTTGTCTTGTTGAAGTATCTGTCCGTTTATTCCTTTTGTCTTCTTTAAGTGTCCATGAGCCGGAAAAACATGCTAAATATCAAATTGCCCCACTTGCTTAGGACACATGTTGCTAGGAGACCAGTAGGGTCAAATGGACTTAATCATGGTACAAGATAATCTCTGCCCTAGCTTGGCTGAGCTTGAATCCTACAAGACACGTCTAGAAAAATATGTGCCATTCGAAACGAAACAACACCCTGACCCATTGTGGAAGCCGACAAGGATAAAATCTACAATTATACAGCTGTATTCAGGCTTGAACGTTAGATGATTTGTTAACAAATCCTCAAACCCTAATCAATAGGTAGCCAACTGTTCATTACAATTGCATGAGTCAAATACCTTGAATGAATAGCCTATAATTGAAGGGAAATACATTTTCAGTCGGGACACCAATTTCATCCAAGGGACACCAATCCAAGATATAACCATTTATCAGCTTCAACTGTGTGTTGTTCCAATCTTTTCTGCTCTCTTTTTTGTTTCATCATTCCAAATTCCACGTTCTGTATCATGTAGGCCTACAGTAGCCTACTTGCTTTCTCTTTAGGATGACATTTGTAAATCACCTGAAAATGCACACAGACAGACTGCTTGAACAATGTAGGATGCCATACACATTACAAACATCACAGTAATCACATGCAATGTCATCAACTGACTGTAGTAGACTACACAAACAACTTTAATTTCCCTGAACCCCAATGTAATTTATACGTGCCATGTTAATAGAGCGGTTAACTTTCTGGACATTTTAAATTCAAGGTAGCATGCTGCAGTGCAGCAAATGAAAAAGTGGTAACTACAGTGTAACTAAAAGTATTGTGCTACCTTGATTTGTCAATTTTTGCAATTCTAGCAGCCTTTAAATAAAAAAAATGCTAAACACCCCAGGGACATACAGGGTAGACATGAGGCCCGATTGTAATTGACTTAATTAATTTGAAGTTTGTTCCAGCATACGTTGTCATGGCAACGGAATACCAAGTTGCTGTTGTAATGTCTTCCGCAGTAGCGAGCTAGTAGCAATATTTACCTTGTGTAGGCTAATGTCACGAGCCTCCTGTTTATGTCCATCCGATGCCACAGTATGATTTATCGCAGATCATGGTTGATGAAACACCTCATTTCTATGATCAAACTTTCCTTGTGCACAGTCGAGCGAGTACCGACTTCTACGGAAACTGACCGGGGACAAAATATATGCGCCGCAGACACTCATCTCTGCCGTTCGAGGATTTGCATCTGCTGGCCGGGAAATTATCCTGTCATTAAAAAACAAAACAAAAAAAACAACAAAAAACTGTGTGGATTAATCCTGATATATTACTCTATATGATTAATCTACGGGGCTCAGAGTGGCCTTAACAAGTACATTTATGAACCCCTTGAACCTGTGCTGAGATAATCACATGGAGCGATGCTATTCACATTAGTAGTAGTAGTAGTAGTATGGACTAGAGTCTCCATCTGGTGGACAAGACTTAAATTGTACTGGGTGTTTAAAAAAAACCTCAACATCCATACAATACATTATTATTATTATTATTATTATTATTATTATTATTATTATTATTATTATTATTATTATTATTATTATTATTATTATTATTATTAATGGATGAATGGCTATGTGATTATGATCTAATTTTCTTCATACATCTGGTCAGCTCATTGGTACTTTCAGCTCCTGCATCTTTCTTGAGTTGGCTGTGGCTCTGTATCTATAAATGCAAGTCTCTGGGCATACATACTGTACATGTGTACGTATACATCTATAATCCACTCGAGAACCGGGACAGGGCCCAAATTAGCCAATTGATCACACCTGATCACCCCTAGATCTCCGTATATGGAGCTGGCCACTCTTGCTTTTGATGAATTGAAAATGGTGGGCCCTATTGTAAACAAGTGTTTATAGTGTCGTCCACTCACAGTTAACAGTTGTTGTATTGAGTTGTACTTGAAATGTACTGTAATTCTGCAAACTGTTAATAAATCAATCAATCAATCAATCAATCAATCAATCAATCAATCAATCAATCAATCAATCAATGCTGATGTTTATACTGCATGCAGCATTCTTGTGTAGCACCCATCTAAGGATTTCTGCAGGGTTGGTTTCAGGGTCCAGCATTCAACAGACTCTACCGTTGTAGAAGAAGCTGAGTTTGATTTGTCGGGGGAGGTTGGAGTTCCATACACTGGCCATGCCGTTCAGGGCCTTCCATGGAAGTGCCTCCTCACTTAAAATCTTGCTCGGTTGAGTTGACCCATGAGCCCAGGTATTTGAAGTATGTGACTTCTTTCAGAGCAGTGCCTCCTGTTGTTGTCAGAGCTCAGAGGTGAATGTTCCGATTATAGTCGATATCCTCGGTTTTCTTGGCATTTAGCCGAACCTTGAAACACTCAGACTCCACTCTGTTCAGGAGCTCCAGTGGTCGGAAAGCAGGCTGATGTTGTCTGCATAGTCCAGGTCTGTCAGACTCAGGACCTCTGGTGTCTCACTCTCATCTCGACCTCCTTGGCATTAGATTGAAACCACTGATGCGCATAGTCCAAGATGGGCAGTATCCCAGCCAGGATGTCAACTACTTACTGTTGTCATCTGGGGCCACCACCATGGCCCTCATTCCTGCGTAGCCTACAGGAACAACATGATGACCATGATACTGACATGATACTGACCATGATAGCGCCAGTTTATGTCTCTGATGTTCTGGAATTATATGTTCCGTCCAAATCACTGAGATCAGCTGACCAATTGAGGCTTAAGAAAATCGTGGAACCAGCTACCTCGTCACGTAGCCAGCAGTTGAGTTTCCATGAAAAACAACTTTCTTTTGGACATTGAATGATTGTTGATTATTGTGGCTCCAAATTATCAGAGTCAAACTATAAACCATATAGCTGTAGGCCTAAATATAACTATAGCTACTTTAGCATGGTCCTGTCCATTTCCCAGTTATACTGTAGTGTAGACAACTTGGAAGTGAAGTGTATAGGCCTACATGGCTTCAAACTGAAAACAGTACTTTTCCATTTCATAATACTAGACTTCCCTGTTTCTTCTGTACCCAGAAGAGCCAACTTGATATCATTCATGGATGTGGTTTGAAGGAAAGCCATTAAGACGCTGTATTTCTATCTATAGTGTCTCACTCCCTCTCGCTCTTTCCTCTCTCTCTTGTCAACTGCAACTCTCTAGTGTCTACCTATGAAGTGCACAGTAAAATGTTTGTAAGAGCAGTCAAAAGCCGTCACAAAAAGAGGAAAAAAAGAAAAGAAAAATGTCTCTTCTGCCTCAACCAATGAGTTCTAACATTTATTACTTCAAATATCCATGAGTAGGTATTTTTAAAGAATCCTAAACACATTATTTTCTAACTGAAGGGTTTCAGGTTTTATTTGACTTATAAGCATCTCTCTTGATTATTCAGCAAGAGGGAAATACATATTTAATACCATAATGTACTTTGTAGCATACCATGAGAAAATATGTTTTCTACTGTACGTGTACGCAATATTTTTCATTTAATTTTTTCATTTCATTTCATTGCATGGATTATTTGAAATGTCATGGGGGGGACTAACAACTTGTTCAAGATGTGGCTGCTAGAGTGTTAACTATAGAACTAAGATGAGAGAACACATTACCCCAGTTCTATCATCACTGCATTGGCTCCCAGTGGTTTTTAGGATTGATTTTAAAATTCTTTTACTTGTTTATAAATCCCTAAATGGTCTTGCACCTTCTTACCTCTGTGACTGCCTACCTATATGTTCCTAACCGCCCCCTCAGGTCCTCCACTGCTGGCCTGCTTGAAGTGCATGCCTAAAAAAATATGGTGAGGCAGCTTTCTGCTTTTACGGGCCAACGGCCTGGAATAAACTTCCATTCCAGCTCAGACACGCACCCTGTAGACATTTTTAAATCTCAACTCAAGACTCACCTCTTCACTCTTGCTTTTATTTGAGTTTTAATATCTGCGTTCCTACTCTGTCCTGCCTGATTTGCTGCATGTTGTGTTTTATTCAAGATTTTCAAGTGGGCACTGATCCAGAAAAGATTCAGAACCACTGTTTTACAGTACATGTTAGCAAAGCTATAGGACATTAATTGTCTTGTAGCACATGCCATAAATGGTTAAAGAGCACAAGGACATGAAATGAATCACTACTGGCTGACCCTGTGAGCTAGCACATTCTTATCAACACTACCCGGCATATTTTATTAACACTGCCAAGCCTGTGAAAGCAGCTCAGTTCACTATCCAACAGAAGTTGTCTCAATCTATCATAGAGGTCTGGCATTTGTTGTTGTAGAAATATTGAATATTGTTTATGCAATTATGCTGCTGACATAAATATGATATGTTTTCATCAATTATTAGTGTCAAGCTGCTGTATGATTTATATTTTCCAAAGCCTGTTAAAATGATAATATCATTAATCTGCTATGATTGCATCTCCCACCAAGGAGGGCTGGATTCCTATAAACTGCCTTTCTCATTGCAATTTTTTAATGTGAAAGCTACTGGAAAATCCAGACGTCCCTGCTGTGAATATAATGGCCAAAAACAATAGTTAATTTAAAACAGCATTTTTCATCTTATATTTGGGCCTACTTGCAAATATATTATCCAAAGGTCTTTGTTTGAATAGATGGCTCCAACATCGTCTCACTCCACAGACAGATAATTCATCAAACTGTGATTCATTCCATTGTTGACTGCTCACAGAACCCAAATGATATCATCCAAGACAAACATGCTGAATGTGTTATTCCTGCACCTCAGAGTTGAGTGGAATATTTTAATTCACTATATCAGTAACAAGGGATATTGAAATAACCAGTAAGTTGATAGCAGCTAGTAAAACATTTTTAAAGACAATTTATACACCCTTCAGTGTCCCCAAAATCACATAAAGAATGAATCATGAAAACTACAAAAATATATTTTTACATTATTATCACATTATGCTATTTCCTCTAGAATAGAGGAACCCACTCTAAATGAGGGGAGGAATACATTACCTGTAAAATAGGGAATCAATTGTTTCTCTTGTCAATTTTATTGATCCATGTCAATATGTAGGACAGCATGTATGGCGGGCAATAACAGTAAAAAACATACTTTAACCGTTAACTATACATCAATCAAGAATGCATTAGCACAGAGGTAAGATAGGATTATTCTTCCGTAATATAACAGGACATAATAGTAAATGTATTCATTTTAAATTCCAACAAAACATTGATCAGAGTGCAAAAACAATAATTTGTGCAATAATAAAACAAAATTCTATCTTAAATTGCAAAAAGCATTTCACATTTAATAGCATGACTTATATATGTCAACTGCAGGAAATGTACAGTATATAAGTTTCTCCTTTACTTTAAAAAGAAAAAAAAGATCAATGCTAAATAAACATAATACTTATTAAGCCTGAGAAATTGATTCCTAAACACTGCTGAAATACAAAAGTTTAATTAGGCAAATCATGCTTGTGATTATTAAGAAATGTATTTCTTATAATACTCCACTGACTTAGTATATGAATAGAGTGATAATGATCAAAGATATTCTGGATGGTTAGAGATGGCTAGTTCAAACTCCAGAATGTGGAAAGAATGCCCTCTATCACCCACACTTGATATGACTCCACTGAAAAGGTAACCTAAACCATACAAAATGAATTGTATCTCCCTGACATGTACTGAAAAAACAACAACAGCATAAATATTTACATCAAATTAATTCCATCAACATGAAAATTGCCTGTAATCATTTAATTACTAAAATGACAAATACAAATATATTAAAATAAAGTTCTATAGTTTTACTTTTAAATATAGAAAAATGTCAAGCATTTACCAAGATTGTAAGCGTTTACCAATAATACATTTCCAAAGTGCTATACATAATCAAACTTTAAACAGGATTTATATGGCCCTAAAATGAATGCCATAAATCCACTTAATAAAGGCGCATAGCAAGAGTGCAGTATACATTTCTAAATTAACATCCAACTACAGTAAAGACAGTTCAATGTAAAGAATTACTATGATTTTAGCAAGAATGCCAAACTATAGTAAGTGGCTCCTAGTGTATACAAATAATTTATCAAAACAAATCAGGTTTGTGGGGCTGTTACAGCATCACCTGACTACTGTTGTTATTGTTGTGGGGTTGGATAAACCAGTGGTTCTCAAAGTGGGGTCTGGGAACCCCCAAGGGTCCTTGAGGTCATTCCAGGGGGTCCCCAGCAACCTTACCGGTTTGTAACTCCATTTGGTTCCATTTGTATACTTATGGTTATGGACATTTGTACAGTTATTATGTGGGTCCGTGACTTAGAGCAGCACTATGTCACTTCTTAACAACTACAAGTATGTAGCATATCATGTCCCACAAAATTATAAAGCTGCATATTTAAGCAATAACAATCATCCTTCAATAAATGTATAGACTCAGGGGGCTCCCTGCTAGGGGCTTGACTGTATTACCGGTACTATGTATAGGGGAAACAAAGAGTTTCATACTGCCATTTGCCAAGGCACCAAAGCAGAACTGCCAGTCAAAGCGAAGACTGCCAATCATCCTTGCTGGACATGCTTGCAGAGACTCTTGGATAATGAAGTCAAAGACGTTGGCTGCCATGTTATTTGTGTTCAAAGTGGCCACTGATACCCCAAGCTATAGTGCTGCGCTATATGCATACCAAACTGGTGGTGCTTGAAGTGAAGAAGATTGATAATCACTGTGGTAAACTACCCAGAGCCTTTGGATACTTTGTTTCAGATACATTTGACTTCAAGATAAAACTGCAGTACATCTTCTTACTTTCAGATAGCAGTTTAGAAATTCCCTAGCAATACATTTCATCAGTGCAGAGTTAAATACAATAAATGGTAAATGTTGCATTTATATAGCACCTTTATCCAAGGCGCTTTACAGAGATTTACATTCACCCAATCACACACCGATGCTGGAGGAAACCATGCAAGGCACCAACCTGCACATCAGGAGCAATTAGGGATTCAGAGTCTTGCTCAAGGACACTTCGACACTAACTCTGGGGGTTTGACTTTGAGATCACTCTACCCCTGAGCCACTGCCGCCGCCCCCCCACAGCATTACTTATCTCTGTGGTCCTACTGTAGGTCATTCTCCTGGGCCTGGCTCAACTTATACCTCGTTGCATTCAACAAAAATAGCTCATTTTCGAGAAAACATCACATTGCATCACATCACGTCACTTTGCATCATCATGTAAGTGTAAATTCACCTTTAGAGTTGATGTCTCTTTGAGTTGACAGAATGTCTTCTCTTCCTCTTCCTGTGGCATTGCTCCGTCCTATCAGGCAAGGGGAAGCCATTTTCTGTGGCTCTATAGGCCTCATCATACTCATCACTGTCAGGTTCCTCTTCAGCCACGGGGAAGACTTTGTCTGGGAACACCTCTTTCAACTTGGAGTTGAAGAAAGCCTCCAGGCTATGACCAGCCTGGGCCACCTCAGAGTCAGGCTAGTGGAGTGAGGAACATAGTACACGCAGATCAGTGTTATTCCACTGGTTCTGGCTCTATGTAATGGGACATGATAATGGTTTTAATTGTAAGCCCAGTTGTTGAAGAGACTTACATAATTGAACTTTGCGCAATTCCGAAACATGAGATATACATCAGCGACATACTCCTCAGTTGAGTAATAACGGCGTGTGCTCCTCTTGTTGAGTTTGGCCCTGATCACTGACAGGTCCATGGGCCTCTTGATGATCTGGTAGTAATGTTGAGCCTGTGTGCAAAAGTGGTATTAACAATTTATGATTTAAAGGGCCATGCTGGATTCAATTTATCCATTTTGTTCATTTTTTACAAAGTCATAAAAATCATGTGGTTGAAGTCATGAAATGTTGAAATATGTTCATAATCCAAACTTTTGTCCAGGGACTATTTTTGGTTAGTCTTTTCAAATCAATCTGCCGTATATTCAAATACGTATTTCAAGCTAGTTTTTATGCACTTTAGGTACTGTACCATAATGGAGTCAAGGGGTGCTGCAGAATAAACATACAGTAGCCCAAAACAAAATCACTGACTTTATTTGTTGGGACCCCCTGGAAAACGAGATGATACATCTCAAGGGGATATCCTTTCATTAAAGGTTCATATATGTAAGTAACCATTTATACACCTTGATGTTGTAATGAAAAATAAATGAGAGTGCAGAAGACTGCAGCTAGCTTTTAGCTGAGCACTAAAGAAAAAGATGTTTAGCCTACTCACAAGTGGACTGACAGGCTCATGGAAGGGGGCACTTAGGATGTTACTGAAGATCAAAAGCGTCAATCGTTCACATTTCTACCAAAAAAGAAAGTTAGACCAAAACACAGACGGCAGCGTCACTGACTATACTAACTGTATATCCAGAAAACAAATACAGTATATTACAATTATTTGTAATATCATTTCAAACCGTTTTGATGTACAGCAAAATTGGAGTGTTAAATTAAACCAGCTGGGATTTTACTGTTACTGTTTTTTCAAAAAGGACTCACTCTCTGGTCACATGTGGACAGTCCACGGGCTGATGATGCGTGGTGCCCAGATGTTCGTTCATTATCACAGTCGTACTCCACCTCTGGCCGCATGGCATCCCTACACAGCGTGCAGATCCAGTCACCCCTGTGCACGGTCAACAGCAGTGTATTCAAAACAACAGGTCAACATGGGTGCTTTAACCACTTTCATTTTGGGCATGCATTATAGGCGAACATTTTAAATAAATGAAAAATAATTAAAATAAATAAATACAAATACGACGTAGATTTACAAGCGTGAGCTTGCCAATTGGCTATTTTCTATGTGTTTTATTTTTATATTATGACAAAGCATTATAAGGATAACGTGGTTAAGAATTAGAAAGAGAATACAATGGAAGCCGTCAGATACGTGTTTTATGATGGTCTGATGAGATGAGGTGCTTACGTGGGGAAGCATCGTAGAGGAGGGATATGGCAGGACAGGTGGAAGACTTTGGGACAGCGGTCACAGCACAGCAGGTCCCCACCAATAAGACACACAGCACAATAGTCCTCACTTTCCATCTCTGTTTTGTCCTGCTGGGGTTGAGCATCCACCGGCCTGTCAGAAACCCTCGGAGGGCAAGAGTTTGCAATTAGAAGGGGTCTCTGACCAGGACCAATGGGGGGCCCCTCCTGCTCGTCACAACGTAGTGGTTGTGGATCATCGGTGTCGCTAGTGGTTGAACGGAGTGGTTGTGGTTCGTCAGTGGTTAACTCTGGCTCTGATTCTATATCCGGCTCAGATCCCACGGAGCCCTGGGAATCTGCGGCCTGATCAAACAGAATATCAGAATCGGCTTCTAAACTAGGATCAGAGTCGGGCTGGATGTCCGACTCTGCTTCCGCATCGCCTGATTCCACGTCAGCGTCCTGTTCATCACCGTCTGAATACATTCCTGTATCTGACTCAGGGTCAGGTTCATATTCTGCCCTTGGCTCCGACAACCGCAAAATGTCAGCTGTCCCACAGAGCCCCATCTCAGCCACAGATTCTCCCTTAGTCATCGACTCGCCTTCAGTCTCGGATGAAGACTCCTGGTGATGGTCGGATTCTGGCGGCGTGTCTGATTCCAGCTGTGGTTCAGAATCCAGATCAGGTTCAGAAAATTCTTCTGAGCCTGACCTGGGTTCTGAGTCGGAGTCAAGCTCAGGTGCTGCAGAGTAGCGCTGCGGCTCATGTTTTGGGTCAGTGGCTGCAGCTGACTGAGCAAGGTCTTTAAGAGAACTGCCGTTTCCTTGGCTGTGCAACTCACAGATGACCGGGGGTGTGGTAGATTGCCTGGGGCTCCGTTGCTCAGATGTATACGGTGGCGTTATGTGCGACAAGATGGGCCTCATGGTATCAGAGCCATCAGCCATTCCCTACACATGCAAGTGCAACACAGAAGAAGACAGTAGAACATACAGCATGTATTATGCATTCATGTCTCCAGACATCTTCAAATGACAGGTCTGACAGTCATAATACACAGTAGAATAATTTCATTCAGAGAGTGTACAGATGGAAAATGCATACGTATTATATGCATACATAGGACCGCTTCCTTAGTCGCTTTGTATACATTCAAAATTCACATGATGGCTGGAGTTCTTCTTGGTCACCTCTGGGAATATAACCTGCTCATGAATGACCAACGCGTGTGTCATTCCGACATTTGTGTTTATCCATCAACAAAATGGACAGAAAGAAACAGGCAGAACTACTTTGTGTATGTCAAACTGTATATTTGGATTACATACTTTGGGGCATGTAAAAACATATCACTATTATTTAGTGTACATGTAAACACATTTCTGATCAGAATTATTGTCCATGTAAACGCAGTGCACCGTGCACTATAGATTGGATGGACAGTTACAATTGAGCAAATAAAAAAAGTGTTTCCTCTGTAAGTGCACACAGAACGTTAAATACCAGTAGTCACACATGCCATGTCACATCCTGTAAGTTTATTTCCCATACATGTAGTGTGATGCTTTTCCTGTGTGACATTTATGTGCTGTTTTTGTGTTCGCACCTTGGTCCGTGAAGAACGACATTTCTCTCATCCATATACCTGTGTTTGGATGAATGACAATAAACTTACTTGAATGTGAAAGTATAGAAATCATTGGGAAGTATCAGAGCTAAGCCTTTCCTACAACTGTATAACCTTTTTTTTGCAATAAATTGGTGTAAAATCCTTTGATGCAAGTGTCTCTGTCTGAAGCTCTCGTCATGCTGTGTTCTGTGACTGCAATTCATTATGTTTACCTCATGGCTCCTAGGGGGCTAGATTAGAAGAGCGTCCATGTGTGTGTCTGTGGTTGTGCCCATCTATCCATGGCTAATCTCTCAACCACTTGACCGATCAGCGCCAAATGTCTTGTGGGCCAAGGAAGTCGATCACATAACATTGTGAATTCTTTTTTGGGATGGATATTTTTCCACATCCTTCTATAAATTCACAAAATCTCTGCAGGTGTAAGTGAATACGTGTCACCAGTGTATCTTGGGGACCGCCCTACCGATCGACTTCAAACTCAGCATAGTGCATCGCCAATACCCGAGATTCATAGTCTCAGAAGCACTTGAATGTTTGCGCCACAATTCGGACGCTAGGTTTAATGTGGTTAAAGGAAACAGGACCAACCTCTGTCATCCCATTTCTCCAGGTTCTGTGCCGTAGGACAGCACCACTCGTCTCCAATCCACTGGCTGGTAGCGGGTCACTCTGTCGCCTTCCGTGTGGAGGGAGGCGAGACACCAGGACTTTGAGCCTCTCTAAGCACACCATTGGAACCCTGGGGCTTCGCGCTTCCTTTTGAACCTCCCTGGTGTTTAAAAGAACAGGAGATGGTTGACATAGGTTTCACTTAGTTCTAATACTTATTTATCGCTCCTTTTCATGGAGCATAGGCCGTAGACTACATTCCACCAGTTATCTATCCTGTCCCTTCTTTTCCAGCTTGTCAGCTTGGTGTCAGTCTCAAGGTCCCTGCGCCAGGTGTTCTTTGGCCTGCCTCTCTTTATGGGCCTTGAGGGTTCCACTAAGGGCTTGTCGCGTGATGCTGGTAATGGTATTGGGCTTTCGGAGCATGTGGCCAATCCATCCCCACCTCCTCCTCTTAACCCTTTCCGTGCTTTTCTCGAGATATCTCGTGGAAAGTTATTAATTCCATCTGAGCCATCCACGAGATACACAAGATTTGATTAAATCTTTTTAACATTTAGCCTCCGTTAGCTTCCAGCACGAGCATTGTAGAAACAGCGTACATGATAATCAGTGGTACACGTGCACGCGCACAGGGTTATTAGTCTTATTTGTGCTCAGAATGCCATGTTTATAGCCTATTAAAACATGAATCCGAGCCGTGCTGATCACCATGGCTGCTCTGGAGGCCTCGTCCCTCCATTTCCTACATCTACACAACATATACAGATTTGTCTGCCACTGGCACCACACTCTGGCCTGGAGGGCTGGGCAGTATTGTGTTAATCTTAGTTCTAATGTGTTATAATAAATTCATGCCAGGCAGTGTACACTGTACCTGTTTTTCTGGATGTTCCTCTGTGCTCTGTACTTCTCTTTAGTGACCTCTTCATTTGTAAAGCCATAAGCATTATCTGGCAATGAAAAAGATTACAAAGATGTATACAGAAAGGTTTGCATTTAGTTTATTTGAGCATTTGAGTAGAAGAGTTAAATCATTTGTCCAGTACCTGATTCAGTTTTATAGGTCAACATGGGTGGGTGAAGGTGCATGGTGGACTGGCCTCTCGTAGGCGGAACAGCAGTGGAGGTTTCCCTGGCAGCACATTGGATCACCCCATCTGAAGCTCTCCTCTGTCTAGCATCCACAACGTCATACTGAGAAGATAAGCACACCATTCAGATCACATGAAAAGAAACATGTCATATTTCAGTTGAAGACACTATGTGAAAAGCATACAGCTGCAAACACACATGTTCCACTAAAATGCACTGTTTTGTTCTGCATGCCACTTGTGGGAAGTAGCCAAATAGACAGTATCATATTGACATCATCCACCACTCATCTAAGCTTAGAAAACTCAGACCCATCCAGATTGTTCCAGTCCCAGTCATTAGACAGGCTCTGTATCCACCATTGGTACAATGTAGGGCTGCATGATATAGGAAAACATGCGATATGTGATAAGGTTCAACGTTCAAGCCATTCAAACAACAATATTGTGCAGCTCTAATGTCCAAGTAGGGACATTGCCCCAGGTGAAGGAGTTTAAGTATCTCGGGGTCTTGTTCACGAGTGAGGGGAGGAGGGAGAAGGAGATCAGCCAGAGAATCGGAGAAGCAGCGGCAGTATTGCAGTCACTGTACTGCTGTCTGTCTATTGAGCAATCTTTGTTCCTACTCTCACCTATGGTCATGAAGTGTGGGCCATGACCGAAAGAATAAGGTTGCGGATACAAGTGGCCGAAATGAGTTTTCTCAGACGGGTGGCTGGCATCTCCCTTAGAGATAGGTGAGAAGTTCAGTCACATGAGAGAGACTCGGAGTAGACCCGCTGCTTCTTCGCTTGGAAAGCGACCAGCTTTGGTGGTTCAGGTATCTAGTAAGGATGCCTCCCGAACGTCTCCCTAGGGAGGTCCTCGATGCACGTCCCACTGGAAGGAGACCTCCGGGCAGACCAAGGATCAGATGGAGGGATTATATCTCCAAAATGGCCTTGGATCGCCTCGGGATCGTCCAGAATGAAGAACACTTATGTTGCTCAGGGATATCTGGAGCTCTCTGCTGGAGCTGTTGCTTCCACGACCCGGCTACGGATAAGCGGTTGAAGATGGATGCAGAGTACAAAGTAAAATCTTGATTGTTAAACTCAGAGACTGTACAAATAAAACCAAATGGAACCGTATTTGGTTCCATTTGTACACTCTCAGTTACAGAACAGTAAGGGTCCATTTGGTTCCGCACTGTATGTACACTCCAAATCCTATGAACACTCAGGAGTTTACAGTTTAACAACAGTTTTGTTTGAGCCAGCTTAGTTGTGAATTTGTGACTGTTCACGGCAGGGACATATATTTGTGCTGCCCCCCCCCCCCCCCCCCCCCCCCCCCCCCCCCCCTCCCGACGAGAGCGATGATGCGTTCCTCATAGCCGGGGAGCCACAGGCCTAAAAGCTCGAGATTAACCTGACATGACATACTTTCTATTTGTGTTTTTTCTATACACTTGGTCATTAAGGTCCACAGAATGACAATGTTTCCGGCAGAGCAAACCTCTCATTCTGTGGACCTTAATGACCAAATGAATAGAAAAAACACAAGCTCCCCGGCTATCATGCAGATCAGCTAGTTTTGCCGTTTGCGAGGACGCTAACACGTTCGTTATTACGCAGCGGAGCCACGGAGACATTTTTTATTATGAGGGTCGGCTTGGCACTTTTTGGCACATTTTGTTGCCCCTCTCGACGTGTTGCCCCACGCGCATAGTTTTAGTCATCATAGCTTAGTTTTCTTCTTTTTTTTTCGTAAGTGAAAAAAGGTAGTCAACGAAATTTTTCGTCATAGTTTCAGTCGACAAAATGAACGTTCATGGTGGTATGGGCACCTGATCCAGGCTGTATGTGTATGCGGACCCAGCGGGCCTCTCAGTGGCGGGGGGGCTGGTGGACGGGGCTGCCAGTTCTGCTGGGATGCTCTGGGAACGGTGCTTCCTCCTCCCACACACTGAGCTGCTGCCACTCTGAACGTCATGGGCTGACACCTCCAACGAAGTGGATCGAGTCTGTCACAAACACACATGTACAGTACAGTATGCCATCGGTACACACAGGTGCTCCTATTCATACCTTAGCCACTTTCAACTTATTTTTGGGCATGCCATTGGGAGACATTTTTCAAATTCTCTCAAAAACTGTCTATTATTATTATCAAAAATCTTCAAAAATATACAAAAATGTATAAACATAACAGATATACAAGCTTACAACGCATCGCCCCATGGACTTGTAGATTCTTCGTCGTATGACAAAATACACAACAGATGATAATTTGGGAATGTGACGAGTGACATGAGTTGTGCATGTGCATGCACGTGCACACACGCACGCACGCACACAGTATATGTGTGCACGTACCATGCAAGTACACGTAGGCTACTGATAAAAACATGTCAAAGTCTACTCTGGGTCTGTTTGACAAACATGAAGCAAAGCTCATACAACTGCAAGGATCACAGTTATTCTCAGGATAATGAAGGGATTAGTTACAACATCAATTATCTTATGTAAATCCACCAGCAGGCTTGCGGTGAGCTCATTTGAATAAGCGGCACTTGCAAAGCACTGATTAATCTCTACCTTTCTTCTTAAATAAAAACTTGAACATGTTTTTCCACACAGATCACAGATCACACAGATATCAAATGTACAATGCCTGCCTGAAAAATAACTTGTTTTTAGGTTGTTTTCATTCTACACGCTCTTCATTCTCTCCACCTCCCTGCTTTTTCTCAAATGTATACAGATTTAGGCCAAGGGAGAATAAGCATGTCCTTATAATTACCATGTGATTAAAACATTTACCTGTTCCATGCCCCGAAGGGGAGATGTGAAGGAGTGTAATGCAGAGGTAGAAAGAGAGGGATTATCCAGCCTCTCCATCATGAAGGGTAGGAATTTATCTTAGCGTGGTAACCAGCGCTTAAATCACACTGTCAGCTTCCACTATTCCCTTAGTGATTTATTAAAGACAGGTTAAGTACACGTATGGCTGCACCCAAGTGTTTTTTGTTTCGTTTTTTCTCATTTTCAGATGCTATGAATTGAATGTGCAAATAATTTGTCTTTGTGTTTGTGATCATGCAACTGCAACATTTTTGACAGGTGATCATGTGGTTGTTCAAGCCCCTGACATAAAGAGAACTAATGATAACAGTGGTATTATTATTTAAAAACAAATTGTGTAGGTTTTTAATTAGTCAGTGAAGCACTTTGTTTACCATCAGTGTTCCTTCCTAAGAGAAGAGGCAGCATTCTGTCATACCATCTGGTTTCAGTATGATGACGGCTCATTCTGTTCATCAAAACAAAGCCTTCCATATCGGCTGTGTGCCAATAGTGAAACAAGATTCACTATTGCTGTCTTGTACGTACTGCTTCCAATTGCCTGTTCAAACGTCACACTGTTAGAATGTGCATTGCAAACTTGAAAAAGTGCCCCTCGGGGCACAGGTCTCCACCATGAGACGGTACGTCCGAAATGGTAGAGAAATGAGTTACCATGTGGGGGTCTCTGGGGGTCCCCGGGTGGGTCCCCGGAACATCCAGACCCCCATAAACGCGCCCAGGGGGCCGGGCCGATTCCGGCGAACCACCCCACGTCCAAAACGGTTGAGAAATGACAGAGTTACCGTGTGGGGGTCCCTCTACTGTACCCTCTACTGTACTGTACTGTATCGTCACTGTACTGTACTGTACTGGCACACCCGAAATCATCATACATACAGTTAATATGTGCGTGTGTGTTTGTGTGTGTGTTAGGTTGCGCACAGGTGGTGAAAAACAACCATAATGTTTTCGTGCTCATACCCAGCCACGCACCCAGGCACCCAGCCAGCCACACACATAGCTCCGTAAGGAAATGTAAGTGTCATTTCGTCCTCGGCCTAGAATGTGCGTGTATAATGACTGAAATCGCATGCTGTGTTCATGATTTGTGGCATTTTGTTCGACAAGCAAGCTTCCAAAGCTTTGGAAGGCAATCTTAGCCAATCAGGATGGAATATGGGAAATGGGACAGATCCGTGTTGATCACATGACTATAGAGATAGTGTATACCGATTTGTGTGATGTATGGTTATAATGTGTACGAGTAATGTAATGAAATGTGTTTAGCAAAAATCGGCCTCATGGTGGCGCTATAACAGGCCGTTCTGAAGAATTTGGGGCAGAGGTTAGTCATTGGCATCCAGGGAGTGTGTGTGCAGTGTTTGGCATCGGTCGGGCCAACGGTGCTGAAGATTAGCTGTACACGGACGGACGGACGGACACACACACGGACACACACACGGACGGACGGAGTGCAAAACAACCTCTCTCCCCATGCCTTCGGCCTGGTGGAGACAATGAAGGGCTTCAGTCCAATCTAATTTCGAGGACATTTTATATTTAAATTTCACCCCAGAATTGATGGATTAACTGGGAGTCTTAATCAGTTCCGACTTTGTCTCTATTTAGCTCATATTACAGGTGAATATTTTCGCACTGTTTATAGTTATTTTATTTTATTGTAATGTGTTTTTTCTTTTCCTTTTTACAGTTGAAATAGCTAAACTAGTTCACAACACATCATGATGCGATTATATATTGTAATGGCAGTTTTAGAATGCCAATTCTACTATTCAATAAGAACTATAATTGTATTCCATTCGGTCAAATAGGATGAGACAATCATTCACTACGCAGTCAAACCAACCAACAGCTGTCAATCTGACAGCTGTCACTATTACCTCTACCTACTTGGGTGTGTTCTCAAATTAGTTTGTTTCCTGCTTACCTCCAACTATCTCCCATTTAGAGCAGTCTTCCTGTCAATCTAACAGCTGACTTGACTCCTCCATACTGTCAGCAAAGGTATACTTATTTGTGTGTCACCCTTATCTTTAGCGCAGATCCTTATATGAACATTTTGTATAGCATCTCTGTTATCCCATTTAGAGTAGTTTCCTGTCTGTCAGCAAACACCATGAACAACACCATGAACGGAGATGTTGTAACACCACCTGTTATTATCTGTCCATGTCCTGTTGTATTTGAATAAAACACCTGTCACTGACTGTCAATTTGGGGGTGTGTGGTTGGGAAATAAAGGGGAGGGAAAGGGACAACTTGGAGAGGGACGGGGTGATGCTTCACTCTTGACTGTACGACGATGAGCAACCATGCTACGATTCTGCTGTACTGAGATGATAGGAACGAATAAAGAACGATGCTGACCATATGCCGGACTCCTTGTGTCGTGCCTTCGCCTCTGCTGGTTGCCAATGATGGGACCTCATAATTTCATTAACAAATGGTGTGTGAGCAGGGTATTGGCCAGACGGGTCATTAACAAATGACGCAGTGACGCAGGGCCGATATTTCGTCTTCACCATAGATGAGTACTTGGAAAAAAACCCGACGATTTTAAAGATGGGGGCAAAGCAGAGCCGAAAGAAACTTCGACAAGAAATGAGCGACGCACAGCAAAGGGAGGCGATACTTCGACTCCAACTAGAAGACCAGAAAAAGCTAATCGACCAGGCAGAATCACGTGTGACACTCCTGGAACAAGAACTTCAAACTGCGGCGTTACTACTACACGCCAAAACAACCAACCACCCGGACCAAGCCAACTACGCCGAAACAACCATTCCTGTCAACGATGAAGATGATAGCTACTACAACGACCAAGGAAGGGACACACAACTCCACGTGTCCCTACCAAACAACAACTATTATGCCGACCGCAACCACAACAGAGACCAGCCAGAACCAGACTTTCAAATGACCAAACACAGAGGAAAATAAATGACCAATCAACTGAGCGGCTTCCAGCTAGACCACATCAGCAAGCCTACCCCAAGACCAAGACAACACCCACCGCCGTGGGAAGCCTGGCGTAACCAGCCTGGCAACCCAGGACCATACCACAGCCGACCAGTGAGAGGACAAGTACAAACCCGAGCCAGGGTTGATGCTGTACTCCAGGAAAGGAAGGACAGAAGAAGACGGCAACTAAACCACGCACGCCACATGGGAGAGGATGAAGCCAGCGCAGCCAACACCATTCCTGTCAACGACTTGTGCTATTACTGCGGCCAGACAGGTCATATGAAACGTTGGTGTCCACTGAACCATGCTGCTGTATTACGGCGCACAGCAACGACGGGCCAGCAAATCAATTTTGGCTAAAAAAAACAAACTACGAAAGGGTAAATACAATTGAAAATAACTAGATCTTTAGTTTGTAATTGGTAAATACAATTGAAAATAACTAGATCTTTAGTTTGTAATTTACCCTATGTGATTCAATCTATTTAGTCTTACATGTGCAAGTAGTGAACTACAAAAGTTTTGATAAACTACTAAAAATCTAATCTAAATTTTAATCTAACTAGACTCCAATCTAAAATTTGTAAAAGTGTAGGCAAAAACAACAATGTTAGAAAATCCTAAAATAGGATGATAAGATATTGGAATTCATTTCCACGCACATATACTGTACTAAAGGGACTCCTCATTTAACACCCCGTCCCTAGAATGGCAAGAGGGGGAGGGGTCATTGGTACAGCCTATGTGTGGGTTAGTTAAAAGGAATACATTTATAGTTTTGCAAATAAATTAATATGGATCTAAGTAATTATTCAAAAGTGAGTGTTTCAAGGTGTTAAATCAATAGTGTGAAATCACTCATTTATGATGGTTTAACAAGGTTAAACGTCTAATATTATTTTATCTCTTGTCAATTATTCTGGTATTTACTAGGTAGCACTAGGCCTTTAGTATAGAAAACAGAGGGAAAGGATTTATTTTCGGGGTGAGATCTGCAAAAAATCGAATCTAGTGAGCTTACGAAAGTTAAATAGTTCCTTTCTCTTCAAGGTTGAACGTCCTTTATCAGTATAGTAATACATGATATAAAGCAGTTTCGGGTTGAACGTCCCTTATCAGAAAGTCACTGGTATAAATATGAAATATTCTTTAGTTGAACGCTAACTTAAGTAATATAATACAGAAAATGTTGAACGAATGGAGATAATATTTAGACAGAGAAAACCTCACCTTGTTCACATTAGCAGTTTAATTTGAATTAATTCGATATTGGAAAAAACAAATGTCTGATTTACAGCTTCCTTTCTCTCTCTTTCTCTGTCCAGCTGGCAGAATGGGGGGGGGGAGGAAAGGTATTTGTGTGTTTGTGGGTAACTGAGTTAAAAGTAGCAGAGAGCCTAAACTACAGGATTTGGTCACGGTCAGTCTATTTATTTATTTATTTTCGGGTGTGAAAACAGCCTGAGAGGTGAACTAAACGTGGCCATATTCAATTATTTTATTGTTGAAGTGTTTACATTCTATCCTAATAGAATCCATTTTAATTCTTTCCATTTGAATGTAGATCCTACCCTAATTGTAAGTTTAATCATTTCAGTTAATTTTGTCTTTAACTAAACTATTATAGGTACGTGTAGTGTGGAATTACACTTTACCAACAAATAGTATTGGAAACGGAGCAAAGAATAACTACCTTTTCGAAAATTAGCAGATCTACAAGATCTTCTAGATGTGCCTATCTTCCTAAATTTAACTAGATGTGTTCACTATCTCCTAATTTAACTATAGATGTGTTTTTTTATTGATTCTAGATGTGTCCAGTAATTTTTAAATTTCTTAATAGCGAAACCTTCTTTATCTGACCACTGTCATCAAACATGAATCTAGCCATACAGTTTTAATCATCAATATTTGTCATTCTAAAAATCTCCTGGGCCATGTAAATTAATAAGGTATCAATTTTCATATATAAAGCGGTGGATTGTAATGGCAGTTTTAGAATGCCAATTCTACTATTCAATAAGAACTATAATTGTATTCCATTCGGTCAAATAGGATGAGACAATCATTCACTACGCAGTCAAACCAACCAACAGCTGTCAATCTGACAGCTGTCACTATTACCTCTACCTACTTGGGTGTGTTCTCAAATTAGTTTGTTTCCTGCTTACCTCCAACTATCTCCCATTTAGAGCAGTCTTCCTGTCAATCTAACAGCTGACTTGACTCCTCCATACTGTCAGCAAAGGTATACTTATTTGTGTGTCACCCTTATCTTTAGCGCAGATCCTTATATGAACATTTTGTATAGCATCTCTGTTATCCCATTTAGAGTAGTTTCCTGTCTGTCAGCAAACACCATGAACAACACCATGAACGGAGATGTTGTAACACCACCTGTTATTATCTGTCCATGTCCTGTTGTATTTGAATAAAACACCTGTCACTGACTGTCAATTTGGGGGTGTGTGGTTGGGAAATAAAGGGGAGGGAAAGGGACAACTTGGAGAGGGACGGGGTGATGCTTCACTCTTGACTGTACGACGATGAGCAACCATGCTACGATTCTGCTGTACTGAGATGATAGGAACGAATAAAGAACGATGCTGACCATATGCCGGACTCCTTGTGTCGTGCCTTCGCCTCTGCTGGTTGCCAATGATGGGACCTCATAATTTCCATAACAATATCGGCTGGTATTAGTGGTTAAAAATATTCCTAACATGAATAATAATGTGATGTGTGATGAGCTTTACCCTTCTATTTCTGTAGTCTGTATGTGGCAGTGAAAGTCTGTTTCCCTGCTGTTCTCTTCTCAGCTCTGCTGCTGGGGAAATGTAGAACATCTGCTGCTGTTCAAGGGAGATGTACTCCCTCCTTCCTTGTTGCGACACCCTACCAACAGCATCTCTGCTCTCAACCAGCGGCATGTGCCCAAGGCTCTGCTCGCCTCTCCATCTCGGCTCCCAGCTATCTTCAGTCGTTATCTCTCGGTCAGTGGCCGTCTGGTCAAGGCGCTGTGCTTGTGACGTTTTGCAGGCCAGCACTTTTCCTTGACACTGACCCTGGCCTGCCCTTTCGCTGTCTGCAGTAGGCTGAGCCTGGCAGTCGGAATACTGTTCCATGCGACATTGGCGATGGTGAGGCTTTGGTTGCGGCTGAGGCGTAGCAGGTCGTGACTGGGATCCGTGACTGGAACCAAGCTGGGTGGGTGCCATGGCTGGGGAGTAGCAAGGTTATTATAGTTAACTGTCTAAAACTAATGAAATAATGAAAACTAGAACTGGCAAAACATTTTCTTTAAACTGTACTAACCTGGGGAAGCGGGACACTGTATGGCCGAGTGCATGAGGGTGGGACTGGCTGGACCACAGCACCTCTGGATCTGCTGGCTCTGGAGCAGAGCAGGTTGAGCACAGCTTGAGCTGTAAGGGACGGCTTCCAGCTGGCTCTGCTCCAGGTTAGCCATGTCGGTCTGAGAGGAAATCAGGGTTACCGACCGTATTATAGAAACGAAAACTAACAAAATAACTCCAGCTAACAAATTTACTAAAACTAGAATTGGAAAGAAAATATTAAATAAAAAAATAAAAACATTTGAGTACAAAAAAAGAACGTAACCAACTTTACAAAACGAACTTAAATGAACTAAAATCATAGAGATTTGAAATGTCGCGACACGTTCTGAGCTGGTAAAACAGCTATTTTAACTATGTCTGTGAACATTTCACCCCTGACAAATATTACAAAAATTATAATAATAAAATAATAAAATAATAAAATAATAAAATAATAAAATAATAAAATAATAAAATAATAAAATAATAAAATAATAAAATAATAAAATAATAAAATAATGTAAATTAGAACAACCTTGGAGGGAATGCAGTGCATGCAGCATATCTGGGGATGACAGCAGGCCTGGTAGCCACAGCCCTGGCCTGATGCTCTGTGACACACGGAGGGCAGGGACAGGCAGGCGATGGGCTGAGGCTTCAGGATGTCTGGACAGGCAAGGCCCTCAGGGTAACTGCAGTCTCCTCCTTCTACAGCCAGCTCACCTACACATAAACATGTAGAGAGATGGGTTAGTACAGCAGTAATCTCTCATGACCGGTTCAGAGCTCCGCAGCCGATGCCGAATCTGTCGGCATCCTCGTTTACAACGTGTAGATTTGTTGTTAGTAGAACTGTAATCAAAGACGCACCACCGGAAGAGGAGGGCTGAGGGCGGACCAAACGGGCCAACATCCTGTCATCCACATTTTATTGGGCGGTGCCCCCATAGTTATAAAAGGATAGAGAGCGGACCGGGAGCGACAGACCCGCCCCCGCTATTCATTTCAATGGAAGTTGCTCAGTGGTGTTTTGAAGCACCCAGAAGAACGCTAATTCCGCATTTGGACACTAAAATTTGATGTCCAAAATGCGGAAGTGCAAACGAGTGCACAAAGCCAGGGTTTCCTCGTGCTATATGCACGGGCCCGCCTGCAGTTCCAGTTTTGACCAGTAGGCTCGGCGGCTTCAACATTGGCCAGCTGTTCTGGGGGCTTGGGTGCCCCCAGAGGCAAATTCAAAGGAAACACAGCAGGGGGCGCTGTTTTCCACCCTTTTGCCGATGGGTTACCGATTGTTTCAGTGGTTCTCAACCTTTTCTGGATCAGGGCCCACTTGGAACTCATTGATTCTGGTGACTCATACTGCCCCCCTAATACGTGAGGGGACGTGGTTTTTTTAATTACTTTTTTCATTTATTTTTAATAATGTTTCATTTCAATTTTTTTCATTTTCCTAAATAAATATTAAAAATAAATTAAAAAAGTAATTGAAAAAACATGCCCCGCTCACATATTAGGAGGGCAGTATGAGTCACCATATAACCATTTCCACTGTATCTATCATGGTTAAAATTTAGTTTTTGTTTTGTATAGGAAGGGGGCGTGTTCGATAAAATAAATATCAAATATCTAAATACTGAAACAAGCAAATTAATAACTGTCCAGGGTAGGGTGTTCACAAAAGCCTGAGTAGACGATAAAATACTGAAATGTCCATTTAACCCCTTATACTTTGTACGACAAATAACAAAAGTCATCACATCACATTGCAATGTGAGCTTGCCTTGTACATCTGCAATTTATTTTTAAATATTTAACGTTTTTTTAAATATTCACCTATAATGACATGCCCAGTGGTCATAAAGGATGAAACTTTAACAGATGTATATTATTATGTTATGGGCGGAAGGATTATTTGCTCATTGTAGATCATTACTCAGACTTTTGGGAAATTGAACTCCTCCCTGATCTAGCCGCAGAGGCTTTCATCAGATGTTGCAAGGTGCAGTTCTAACGTCAGGGCCAGCCAGACAAGGTCTTCACAATTTGCATGTTTCGCCTCTGAATGTGAGTTTAAGCATGTGACCTCCTCCCCGAGGTACCCCAGGGCGAACGGCAAGGCCGAGTCGGCCGTTAAGATACATTGGTTAGACATACCAACAGTCCTACAGTCATTAGTCAGACAAACCCGTGCTGCGTGTTAAAAATCACCCATGGCTCCCGACATGCGTGGCGGGTAACACGAATCTGTGCTGCAAGTTAAAAATCACCCATGGAGTTTAAGCATATGACCTCCTCCCAGTGGTACCCCAGGGCGAACGGCAAGGCCGAGTCGGCCGTTAAGACTGCTGACTAAGAAGTAATAACAACGACCCTTGGAAGGCAATACTACACTGGAGGAATACTATGACTGAGTACATGACATTGTGTACACAGCCCGGCACAAAGGCTCAAGTCTCGCCGACTGAAGACATCCATTCCTGTGACCAAGAGTAAAAGCGGCCATGTCTTTCCGGCACCCCAGAGCTCCTATTTTGGAGGAATCCCGGGAATGATTGTGTTAAACAACATTAAACAATGTTAAACTCACTTTGCATGTTGCTTTGCCGCTCGATTTGCCACTCGATGTGCCATTCACTTTAAGCATGCGCATACCCTCTATACTTCCTTCCACGGTTGTGGAAAGCTGGGAACTGTCTCTGAAAAGTTGCGCCTATAGATCATACCTGGTGCGACGTCGATGGCTCTATCTATTGAGTATTGACGCAACCGGGTGGACCTACAGTATACGTTCAAACAGAACATTAACAACTCATTAAAAATATATATTGTGTTTAATATACAAACCGATGTAAAATCAGCTTGTGTCAAATTAAATTCACCTAATGTGGAAATTTGCTTAGTCCAGTAGCTAGCATCCCAGTTGAACTTGATCTTGACAGGAACCCAAGAGTCTTGGTGGAACGATGATTCAAACAGCTGCTGCATTTGAAGTGAAATCTGACAGGTGAAGCAGAATGGAAAGAATCATATCATAATTCATAATGTTATAGGGTTAGTTATTGGTAAATGGTGCTTTTATACAGTATAGCACCTTATGATCAATCAATTGATTGTGTTCAACAGATCTAGTATACTAGTTCTGTAACATAGTATACCATTGGTATCACTATGAAAACAACATTTTCAAGGTTTTAAAGAAATTATTTATATTAAACATTAATGTTATATTTAACATACAAATCGTAGTGTTTTGCCAAATATTTGGGTGCCCACTTGCAATACCCTCGTGGGCCACAGTGGTATTTTGGTGAGCCCTTCTCTCAGCTTACCAGCTCCTTGCTGAAGAGCACTGGGCTCGTGCCATGCTGGGTTGTTGCCCAAGTGATGAACCTCTGCACATGATCTAGCTGTCCACACGTCTCTATCGCCCCCTGCAACTGGTCCTCTAGACTCTGTTGAAAGTCCTCTGTGATCTTCTAAACACAGAGACAAAACCGCCGCCAATAGTAATTACAGTACTTGCACACCATGTCATGGATGGATTGCGGACTCATCAATGGCTCATTTTTCTTTTGGACAGAATTAGTTCTCAAAATGCTGGTCTAAGCTGGTCCGACTATATCATTATTTGCCCTGTCCTTTGCTCACTTTCAGGACGGATTAGGTCATGTTGGTTACTGATTCCTTGCATGTAGATTCATGGTCAACTGAATCATGGAGGGAATGAGAGAGAGAAAGTAATTACCTCCAGTTGCTCTATTAATAGGTGGGCCCGTTTGTTAAGCTCGTTCATCATAATCATCTTTGCCATTTTAATCTGGTTCTCAGCCTTCCTGTGCATGATCTTTATTCCATGGAGCCTGAGATGGGAGGACAGAAAATGATACTCTGATTGCTGACAAAAATCACAATAACGGCTTGAATGCATTGCTGTTTTGTTTCAACTGATACCTTAAGGAAGTAATTTTGCAATGCCAGAAAAGCTGAACAAGTGTTCAATTATGATTTCGAAGATGAATTTATGTAACAGTTGTCAAGATAACTCTCGCCAAATTCAAATCCTGAATGTGTTTGCTGAGGAAGATTTGGTGATTGTATACAGTATGTGTGGAGTGTAAACGGACCTGTCCTCTATCTGTTTGGCTGTGTTCTCAACAGCAGACCTCCTTTCATCCACCTGGGCCACCAGGCTCTCAAATAGCCACTGCTGGTCCTGTAGGGCCTTCCCAATATGCACTAACCTGGGGGAAACGTACAGTACAGTACACAGAGTACACCACAGGGTTAGCTCCAAAGTAAGTGCATTATTTTACTATACTACTGCTCCAGTCCTCTAGTAAAACTAAGAAAGTGAATCAGTTCTCATAACATTACACCAGCTCGTTGTCTGAAAAATAACTGATTGAAATACTACTGTTGTTTTATGAACTTTTGCTACATTATGATTTATGAACCATCCAGACCTCTCAGGTGGTCTGACACAGGTCAGATTTCTGTCCCTAGAGTCAAAACTAAATGTGGAGAAGTAGCTTTCAGTTTTTATGCACCACATACTGTATCTGGAACAAACTTCTAGAAAACTGCAGGTCTGCTACAACTCTCGTTCTTTTAAATCAAAGCTGAAGACATTTTAATGAGGTTTTACTGAGATTGATTTCTTGTCATATTTCTCTCATATTTATCTGTATAATTTGAGCTTATTCTTATTTTCTATTAATTTAACTATTTAAGAACTAGTGTTAATTGTATACAAAATACCTGTTTTGTGTCTAAAATGCTCTTAATGTTTTGTTGAAAACACTTTTCTTTACACAATAAACAAATAAACTTTCTTTGCTTTGCCTTTGAACATACAAAGTGGCGTAATTAAATTCACTTCTCTAGGGAGAAGATATTATGCAAGTGACCTTAGGAGGCAACAACTGTACTATAACACCATAGAGCACAACATTGCATGAATACTGAATAAGAATTAGACAGGCCAAGGATACTGTATGCAGATCAAGTTGGTACAAGTGACAAGACATTAGGAGAGTGTTGTTGTTCCCTGCAGGAAGTTTTGAACCCATATTTAGCCCCTCTCTGCACTGTCCTTGTGCACCGTGTCTGCGGACTGACCTGTGGTTCTTGTGGGTGGACAGGTGACAGCTGTTACAGCACAGAAGGTCACAGGACTCACAGATCAGCTCCAAGGGCTCCTGTCTGTGTGAGTGGCACGTGAGGACGGAGCGAGGATGCAGCCCTGGACCTGAAAGACGGTGGAGGGGAGGCTGTAAACACGGAAAGACGCTAACGAACCAATTCACAATACAGCTTAACGTGTGACACAAATACATCACTGAAGCATAACATATTTTGACAGAACAGAAGCTTGTACTGATATAATACATTAAAACAAAACAACATGTATAGTATTTAAAACCATGAAATGATCAAGGCTGTTTAGGTCAATAAGTAATAACCACTTAAGCTTAATTTTCCAAGGTTTCCAAAAAGATCCATGTTTACAAAATCTGTATTTCTGAAAATCTGATTGTAATTTAGACTCATTTAAAGAAGTTTAACACCCAAATGTTGACAATGTGTAAACAAATGTACATTTCTTTCCAAACATAAATTCTTAATTAAGGGAAAAAAAAACTATGGAAGAAGAGATGTTTGTTCAGTGACTGAGAAAGCACAAGTGTGTGTGTGTGTGTGTGTGTGTGTGTGTGTGTGTGTGTGTGTGTGTGTGTGTGTGTGTGTGTGTGTGTGTGTGTGTGTGTGTGTGTGTGTGTGTGTGTGTGTGTGTGTCCGTCCTTCCGTCTGTGAACAGCTAATCTCTGGCACTGTTAACCCGGTCGATGCCACATTTTGCACACACACTCCCTGGATGTCAACGATGAACCTCTGCCCCAAAATTTCCAGAACGGCCTGTTATAGCGCCACCAGGAGGCAAGTTCTTGGACCGTACACCTACAGATTTTGTCCAAACATCACGCAAATTGGTACACAGTCTCTCTAGAGCCATTCAACGAAACGGGTCTTTCAGATTTCTCAGACTCCATCCTGATTGGCTAAGATATGCTTCCAAAGTTCGCAGGAGTGCTCAATTTCAAACAAAATGCTGCAAATCATGAACACATTGTGTGATTTCCGTGAAATTGTGCACACACATTCCCACTAGGCCGAGGAAGAAATGCCACATGAACATTTTCAACTCAGCTTCATGGTGGCGCTATAACTAGCTGAAAAGTGTTTTTACCTCTAACTGCACGGATCTGTGGATAACTTTGTATGCCAACTCGCTAGAGGCCAAGGAAAAACCTTTGCCTGGAGTTTTTCACATATGCTCTTTATAGCGCCACCAGGAGGCCGACATATGTAAAACACATTTTCTAATATTACTCCTTCAGATTTTATCCAAATTTCACACAAATCGGTACACATGCTCTCCATAGTCATGTGATCAAGACGGGTTTGTTTGATTTCTCATAATCCACCCTCATTGTATGGCTTCTAAACTTTTCAGGAGTAGCCCGCTTTGTACCCGTTTTGTACAAATCGCCACAACTACTCAACGCAGCGTCCGATTGTGGTGAAACTGTGCATGCATATTCCCACTATAGGCTTTGGAAGAAATGCCACTTGACAGTTTTCAAATCAGCCTCATGGTGGCGCTACAACAGGCCAAGCCGCATCACACACACACACACGTTTATATTGCTCCTAAACATTTTGCCAAACATCACACACACACTCCTATCCTCCTGGTGGAGACCTGTGCCCAGAAGAGCACTTTTTCTAGTTTACCACTGTTTTTCCATGCAAATATATAATATAATTCAGTGGTGTTCTTCTGCATTCAATTAAACGGACGGATATAGAGCACCTGGCCCTTTTATCGTGTTTTATCTTTGGATTCTTTGATACAGTAAGGATGATCTCATTTTGAGAGCAACAAAGGAATCATGCTTTATTCTAATGTTGCTGTGCAGTATCTCTCCGAGATATTAAATAGATGTCCAATTGTCCATAGAGAATATGAAAGCACTTTGATGGACAAATTTCACATTAATAAAAAATGTAAAAGGAAAGAATGTTGAAGTTGTAGTGAGGTAACGCAAAAACCAGATGAACAATCCTCTTCCTCTCTCTTTCTCTCTCCCAAGCACGCACGCACGCATCACATGCACACAGTCCCCAAAATAACTGTCACAAATATCAAAATGGGTCATATGTGCACTCTGAACAATTATATGAAGCCTAATTTAAATAATCTATTTAGCTAAAACAACAGATTTCCGGCGAATAAGCACATAATAAGTTAGGCCGCAGGCGCACACACACACACACACACACACACACACACACACACACACACACACACACACACACACACACACACACACACACACACACACACACACACACACACACACACACACACACAGTCACGCACGTGTGTGTGTGTGTGTGTGTGTGTGTGTGTGTGTGTGTGTGTGTGTGTGTGTGTGTGTGTGTGTGTGTGTGTGTGTGTGTGTGTGTGTGTGTGTGTGTGTGTGTGTGTGTGTGTGTGTGTGCGTGTGTGTGTGTGTGTTTAGAAGCTGATGACTGCGGCAGAGAGCACACAGCATCAGCCTTGGTGCATCAACTTTAGCTGAGTGCCCACATCCTGCCTGTGTAACCTAGAGCTTCATAACCACATGGCCACTTTCACAAGGCTGTTCTCACGGATTTAATCAAAGAAAACATAAATGAAAATACCAGCTTTTTAAATATATACTGAACATCTTGAAAAAGAAAAGACAACATTTTGTGAGATGTTTGAGCACTTGAGAATCTGGGCCACACATTAAGGGGAAGTAAGTCTACTGTATTCACTGTATAAGTAATAATGACTTCTCCAGAGCCATGTTGAAGTCATGCATAATAAATTGCAATGTTCTTAATGAGACGTGATGAACAAATAAAAGGTAAGCATTAAGCAAGGCAAACAATGAAACCCAAATAGGAAAAGTGAAGAAAGCATAAAAGGGCTGCAAAATTAATTGAAAATAATCAGAATTGTGCACAGATAAACATTAAGGTAAAAAAAACATTCACATTCAGTCCTATACATACGGCTTGTACAGTATTAGATAATAATGCTTGCCTGATTCAATTGTGGTCAGGGAGCCGGTGCCTCTCTGGTGCATGTCAGGACATTGGGTGGAGGTGGGCCTTGCCTGTTGATGCAAATCTGTGTACTGGGTGGAGGAGGTGTTGGTGGTGGTTGTGGTGATGGCTTTCTGGTGCTGATGCATATCTGTGCACTGGTAACACAACCACTTGTTGCAGAATGTACAGAGGCTCTGCGCGCCCCTCGGCTCTGAGCACTCGGAGCAGCTCTGAAACACACATGACATAATGCTGCTACGATCTCATGAATGCACGCACGCACGCACGCACGCACGCACGCACGCACGCACGCACGCACGCCAGGGACGGATTAACCCCCATGAAGGCCCCTGGGCCGGTAATATTTGAAGCATAGCATTTCCGTGTTTTTCTGTGTTTTTATCATCTTTTTAACCTAAATTTAACAAAATCAACAACCAATGAAGGGCCCCAGGAGCCCTTTTCAAGGCGTCTTACGGTCTAATTTCCCCGAAGGGCCCCTGAGAGCCAAGGGCCCCTGGGCCACGGCCCCACTGGCCCAATGGCTAATTTGTCCCTGACGCGTGCACGCGCGCACGCACGCACGCACGCACGCACGCACGCACGCACGCACACACACACACAGACAGACATGCCACAGCTCACATGCATAAAGATGGGGTGAGATTGTGGCAAGCAAGTTTAAGTTTCTGTTACATCTTAAGTTTGGGATAAAATCACACACTCCTCCAGTACGTATATTCAACAACCAGATGAATATAAACATCCATATTCAATTGTCGAAAACAATTCATAAATAAATAATTATGAAAATAATTATCACAACATAGCGCTGCATATTTTCAATGCTAGAATAAAGACTTGCATGTTTTAACATCATAATTGGTTAGGGGAAAACTGCCTTTATATGATCAAATAACTAATATTTGTTTTGTCGCAAACCTAGGAAGAGCTACAGTATAAAGGAGCTAAGATTCTCTGCACAGCTACTAGCTAAATGAATCTGATAATAAAATGCACAGACAAAATGACAATATCCACATAATTACCCCAGCCATACTGCTGCATACACACCACATTAACCTCAACATTTTGCACTGTGATTTGTTTGTGTGCAGAAAATCATTTAATGACATTCTGGTGAACTAAGTGACATGCTATTCTTTTCTCTTTTCCTATTTAGAAAGACAGGAACGGTTGGGGGGGGGGGGGGGGGGGGGGGGGGTTATACAGTAAGGAATACTGCAAGAAATGTCTTACCTTCTCCATTTCAATGCCAGCTAGAGTACCGGTACGTCCTCTGGTGAGCACTGGAAGTGGGGGCCAGCAGAGTTGTTGCTCTTTGTGGGAGGGAGAGGACAGCATGCAGCCTGCAGGAGCCTCAGCGACACTAGCAAAACACAGACACTTCTACCTGCAGCAGGAAACAGCTAGTGCACACCGAGAGGTGGCCCCAGAGGAGATGGCTTACATGACAGTCTTGCTCTGATCCCTCCTACCCTGTTCATCCATGTGTAGGACTTCTCATGGCAGGAGAAACGAATGTCACATTCAAATTCATCCTCTGCTGCTCTCTGGTAAAACTGCCACACAAAAAAGAAAGAGAGAGAGGGAGAGAGAGAGAGAGATAGAGAGAGAGAGAACCTAATCCTTTTTTCTTAAATAAGCCTGTGCATAATAATTGGGAATTAGGGAGATAAGATAATTATTATTTTTTTCTAGGGCAAAATATCCCCGGAAGCCCTTCTCAAAATGGAGGGATCGACCATAAATGACCTACAATGTTGAAGGCAAGGAAGTGAGAGTGAGCACTGTTTTGGGCACTGGTCCAGGGCAGGACTGGTCTAAGTTTGGTTGGGCTGTCGCGCTGGGGACATTCTAGGATGGGTTGGGTTGGGCTGGGCTATGATGGGACTGGCTGTGCCCTTTTTCGACATCCCTGTGTCAGCACAAGGAGGGGACAGGTCCCTGTGGAACCACATGCTAACGTAGCACACCGAAACCGGGTCAGGCTCTGATGAGCTGCAGATGGGATTGGATACAGTGCTGATATTCCCTCTAACACTGTGAAATCAATTAAGATCTTATCACAGCACTTCAGAGAGAAGGAATAGCACACACTAAAGGAGAATAAAATGAGCTATCTTAAAAGCTGGAAAAGGAAACTCAAATACAGATGGTATTGTATTACAATACAGTTTAACTAAATTATCAAAAAGTAGAATACACTTATGGGAGATATGGAACATGTAAAATGAACGGTGTGGAGTATAGTCCTTCAATAACAGTCAGAGCAACAGAAACTTGGACCCCCTAGCTGAGGGACAGATGAAGCAGGGACCCCCACATATCTAGAGCTGTGAGCAAGTCTGCCTAACAACAACCCCTGCAGCCTGACCTACAAATCTGACAACTTTCTTATCCTTGGGTGCTTCACAGGGGAGCTCAGAGCCATCCCATTTCCCATTGTGTCCTGAAAGACCCAGTTTAAAACACAATTAGTCAATCACAGTGCATTCTGCCTGCTTCTCTCTGTCACTCCACTCTCTGGCATTTTTAAAACCTTTATTTTTTTCAGTGCACATCATAGCCATTTATCTCTCATATACCACTCCTAGATGTTCTACCCTGCTAAGTGAAGGTTGATAAAACACAGCCTTAGAGCACACCATCTCAGGAGATGTCACAATAATAGAACCCTGCGCAGTGATCTGTCCCTTGAAAGCACACCTTTGTAACACCCATTAACTATGGGGTGAAAATACCCTTTACATCTGTCAAAAGACGGATTATCTTCCATTACAGTGACAAATTAACTTAAGTTATTATACAGCAGAGGATACGTCCTACGGGTGCAGACCTTGACTCCATCCATACTCCATAGTAGGGTGCTTCAGCTAACATCCCCTATATTTCAGAGCAGATTCAAATTGACCATTTTGTTGAAGAAGCAATACAAACAAACAATGCATAATTTAAGGTAGACTTGAGGTTTTCAGCCACTTTGGTTTAATATTGCATTGATTCGGCTATGAAATTGCTTTGGCATACTGGCCCCATAGCCCCATTTTCAAACCAGGGAGTGGCTCCTGACAGTTGATCAGGAAATTACCTCCTGATGTATCCTGTCAAGGGGTAATCAAAATTGTTTCTGTATCACATATTCTAAATTCTTTTAACTGTTTCCTAAAATGAGTAGGCCTAACATTAGCTTCTTGGTGTTTTCCCAGAAAGCCATTATTTTAACTGCTATGATCATCAATGCCAAAACACTTTGTTGAACTTTAATTTGATTGAATATATTTTACATGTTCGTTTGGTACTGTGGTGGTCTGAATTAATACAATGACAATCAGTGACAATTATGCAATGTTGAAAAAGTTGAGGTGTGTCAATCACTAATACCCTGATCAGAGAAATACATTTTTTCTTTACCCCATTCCCAAATCCCCATACATTAAACTTTATGTCTACATTCCATCCAGGTCATATAGATTTTTTTTATTAATCTGCCATTACATTGACACACAGGCCTATGTGGTTGGAAACTGAGAGAATACCATAACATAAGGCAAGACGTCAATGTTTCATGTAAGTGTCAATCAGTATTCAGTATTGTAGGCTACACCCTACCCTGGTACTGCAAGCTACAGCATCTGTTTTCCTCGTAGACTACATTTGATCTGCTTAGCCTATTGGGTATTATGTGATAAGCCAGTCTTTTTTCTATATTTGTGTTTTGTTTTTTTGCTTTTTTTGTTTTAAGACATGACGCCCAAAACAGCATCTGATCATCACAGTAGCCTACAACCCACAAGAGAAACAAATACCACAAATACACCATAACACAATCAATAAACACATCGTTAAACGATCGTTTCAATTCAGAGCAGCATTACGAACACCAATAAACTATCTATTGTGCCATTGAACAAAATTTATTCCCTTCGCACACTCACACAGTCACAACCATGCAAAACATCCAACAAGGGATAAAAGCCTACTATTATGCGCGATTTTCATCATGTTCATTCATATCGAACAATTAAATATAATGAATATTAAACTGTGTTACGCTGTCGGACAGTTGCTGGGCCGGCTATCAGTCACGTCAAGAAGTCTGTCAACAGTAGGCTACGTTCTTTACCTTGACCTGAGCATCACTGGAGGAATCTCCCCATCGGATGTCGCTCTTTGGTCGCTCTTCTTTGGTCCAGAAAGGTTTGTCAAGTAAGCCAGAATGAAAGATAAAGCATCCCGTTACATATTTCAAAATAAAACCCAAATCGGCATATAAAAAAAGAAAACGTGCACTGCTGTGGAAATGATTCGTTTATTCTCCAGCTCTTATTATTAAACACAAAAAGAAATGTCAGGGCTCAAGGATGCCAATTTTATCCAATCAGGAGAAATAACTCACACCCGATATTAATCAAATGAAACTTTACACAAAGAAATGAGCAGACAAAATTGGAATTGGTATACTATCAATTTAAACTGCGTCAAACTCACTTTGCTACTCACTTTGCCATTAACTTTATGCAAGCGCATAGCATACCCTCTATTTCTGGGCACCTTTTAATGTTTATTCGGTTTTATTTTTTGTTTTTTATTTTATAAATGAACAATATGACAATGTTGAGGTGGAAATTTATATGATCTCTTCTATACACTTAAAACGTAATGCCACGACTCGTGAAAAACGCTTTTGTTTTGAAGGTAAAAATATTCTTATTCTGCTTAACTCTAAGTAGGCTAGGCCTAACTTTGCGATGCCCACATTTTTGGAGCTGCGTAGTCTCGCCTTTAATCGTGTGATTTACTCGTCAAGGCTTTATTTTTCAGGGGTGATAATTGAGTATAATAATATCAAGTTATGTGGGCTACTGTCTGTACAACTGGCAAGATCAGTCTGAGACCGTTATAAGCCGGGACGGATCTCTCATTAAGAAGCTGATAGTCACAGTGACACAGTCACACTGTCACACCACCATCCAGACCCATTAGCAGAAACGGGAGTGCCTACGCACTTTGAATTATCTATTTGACTGCCTGGTGCAGTGGTGCTAGGCTACCTGCTGTGATATATTTCCTCCGAGGTGGAAAGCCTGGTGACGCGAGGTTAGCTGTGATCAGTGCTGGAACTTAAGAATTGTATTATTATCCGGTGTCCCTATTTCGTGCATGTCATTCCCCCAATATATTTATATTTTTATTATTATTATTATTATTATTATTATACTGTAATATTATTATTATTATTATTGTTATTGTTATTATTACATATACAACACATATTTTTGAGTATAGTAAAAGTGCAATATTTACCTCTGTGATGCAGTGGGTAGATGCATAAAATGTAAAGAAATGGAACTACTCAAGTAAAGTAAAAGTAGGCTACCTCAAAATTCTTTGATTAAAAATACATTGTGATATAGTACTCATTGCTAGAGTGTTTGTTCAGTAACAGGAGTCTCCATGTCTCTCCAGCTTTTTATTGAACAGAAAATGTATTTTCAGAAAATGTATTTTCAGAAACTGAACGCGAAACTGGGATACCTATTTTATCCCATCGGGATAGAGAACGCAGTCAGGATACAGATTAAACAAGTGGAATTGTAAGTGATGACACAAATAAATGAGCAGATAAAATTGGAACTGGACATTATGAAAATTAAGCTCACTCTACTCTCTCCTGAGTCCTGATTGGCTGAAATGTATTTTCTGACTGTTTATTAAAGAGCTTGAGAGCCAGGGAAACTCCTGTTACTGAACAAACACTCTCTAGCAATGACTATCACAATATAGTGATTTAACCTTTTAACAAAAAACGTTTTAACCAAAGAATATCATCTTTAAGTAGGCTACAGTACATGAGTTAATGTACTTGTTTCCTTTCCACCACTGCCTGTGATGTTATGAATGACGGGTACATTAAGAAACTGACATGGTGTCAGTTTGGTGCAGTTCAACACGGTGAGCCTCCCAGTTGAGTGTTATAACAGCATGACAATGACAACCACTAGACTGGAGTGATATGCAAGGACATAATTAGGTTACCCGCAGCATGTAGTAACGTCTGCTAGACTGCCTCATGGGACCGTCCCAGCTTCACACAAGCTGCCATAAAGATGTCATAGCCCACTGATTCTCAACGTTGGGTACAGGGACCACCAGGGGCCCAAACGGACCCTTACGGATCTGTAACACTTGAATGTAGATTGGGGTCCCATCGTCGAATAGGGGTCCTCGTGGCCTAATGAATATAAAACTGAGGGTCCTTGAAATTAAAAAGGTTGAGAATCACCTAACTTGTTAGTTAACTAAACTCAACTTAGAGTGTACAAATGGAACCTTTTGGACACTCAAGAGTAAAACAAAACGCCTGCGGTCTCTAAGGCTACTCTCAGAGTTACAGTTACATTTAAGGGTCAATTTGGAACCCGAGTCCTCCCAGATTCAATGTGGCAAAGCTACTGTAATAACAGACATACTGTAGGCTACTGTAAATATTATTACATGAAAAAATCAGATTCCAAAAACATCATAGAAACATTTTGTTGTGAGTCAAATGTATGTGGAGTTGGCAGTGTACTTTATATTTATAAACAAGACTGTGGCATACACCAAGTAAGGCAAGTATTCTTGTCCATAAGACAGTGGCCTTGTGGTTAGAGTGTCCGCCCTGAAACTGGGAGGTCGGGGTTCGATCCCCGGCTGGGTCATACCAAAGACGGGGACCCAGATGCCTCCCTGCTTGGCACTCAGCATCAAAGGGTTGGATTGGGGGTCAAATCTACTAATCAAATGATTCCCGAGCGAGGCGCACGCTGCAGCTCACCGCTCCTTGGCTGTGGCTCAACCGCTCCAAGAGATGGGTCAAATGCGGAGAACAAATTTCACTGCGGTAACGTGTGTGACAAATCGTATGACTTTGACTTTGAGTAGGAGAAGTAGCCTATTTAAACATTATGTTCTAGTTATCACAAAGTGCTGCATCAATGCATTCTGTCCACAATGACACTGGTAGCAAAGAGCACACTCCTTTACAAGAGGCGGAGAAGAAACTAGACAGGTATAGGCTATGCTGGCTGTTGAGGTTGATTATGAAGGACAACACATTTAGTCATTTTGAGTATTTTGTGTCTTTAATTATTGCTTTGTATTGAGTTTTTTTGTTTGTTTGTTTTGTTTTGTTTGTTTTTTTACAAAAGGAAGTATGTTTAAACTTTTAATACATTTACAATCATTTTCTTCATTCTGTTAATGCATGTACAAATAACGCCAAACAGACAAATTTGCAGCTCATAAACAACGCTGTTGTGAAAATAATACAAAACCAAAATATTATATCAACTGTACATTTACCCCCCATGTTAACTCATTCACTCAGAAGTTCTGATCCCATTCTTCACAAGCACACTTGGTCAATCAGTGGTTACTCTTTGTACCGTCCCTAATCGTTAGCCTCATACGGTACCATACAACTAACAATACATCTACACTGGAGAGTATCACAGCCAGTTTACAGTAAAGTATGTACATACATTTCAACTACGACTTCTAACAGGCAGACACATTAGAATCATGGTGATACAGGGACTTGTTGCCATCATCTATTCAGTTTCTAATAATGTTGCACATGTGAAACTCTGGTATATTAATGGTTAAGCACATAGTAGCAAGTTTCCTTCAGTTCTTTTTATGAAGAAACTTCATTTTGTTTCCTGAAAGAAAAGATTAAAAACAAAAATGTAACATTAGAAAACAAACCCGATCCAAAGATTACATTTGTGGCATGTTACCCACACAGTTAAATCCTCACTGTAAATCTAACTCTTGAGTGTACAAATGGAGCCAAGTGGACCCATTTGGCTCCATGGATCCATTTGGCTCCATTTGTACACTCTCTGTGTTAATGAACACTCATTTTACAATGCAGTATGGAGTAATATTGCACTGTATGTGGGATGATTTGTGTGGTGACAAAACATACCGAGGCCTTTGAGGAATTTGTTAACACCACTCTGCTCTGTGTCTGGTAGCTCCTCCAGATACTGCTCCACCCTCTGCTCAAACAGTCCTGTCAAACACAAGATGTAAAAACATCAAATGTTTGATCAAAACATCAAACGTTTACGTGATATTCTGGAAAAATTACAGTCACTGCTGTGAATATGTCAAGGACAAACAGTCTTCAGCTAATTAATACAGAAAAGAAACATGCAGTACAACTGCCACCCACTAGAGGCCAGTACTAGTAAGGGTTTTCCTGTCCTGTGTGGACAGCAAAGGGGAGGGAGAGCATTTAAAATAAGTTAGTTTAATAACCAACAAGTAGGACACAGAGACAACAGCCTACCTTTTGCCCTACACTTCCGAAGCTCTCGATCTTGGATGAACCCTGTAAACATCTGAGACTCCATAAAGACACCCAGAAAGCGCCGGATGCTTTTAGATGCGACAGACTTCCGGAAGGCTTCCCTCTGGAAAATACGTTCTCCTCTCTCATTCTGAGTTAAGAACAGGGTATAATGGCCGATGGTCTCCAGGAAGAAGCGGATAAAGGCCTCTGACACAAGGCTGTTTAATGTATTGCATTCTGAGGACACAAAGGAGGAGAGATTATTTCACGTTATTATTCAAATTGTAATTGAAAATATTCATCTTACTAGATGTACACAGTATGTCCCACCGTTTCAACGCCTGATATAAGGTTATTTTGGTTTGACATTATTCAAATAATCTGTACATAAATAAATAAAAGTACACCAATAACAAGAAATGTACAGAATATTCTTGGTTGACCTACCCTGGATCAGCTTATGTTACCAATAAAACTTTAACTTTCCATTTGAAATGTGTTATTGTGCTCTATCACGACATCCATTCATTTCATATTTGGCTAAGTTTGTTTGATTTTTTTTAATGGTTATAATTATGCCTGAAACCACTGTGGACTTAAATTACTCTTGGAACTAGGAACCATAGGTGTAGGTCCAGGATAAAACTAGTACTAGAGAAAAAGATTGGATATCTGCAAGATTGGATATCTGTATGTGTTCATCATCATACATCATTAATACATACAGATATGTTTTACGTGTAACCTCTATTAATCTAACTCTAATATATTAAAGTCTAACTCCTGTTCTGCCATTCATTGTCAATGGCATTCAATGTTTGTGTTTACACACACCCTCAAAGCTGGACATAGGAGGGGCTAAAATGCCTATACTGACAGACAGTGATGCCAGGTTGAAAGTGGTTAAAGTAGCTTCAACACTGTGTGCATGCTTTATCACAGGCACTGTGTCCAGACTAAGACCCCCTTTACATGAGAACACTGCCCATAGAAAGTATAACTTGCTGGGGTCCCTTACTCCCTTTAGACGAGAACGCCGTCTTCGGGGGTTGAAAACGCAACAAAGTGAAAACACCTTCCAGGGTGGAAATCTTTGAAAACGCTGTTTCCTCCCGTCTCACGTGGGCTAACAACGCATGTGTTTATTTCATTGATGCACAGTGGTAGCCTAGGTGATATTTGGAGTTCCTAGAACGAGCAAGCACTCCCTCGCCCCGCTCATCCTATACAAATACAAATATACCGACTAGCGATGGTGAATGTAAACGAGGCAGTGTTCTTTTGGCAGATATTAGCTAGCAGATATAAGACTTACGGTGGACGATCTCTTCAAAATAAGTGTACCCTCTAGAGTAAACCGAATCCATTGAGAAACACATTTGCACATTAACACCTGGTCTATCTAGCAGTCTGTCACCACCATCTAGTGACCTGGCATGGCATGGCATGGCATGGCATACACACTACAGAGTATTCAGTAATTGTGCGTCTCGTGTAAAAGCTGAATAAAAAATTAGAACGCAACGGGACTTTGCCATTTTATCTGGAGACCGTTGCCGTCTAAAAGTGGCCTAAATCTCTGTTGATCTAATTAGTAGGAATAACATCTGCTTTGGTAGGAAGGTGATCTTATTCACCTTCATCTGACTCGCTGTCAGAGTCCTGATTGATGATGTCACTCCTCTGTTCCAGCGCTTGCTCAAGAGCTGACTGAAGTTTCCGGGGTAACAGCGAGGCCTCATCGTCCATCTATGAACACACAAAAAAAACATTGTGGTTAGCAGCCATAAACAACAATGTTTGTAAAAGAAATTGTCAAAGGCATCCAGACATATACACAGAGAACAGAGAAACTTGGTTTACAATAGGTTTGATGAATATTTTTGACAAACCTGTCTGATGAAACGGTCAGTTCCCAGGTCTACCATTAAAGCCTGAGAGAAATGAAGACAGAGTGTTACATTAAGTTAGTGCAAACACGTACCTGTTCTCATAGTGTGTAGAACACAAGAGCCACACTAGAAGAAATGAAGTCACTTAAAAGGATTGTTTAGGAATGTTATGTGAGTCAATCAGTACATAAAGAAAGATGTAAACAGACAACAGATGTTGGTGACAGTCCATTAACAGCACTGTGTTAAGCATGATCTGACACGCTGAGATGGTCTTTTCACACGCACGCACGCACGCACGCACACACGCACACACGCACACACACACACACACTCAATGATGTGCCTAGAGAGGCCTGCTGCACTTCCCCAGCCAACACTGTTGAGAGTGGGCCAAAACCCAGTGTGGACAGAACCCTGGAGCAGTGGCCGTCCTGGCACCAGCTTTACACCAGCTGCCCAAACCAGAATGACTTGGAACCGGTGTGTGCGTGTGCGTGTGTGTGTGCGCGCGCACGTGCGTGCGTGCGTGCGTGCGTGCGTGCGTGCGTGCGTGCGTGCGTGCGTGCGTGTGTGCGTGCGTGCGTGCGTGCGTGCGTGCGTGCGTGTGTGTGTGTGTGTGTGTGACTGTGTGTGTTCCAGCAGCACGGATGGACAACAGTAGAGACCAGGTGCAAGACCAAGGTCAACCCTGAGAGGATCATGTCATGGATTATATAGTGGATATCCAGAGAGTTAAGTTAGCAAACATACCAATTTGCACTTTCACACAGGATGTAGGTTTCAGTCAGCCATTCATAGAGCAAAAGCCAAAAATGTCGAAAATTGTAAGGATTTTCAAGAATGGAGCTACGCTACCCAATGGAACAGCATGGAAACTTCAGTCAAATTGACATAGAATTTGAGGACATTTTAGTGTTTAACAAGGACCTGGTTACTGGAAAAGGTTCCAGTATAATATAGGTACGTAGTATATTTTATTTAGAGTGGGCTATTTTGAGTTTCTGTATTAAGTGTATTGTCTTGAAAATGTGTTTCTTTATTGTACATGACTGTCACTCATCAGGACCACAATGGAAATAAGTCCCACTGTATTGTGCAATTCTCTGTTGAGAACTAACTGAACTAAACCAAGTTAAATTTATACCGTGACCTATTGTTAGAAGGAACTGCACCACTTATAACTACTTCCTCTCTATCCGTCTTCCTGTGCTTTGATGATGTTGAATTCACAATTACATTGTTACAATGAGAGTCAACGGGAGTGTCATTACTCTCTTTTATACTACTCTGGTCCAAACCACAAAAGGTTTGATGAGAATAAGGAAAGTGAATTGTCACTGTCAACCTGGCATCACTATTTTTGGTCATGTCAGACAAAGGCAAAGATAAATCTATCTTTGCCTTCAAATCTGCAAAGCTCAAAACATGGAATGCGTTTTTGCTGAGTTGTTATATAAATATTACACTGGAAAAGTGTAGAGCATGATATACGCTTTGGCAACAAAGTGCTGAGAATACAAGAAACAAACTGAATTGGTGTGATTCTGAATTACAGCAAAACACACACATTAAATCCATTAAAACATAGAGACACACCAGACAAAGAAAGATAAGCAGAGTACCCACCTCCTCCACAGGCAACTCTTTGAGTTTGGGCATTGAGCTGGACAAGAGACCCACCAGGAAGGGTGTGGGGCAGCAGACAATGTCTACCATGGAGGCTGGCAGCACGGGGATGAAGGTATGCTGCCAGGAGAATGGGTAGAGTAGTGCCACTACTGCATGGATGCAGTTCGACAGGGTGCTGAGGGGACAGAAGGACAAACATATACACCATCAGTCACCATCACACTCACGCAACTCAGGCCTGCCACTGAGGCCACACCAGATCAAACCTAACAGAGTCATGGAACAAACTGTTTTGCAGATGTTTCACAAAGATAATGGGAAAAACATTTTTATCCGGGCTGGAAGGGGAGTGGTGGGTGAAGTGAAGCAACATCCTCCAAAAACAGCAGCCCAAAGCAATTATAGAACTGAAGTAAACAAAAAATAATCTGTTAATGTGTTCAAAATGCTAAAATATTTGATCATTTACGGGGCTTCCTGTGATCGAGAGGGGAGCAGAGCATTGCTTTTGCAAAGAATATTCCATTTCACCGGGATCTTCCAAACCAAATAACGACATGATCCTCTTTGCCTTGAAACCATTCCTTTTGTTATGAGGTGAAACCTTACTGCACTGTACCCTAACTCAGACACCCTTCTCTCCCTGCAGCTTGTGTGAGGAACAGGCTCAACCTGCATCAGACTATTGCCTGACAAAAGACGCTAAAGCACAGGAAGGGAATATAAATCACTCTTGACACTCCTTGCCTTGGAGATTTCTATCCAGAACTCAACCCAAGAGCAGTGAACTGACGGTGAGCCTCACCCATGAAAGCATGGATTAAAATCTTAAAGGACCACTTCACCACTTTTCAACATCTCTTCATATAATTGGTCCTCACTAATGTTCATGATAAAACACCACCATTTTTTCCTACTCAGTCTGTGTCTCATAGGAGGGCTTTGGGCAGTTCGGACACCCGTCCACCAGTGACATCATCATTAGGCAGTTTTTTTAAAAAAAACAAGATTTGTTGTAAAATATATTTAGATTTTTACTATCGTGAGAACGATGGCTTCAACTTTTGCATTGCAACTTTTCAGGAAAAGAAAGCCTGCCGTTTCTATTAGCTTGGATTCACCATCGATGATGTCACTGGTGGACGGGTTTCTGAACTGCCCACAGCCCTCCTATGAGACACAGAGTAGGAAAAAATTGTGGTATTTTATCATGAACATTAGTTAGGACCAATTATAGGAAGAGAAGTTGAAAAGTGGTGAAGTGGTCCTTTAACTATCTATTCCTTCCAACTCTCTCATTTACACAGTTAACACCATTCTCTCCAAAGTGCTTATAGCAGTGGGCTGACTCTAGGGAACATACAGTATGCTAATACAAAGTAGGTTGATATGACATTTGAAATGTGATATGATGACACAGTATGAGCCTCCAGTCATGTATGGTTGGCCTGACAATGACGTGCTGCTATGGTTGAGCTCGAGCCTTGTTGATGCAATACAAAAAGTACCAATACCGTTTGACTTCAACAGCTGTGGCATTACACAAAGATCACAAATAGCAAGCCGTCTTTCTCACGGTCTCTAGATTGTTGACAGTGACTGACCCTTCTGTCCCCTACATACTGTACAGTCCATGCACTGTACACAGAGAGAGTGAAAATAAACCATGGGGCCAATCAGAATTACAGATAGTGGAGCACTAACCAATATGGAAGAGCGAGACTAAAGATCAAACATGGCATGCAAACACACTCTCCCACTTGAGACGTACTGTATGCACTTTTAACAAGGAATGTTGTACTAAACTACTCAACAACAGCACAGCCATCAGAACCTACACCCTTGTGTTTGTCTGTACTAAAACACTGTCACTTTGAACCTTGCATCCCTATTTTGGGCATGTCATTATGAACACATTGAAAGACAAAAGAGAAAGTCACACATTTTAAAAGAAAATAAATGTAATAATGATAAATGCAATGCATTGAAGATCGTCTATTTTCCCTATTCATCGACCATCATATGACAAAGTATATAGGCGCTAGAGCTTAGTGGTTAAAGCGAGAGTAAAGAGTGGATCTAAGAAGAAGAACCACTATCAATACCATTTATTTAAGGCTGTGTATGTTTTACCCATTTGCATGTAACTTCATGCACATCAGGAGGATTCACTGTGTTAACTTGACAGAGTGAAATTGCCCTGAGTCAGCAAAAAACCCACAAGCCATAATAATCACAACCCCTTGCTCTCTTTAGGGCCAATTCCTAATCGCTCATAACATAAAGCAGGGGCGAGTCTCCCTGCCTGTCTGATTTCCATTTGCCAGTGCAGCACTAGATAATTCCTAAAAGATCCTGTCTCCTGGGCATGACATGTTCCAACAGTATGTGATGGGACACAGTTTTCAAAAACCCTCGCCACAGGCTACGTATGGTGCTGCACAGCACTGTTAACAGGAGATCACTTACACCCTTTCCCCAGGATACATACTCCTGGGAAAGACAATCTGCAATAAAAATACTACGCTCTAAAGTCTACACAGAGTTGCCAGTCAGCCCTAGAAAGACAGAGGATTTTACAGCATGCAGTAAAATCCAAAGCTCCCTCTTTTCTCATTACTACAACACTGTTTTGAATTATTTTCTTTCAGAAACATTTCTATAAATCAAAATAAATCAATTGACCCATAAAAGGGTTAATTAACATTTTATTAGACCTTGCTTCAGATCTGAAGTCACTCCAAACTAAGCTACAGTAGATTCTCGCATACCTGTGAGCTAATGGATGGAGATCCTTAATTAAAGCAAAACTATGAAAGTACACGTACAGGGATAAGGTTTGAGAATGCCTAATACTGTACATGCTGAGGCTGTGGAGCTAAGTGACTGTACTATTTTGAATTGATGGCCCAGCCTGGGTGAGTGCAGTACATGTGGCTGGGTAACTCCAGGAAACATGGGATTGTAGAGGCTTCAGTCTGTCAAGCCCAGAGGAGACGGGAGAATATAAGTCCCCCAGAGGAGTGAGGGAGACAATAGCATGCATTGCCACATCATCTACTATAATGCTGCAGCCCCAACGCACAGCACATACTTGTATGAGTGAGTGACAAAGACATCCTCTTGAATCTTGCCCACTGCCTAGTCTCCTATGGTCTGTGTTCTGAATCTAAAGGGAGGACAGACTAGAGCTAGACCAAGAGCAAATTGAGAGCAAAGTTTGAACCATAGCTGTCAGAACCAGCTCAGCTAAGAAAAACCTTCACAAAACCATAGTTCACTATATAACATTGTTAAAAGTATGCTTTAATACAGGCTAATAAGATGTATATGAAACGGCATGTTGCATATTTTCAATACCCTGGTACAATGTTCTGTAGCACGCATGCACGTGCACGCGCACACGCACGCGCACACGCACACGCACACACACACACACACACACACACACACACACACACACACACACACACACACACACACACACACACACACACACAATCAGCTGTTCTGGCAATGGCTGTGCTTTCCTCTTCTTTCTTAAGCACTAAACATTTCACGTGTGTTTACAGTGTGTGGGGTTCATCCCAGCTCTGGTCTATATACTGTGGAGAACCTGCCAACATAGTGAAGCCTAGTTTGGCATTCTGCCAGCACTGCAGCACGCCACAGACAGTGCTCAAGAGTATACAGGATGAAATCAATGGAACAGGCTGCTTGTTGATTAGTGCTATACATTGTTAGACACAGTAGTGGCAGAGCAGAGCGGTTATTATCAGCCTGAGGCTTATGAGGCTTATTACTGCTACTGAAGTAAGTGACCGCACCTCAGTCTGCATTGAATTTGGATTGAACTTTATTGGCCATTTAAGAAAGGCCATTTTTTAAATTGTTCTTTTAGAAGTAGGCTCGGCCAAGTTCCCAATTGAACTAGTTTAATAAGAGTGTTGGTGGTGTTACGAGAATTCCTTTTCCTCTCACACAGTGAAAATCAGTAAAAAGGGGGAGATTGTAATATGTAGCTATTTGAGGCCATATTCAATCAATTAATAATCCAATTCATTAATACTGCCTTACAAAGCCAAAGTGCAGTAACTACGCATTTGGACACACCGACTTATTTGTGTATCCCAAAACTCAAATTAGCCTTCGTGTTTTGGGGGATAAACAATTAACTCACGAACAGATATACAATTTGTGTAATATTACTTGCATGTTGATATTGTATTTGGCTGACCAGTTGAAACATAACAGACACAACAGACATTTTTGTTTGTAGTTAGTCTAGTTATGGCACTTATTTGTCTTTGTAGGGCAGAATATAGCCCAGAAGTGCAAAATCCATTATTGTTACTTTGTTGCACTTCCTGTTGATATTGTCATGATCTGGCCCTCTGCCTGTCTATTCCCCTCTTTCTGTATCTCTCCCTCTGCCCAGTTGTCTGTCTTTCCACCTCGGCCACTCCCACTTCCCTTTGCAGCCCTCAGTCCTACACACCTGGTTCCACTCTAATCAACCCACCACCTTTAAATACTGGACTCATTGCACTAACAAACTGTCAGAACATAAACCTTTGTCCGGTGGTCTACTTTGCTGTCCCTGAGCTCTGCCTTGAAGATCCTGGTTCCTTGTGTTGCTCTTCAGTTTTTGGGACTTCACTACTTTATGCCTTGTGTAAGGTTTGCCTTTTTGGTCTGTTTATGGCATTCTACTTTTGTAATGTTTTGCATTTTGCATTCCAAGTTGTTTTTTTTTACATGACAAATTGCTTTATTACAAAACACGTTTAAAACCAACAATTTACAATTACAATTTAGGCATTTAGCAGACGCTCTTAATCCAGAGCGACTTACATTAGGCAAGAACAAAAGTATGGGAATACATCACATATATAAAATGCATTTATCAAGAAACATGCGTAAGCTAAGAACGTAACTAGAACATATCTATATAATGACACTATACATATTAACTATACATATATACTATACTATGCTATACATATGTTCTATGATGTGCTATGACTACATACAATGCAATTATTGTGCTGTCTACATGACATGCTATAAGTCTGTTTCAAATGCTATCTAAGTCTAAAAAGTGCTATCTAAGGGGGTAGGATAAGTGCTATGGGCCATGATGGAGTCTGAAAAGGTGGGTCTTCAGACTACGGCGGAACTTAAAACGGAATGAACATTTAAATCAATAACAGTACAGGCGTTCTCCAGGGCTGCTCAGCGGCGGGAGCCTGATGCTTTAGGCAGACGTGACGCTCGCTCCTCCTCCACAGCAGCCTGCAGAGCCTCCACAGCAGCTTGCAGACTGCTGGAATATTCCTGCACACATCTCGAGTAGTCCAGCAGATCAGGGAGGGCAACCGCCACGTCATACGAGATGTGCCTCATTGGTTCAAGAACCTCACTGGCTCTCTGAGACACTTCACTGAATCTCTGTATCTCGCCCTGGACCTTGTCCTCTAGCTCAGTCACCAGGGCGTTGAGGGGAGGGTACTGTCATGATCTGGCCCTCTGCCTGTCTATTCCCCTCTTTCTGTATCTCTCCCTCTGCCCAGTTGTCTGTCTTTCCACCTCGGCCACTCCCACTTCCCTTTGCAGCCCTCAGTCCTACACACCTGGTTCCACTCTAATCAACCCACCACCTTTAAATACTGGACTCATTGCACTAACAAACTGTCAGAACATAAACCTTTGTCCGGTGGTCTACTTTGCTGTCCCTGAGCTCTGCCTTGAAGATCCTGGTTCCTTGTGTTGCTCTTCAGTTTTTGGGACTTCACTACTTTATGCCTTGTGTAAGGTTTGCCTTTTTGGTCTGTTTATGGCATTCTACTTTTGTAATGTTTTGCATTCCAAGTTTTTGCTGTAAGCAGCTACGGCTAACATTTTGTAAGCTGGTTCCTCGTTTGCTTTAATAAATCACTATTTGAACGTTCCTCTGCATTTGGGTTCAGTCATTCTGCAAACCGTGACAGTATGTTCTGACCCCAAAATGAACCCAGCAGAGCGAAAACTTTTTCACCAAAAGGTGGAGGACTTTGAAAATGTGGTTGCTCGTTTTATGGCCTCACCCCCTATATTGCATGCTGCACTCCAAGAGGAGATTTCTATCCAGCAGCAGTGGTTTAAGGAGAGGCCGTGGGTAAGCCATTTTGTCCCCCACCTGAATGTGGTCCGTGAAAGGCTTAAGGATTTTGAAACCACCCATGCTTCCCAGTCTACTACCCAATTGATTAGAGTTGGAGTAGTGAGCCTTTCATCTGCCTGTCCTGTCCCAGACCAACAGAAGAAACGGCCTTTGGATTTATTTTCTTATTTTTGCAAAAATGCTGAAATTCCAGTGTACTATGAGCCAGTACAAGCCCAGGACCCTTATGAAGGGTCTCGCTTGGCCCTCTGTGTGGGGAACCGTGGGCCTGCCAGGAGAAGGCATGGTCGCCATGGCTCCTTACACCCCCAGCGGTCTTCACTACCCAGCACCCCGCTGCCTGGTGTCCAGACCGCCCTACGGCCCAGCTCTCTGCCGCCCAGCCTGCCTGGCTCTCCGCTGCCCGGCTCTCCGCCGCCCAGCCTGCCTGGCCTTCCGCTGCCCGGCTCTCCGCCGCCCAGCCTGCCTGGCCTTCCGCTGCCCGGCTCTCCGCCGCCCAGCCTGCCTGGCTCTCCGCTGCCCGGCTCTCCGCCGCCCAGCCTGCCTGGCCTTCCGCTGCCCGGCTCTCCGCCGCCCAGCCTGCCTGGCTCTCCGCTGCCCGGCTCTACGCCCCCCTCGCCTCTTGGGTGTGCAGTTGCAGCGCCCTCCTCGCCTCCTGGGTGTGCAGTTGCAGCACCCTACTCGTCTCCTGGGTGTGCAGTTGCAGCACCCTACTCTCCTCCCGAGCCTGCAGCACCTCCGGCGTCGCCTCCCGAGCCTGCAGCACCTCCGGTGTCGCCTGCAGCACCTCCAGAGTCTCCAGCGTCTGCAGCTTCCTCGTCTCCTGCAGCCTCCTCGTCTCCTGCAGCATCCTCGTCTTCTGCAGCCCCGTCTCCTGAGCCACCAGATGACACCACCGCTCCTTCGTCTCAGCCTCCAGGATGTCCGCCGGATGACATCGCTCCTTCGTCTCAGCCTCCAGGATGTCCGCCGGATGACATCGCTCCTTCGTCGCAGCCTCCAGGCCGTCCGCCGGATGACATCACTCCTTCATCTCAGCCTCCAGGCCGTCCGCCGGATGACATCACTCCTTCATCTCAGCCTCCAGGCCGTCCGCCGGATGACATCGCTCCTTCGTCTCAGCCTCCAGGCTGTCCGCCGGATGACATCGCTCCTTCGTCGCAGCCTCCAGGCCGTCCGCCGGATGACATCACTCTTTCTTCTCAGCCTCCAGGCCGTCCGCCGGATGACATCACTCTTTCTTCTCAGCCTCCAGGCCGTCCGCCGGATGACATCACTCTTTCGTCGCAGCCTCCAGGCCGTCCGCCGGATGACATCGCTCCTTCGTCGCGGCCTCCAGGTCGGCCACCCGATGACGTCTTGTCTGCCTCGTCTCGGCCCCCAGGCCGTCCTCCTGTTGGCGCCTGTTCTGCCACCTCCCAGCCTCCTGGACGTTCCCCGGAAGTCACCAGCATTGCCTCTGGCCATCGTCCAGGCCGTCCGCCTGAGGGTCCCCTTAGCCCTTGTCCTTTGCCTCAGGTTCCCTCCTCCGGGCCCCCTCCACCCTCCCTGCTCGTTCCTGGTCAGAGTTGTTGGTCGTCTGGTATCCGCCCCTTGAGGGGAGGGTACTGTCATGATCTGGCCCTCTGCCTGTCTATTCCCCTCTTTCTGTATCTCTCCCTCTGCCCAGTTGTCTGTCTTTCCACCTCGGCCACTCCCACTTCCCTTTGCAGCCCTCAGTCCTACACACCTGGTTCCACTCTAATCAACCCACCACCTTTAAATACTGGACTCATTGCACTAACAAACTGTCAGAACATAAACCTTTGTCCGGTGGTCTACTTTGCTGTCCCTGAGCTCTGCCTTGAAGATCCTGGTTCCTTGTGTTGCTCTTCAGTTTTTGGGACTTCACTACTTTATGCCTTGTGTAAGGTTTGCCTTTTTGGTCTGTTTATGGCAGTCTACTTTTGTAATGTTTTGCATTTTGCATTCCAAGTTTTTGCTGTAAGCAGCTACGGCTAACATTTTGTAAGCTGGTTCCTCGTTTGCTTTAATAAATCACTATTTGAACGTTCCTCTGCATTTGGGTTCAGTCATTCTGCAAACCGTGACAGATATCTTCAATTTACAACTCGACAGACCAATCAGTATATGTTGGAGGGACATTCAGAAGAGACGAGGGACGTAGAGAATGAATGGACTGTATTTGGAGAAAACAGGTACTGTCTATGCAGAGGCCCAAGCAGGCCTTTGCCCCACAGAATAGTGAGCTTGATGAATTCACCATGGCCGTAAGAAAGGCTTTCAGAGGCCTTTGTTTAGTTTCCCCCTCCATAGTCCCCTCACATTCTCTCCCTCTCTCTTTTTTTTTTCTCAAGCAGTTTTTTCTTTTTCCATTCAAAGTCAAACATGCATTTCTATTATCTTTCATCATAGCACTTTACTGCTCTACATATCCTTTACTTATTTACTTTTTCAAACCAACTAAACAAAATCACTTCACTTCAGCTATGCATCTCTGTGATCAAATGCGTATTTTATTTTTGCAGATTGAGCAAACACGAGAACAGTGTTTGAAGTAGGGGATGAGTTGATCAAGGGGTTAACCACTTAACTATACTTAGTAAAACAGATTTGAGATGCAACTGTGCTTGGTGCATTACACTCTACAGTCTACACCAAATCGCTTTCAATACAATTCTAGATCTACAAGCTCACAATGCATTACGTTGTGACGTGTTGTAAGCTAGTAGATCGGCTATTTTTGGCCAACATTCCTCCCAGAATAGGGATGCTGGGGGTTAAGCATGAATACCCTTGACAATGGAGCCACATGATGGAAAGTCATTGAGAGCCAAACGCTTGTCAGACCCCTATTTTGCATGCACACACACTCGCACACGCATGCACACTTCCATGCACCCACACACGTACATGCACACACACTCGCACAAATGCACTCGCACAAATGCACTCACGCACACGCACACACGCACACACGCACACACGCACACGCACACGCACACGCGCGCACACACACACACATGCGCACACACTCTCTCTATGGAATCCTTACTCAGCTCCAGTCTGTGGGCAGACAAAGTTTATTTACATAAGACTATACGCTGGTGAAAAAAACATGTTTAGGTCTAATAGGTAAATTATGTTGAGCAAAAGACATGGTCCATGATTAATCTGTCAAATTAGGCATCAACGTTATTACAATCCAGTGAATCATCATTTAACTAATTGTCGAGCAGGCAAGAATATGGTCGATAAACCAAGTGTTTTGGTATGGCAGTCCCAGATAAAAGGTGAACAAGCAATCCACCAAATCACACAAACATGTCAAACTAAATAAAATCAACATAGTAAAATCCTCAGTAGCATTCAGGATCTTACAGTGCATTATGTTACGTAGTACTAGAAGCTCAACCGGCCTTTGCCTTCTAGACGCTAGCGCCCTCCCTTTAGAGCTTCTAGCGCCGCGCCGCGCCGCGCCGCGCCAGGCCACGCCACACCACACCACACATCTGTTCAAAAACAGTCGATCTGTACGTGCAAAAACATAGGAGGAAATAGCAGGAAATTTGGAGCATGGCTCCACTTCAGCGAACTTTGTTGTAAGATAGGATAGCTTAACAAACCCACAAACACACATGCCCTAACATGGCTATTTGATATGGTCTTTCTTTACATCTACACTCAGTCAGCAGCATATCGTTGCATAATTGTCTATTTCACTATTTTAAAGTGTTTTGAAAAGGTTTACATAAAAAGGGAATGGTTTTGGACATACAAGGTTTTCACCAGACCGACAACAATATTATAGTACTGGATCATGTTCTGCTGTCCAGATATTTTAGGATTGGACTCCCATGGGACCCGTCTTTTTATCAGAGAAATAACAAATACTGGCCAGAGAGCGAGGCCCTATCAATGTCAACCCAAAGCCGTGTGTGTGTGTGTGTGTGTGTGTGTGTGTGTGTGTGTGTGTGTGTGTGTGTGTGTGTGTGTGTGTGTGTGTGTGTGTGTGTGTGTGTGTGTGTGTGAGAGAGAGAGAGAGAGAGAGCGAGTGGTGTGTGTGTGTGTGTGTGTGTGTGCACGCGTGCACGCATTGTGGTTCTGGGTGGGGTAACTTTAGAGTTTGTTTATTTAAACACACAAAGGCTATGACAGAACCCTCCTTTGTAAGTCTAATACAGAAGCAAACAGTTTATGCAAAATGCAAAAATATGTCTTTGTCCAGTGGGAGTTTTGTACAACAACAATAAAGCCATAAAAACACTGAAATGGCACGATAAAGATGACCAACTAAAGACAAAGAAGATAACTAGATGTGCAAGCCTGTAAATTCCTTCTGTGACTAGCGTTCAGAGAACAATGACACATCCACAGCAACTCTTTGAAATGAGACACTGGTCAACACTCTGTGGGTTGCCATGTCTTAGCCAGAAGTTATCACCTTAGGATCACTTTAGACCTATTCTCTCCAGGAACAGAGAAGAGGCAGTTGTAAACAAGGAGTTAACGTGGTGCCAATAAGTCAAATGGTGACAGTCCAACCACAGATCACAGAGGGCAGAGCCGCACACACAGGAAGTGCATTCCTTCCCCTCACAGTCACTGCCCCCAGTGATGTTTGTTTAAACTGTCCTCCGATATGTGGAGAGATTAGCGCTGCGCTCAAATCTTCTCTCTCCCTCCACCCTGGCTTCCAGTACTCCAAAAAGTACCTCTCTCCATCCATCGGGTGTTCTGTAGATCTACTGTACAAGAACACTCAGTCCTTAGCCTCCATTTCCTGGTAGTGACATCCCAACAGATTTATGATCCCATCAGGAACTGGCTGGTGGGCTCGCTACCTGACTGACTGTCTGTCTGTCTGTCTGTCTGTCTGTCTGTCTGTCTGTCTGACTGACTGACTGCCAGATGATGTGAGACTGATACTGTACTGTAGAATGTGTTTTGCAATAGCTTTGCTAAAGTGCAACTTTTTATATAGTTTATTTGCACTATTTTGTACCTTTTGGCAATATCAAGCTTCAGTATTGCAGCTATTTAATTTAGTTAACGTATTTTCCAATCTATTTTGTACCTTTTGGCAATATCAAGCTTCAGTATTGCAGCTATTTAATTTAGTTAACGTATTTTCCAATCAACCGCAATATATGATGGCAGGTCGAGGAAAATACAACACTTTGTACAAGGCCGCAACCAGCCCCAGCTGTCTCCTGGGCCAGAACCCCAACGGCAGCTAGATGCTAACCAGACCCTGCTGCAGAACCTGAGGCATGATGGATGAAATGTGCTCTGATATTATCAGCCTATTTGCTTCCATCATCTCGGAGGATGTCGAAAGCGAGATGACAGCGGCTATAAAGTCTTTTGATGTCCTGAGTCCTGAGACAGCAGCATCATTATGCTGGGTGTGATCCTAAATGGCTCTACCAATTCATATAACAGCTCCCCACATGCTAAATCTGTTGAGCGCCATTCAACAAAACCACAGTGTAAGGCTGCCATTTGGTCTGTGTGTGTGTGTCTGTGCTCACGTCGGTGTCTGGTGACTGGCAAGCAACTCCAGGCACTAATTAAATTCCACCACCGTCAATTATGGTGAGCCTAAGCGCACGGGCTGAGTGGTGGCGGAACTACCACGCTGTAACTCGTCCATTTTTACACTTTCAGAGTTAAATTAGCACTCAGGACTCAGAAGATGTTAGCTACAGAGATAGAAATATCACTCACTTCACAGTAAATCCTCAGGCCTCATTCACACGTACCAAACACCAATCAAACAAATGTTTGGTCGTTTTTTTGGGCCACCACAATGCACCACAATGCACAATGTCACATGGTTTGACCAAACATTTTTGTTTGATGAGGGGGGGGGGGGGCAGAACACCACCAGCAATCAGCAATCAAACACAAATGTTTGATCAAACCATGTGACTCCCATTGGAAAAGCATTGTGGTGGCCCAAAAAAACGACCAAACATTTGCTTGATTGGTGTTTGGTATGTGTGAATTTATCCATTTCTAACTCAGAGAGTCACTCTCAGAGTTGAATTAGCGCTGTGGATTTTGCTGTCTACTCATTTGAAAAGTAACTACAGCTGATTCTTTCCTTTGCCTCTTTATTCCAGTCTCAGACAATGAGTAATGATTAACCACTTAAACCCTATATGTGGTTGACCTCACAGCTCTATACTAGTTTTCTGTTTTCGCTCTACATTAAATACCTTCGCTGAAAATAGCCTACAAGCTCACAATGCGGTGCAATCAGTTATCTAATGCGGGTTAATCAGTTAACATCCCCCACAATACTGATGCCGTGGCTTTAAGTGGTTAACTGATGTGGGACTGTTTAAAGACTCACCTGAGTTTGTCAGCCACAAAGATGACCCTGCGCTCCAGTAATAGGGAGGCGAAAACTCGTACGACCTGCCGCACGCTCAGGCAACTGAATAGACTGTCAAAGTCCACATGTTCCAGTCTGGAATCCATGGGTCGCCTCAGCTCTATGACCTAGTCAGAGAAGGGGCATTCAAAACAAATGAAATGACTGATATGAAATGCTGCACCGTATTCGTACAGTGACATCCCCATTGAATGAAGGCCAGTAAAACTCAAAGTATAGCTTTATAGATATATAGCTATACTGTATAGAAACTTTACCAAGTACATTTTAATATCAATGAATTGCTGTATTGATATTTATATTTAAAAAAAAAAAAAGGCAAAACAAGCTTAACAAATATTCAAAAACAGTGAAAATAGCAGATCTAGTTTCTAGTTGTTCAAAAGATGTAACATGAGGTCATCAAAGTGGAGTATGTCAGCAGCTCCTCTGACCTCATTTCCTGCTCCAGGCAGGAAGGTCTTCACTTTGATGATCTTCCCTGGTGCAGGGAAGGGTGACTCCATTAGACTGCGCATGAACGGGTAGACCAGGGCAGCAGAGACTCCTCTCCTCCTCTCCACCTCGTCCAAGATCTGAGCACACAAGGACATAAAACATGAACGGGTAGACCAGGGCAGCGGAGACTCCTCTTCTCCTCTCCACCTCGTCCAAGATCTGAGCACACAAGGACATAAAACATGAACGGGTAGACCAGGGCAGCGGAGACTCCTCTTCTCCTCTCCACCTCGTCCAAGATCTGAGCACACAAGGACATAAAACATGAACGGGTAGACCAGGGCAGCGGAGACTCCTCTTCTCCTCTCCACCTCATCCAAGATCTGAGCACACAAGGACCTCAGACTTAGACCAGCTTCTTTCACGTGACGATTTTTTAACAGTGAACTAGACCAGACCATCACAGGAGAATGTCTACTGAATTTGTTTAATGGTTCTCAAACATTTTCATGGCACGGACCCCCAAATCGATATTTTGTATTTGGCCACGGACCCCCTGAAAAGATTTTGTGCCAGAATTTAAAAATTCTTCAATATAAAAAAAAAAAAAGCTGTAGATTGGCTATTTTCAGAACTATACCATAGTGTGAAATATATAAAGTGGTTAAACTGTTCTTTTCCTTTTGCTGGGGACCCCTGCTACCCTTTCAAGCACTCCTGGGTTCTTTCTTTCTTTCTTTCTTTCAAATGAATGAACCAGCAAAGGAAAACTGTACAGAGCTTTAAATCCTTGCTATGTCTATCCTTGCTCTAAAGTGAATGGAAATGTAATATATTTTCATGCATCCGAGCACTGGAAATTGTCTGAAACACTGTGTACTTTTTGTATTTTGGAAATGTCTTTCCATGTGTGTGTGTGTGTGTGTGTGTGTGTGTGTGTGTGTGTGTGTGTGTGTGTGTGTGTGTGTGTGTGTGTGTGTGTGTGTGTGTGTGTGTGTGTGTGTGTGTGTGTGTGTGTGTGTGTGTGTGTGTGTGTGTGTGTGTGTGTGTGTGTGTGTGTGTGTGTGTGTGTGTGTGTGTGTGTGTGAATCTCAGCCAATCTGCCTGTTTTGGTCCAAGCAGCCTCCAGTCTGCAAAGCTGATTGGAGAATCGCTCACTTTCAAGGTCATATGATATCACCTCACTCTCCTGCACTCTTATGCATACACACCACTCATGCACACACGCTCACACAGACGCACGCACTTCCCTGTGAAATTGAACACTGCCGTGCTCTTACATTTACTAAGGAGAACATTTTTCTTTGCAGTTACAGAGCTTAGTGGTCCACCAAATGGAGGCTGTTGAAGTGTACTGTATACAAGGACTATCTAGTCCTTTGTGTTGAAGGTCCTCACATAACAGATATGGTCCAAAACTGTGCAAACTCCTGTAGTTGTAAAGAATTTCTTTCATCAATAAAATGTTGAAAGAGAAGGCCATTGATATAATCAGTCTTTAGATGTTTAATTAGGGAGCAGTTAACATTTTTTCCTTATCTCTGTCAAATAACACCATAATATTTCACTGTCTGAAACAACGTTTTATTGCACACTGTCCTTGAAACAAACTATTTAAATAAATCCACTGTCATGTCACATAGCATACAGCAACATCTCTGTTTCAACAGTCTGGACTTGCTCACTTTGAGTAAACGTTCTATAGGGAAAATAGATTAATGAATAATTAGATAAGGCCAGAGAAGTCAAACACAGTGACTGTTCTGTTTAGTGTTACCACAACTGAGGCAGAAGTGCCGTGAGGCGATTTAAATCAGGCTTTGGTTTACTGGTGAACAGACAAAATGCTGGCAGGCCTTCAACAGAAAGTCTAACTGAGACTCATCAATGCCTTCAAGGCTTCAACTGAGACACAGGTTTGCTCATCTCAACCATAGTAGTCACGCAACTATGATGTATTTTCTGAGGTGTGTGCAAAGGATGTGTGAAGGGTGTGTGTGTGTGTGTGTGCGTGCGTGCGTGCGTGCGTGCGTGCGTGCGTGCGTGCGTGCGTGCGTGCGTGCGTGCGTTCTAGATTCTTGTATGTCAAAGGGACAAAGCTGAACTCACCTTAGAGAACAAGTCAAAACAGCCTAGCCGACTAATGACACAGTACACCTCTGGAAGGCGAGGTCCTTTCCCACTTGGCTGGAAGAGTGTAACAGAACATCATTAGACACTGACAACCAGTGGCTCATCACGTCATAAACATATACTGTAACACTGAGTGTACAAATGTAAACAAAAAGCTTTGGTTACATTTGTACACTCTCAGAGTTACGAATGGATAAACCGACACTGATGATTTCACGGTGTACATATGGAAAACCATAGTCCAGAGTAGTTCATTGAGACACTTCAGCTCAGATTGACCATTAAACCATTTATTGCAAAGCTATTGCATGTTAGTATGGCGGTGTGGCTCTGCTCATGTGATATCAGATAATCTGCGTACCGAGACACAGGTCTGATATCACATTTGATATCTCCGATTATCTGTGCACCAAGACACAGCTCTGATATCAACGACCCCCCAGAGCAGAGCCAAAGATACAAAAATCCATGAACAACAATACACAGTGATAACACAACAATACATGATTCAACACAATTAATCTACGCAATCGCAAACAATACAATAATATCCCATAACCCCTGGACTAAGAACTACATGGGGAGGAGGCCGGGGAGGTGGGGGAACTTTTCACGCAGACACTGCACGAGCTGCTTTGACAGCTCAGCATGAAGAATGAGTAGTGAGCTGAGGCTGCTTAAGAAGGCCGCCTGAATTGCAAAGGGGTAATGAGGGCGTGGATGAGATAGCTCGTAGCGAATTAGTGAGAAGGTAGATGACCTGGAGAGGCAGCTGATTTAAAGAAGCAGAATGAATTTGACTCATAATCTGAGGACCAGGTGGAGCTATTTGAAAAACTTTGGGAAAAATGGCATTTATACAAAAATGTATACATTTTTTGTTTTGCTTTTTGTCCTTGTTTTTTGTACTTGTTTGTCTTGTTTTTCTTGAATGTATCTATGTTTCGATTGTTGTTTGGAAAATAAAAACAAAGTTTCCAAAGAAATAAGCATGAATTACTAGGGGGAATGAATGAGGTGAACACATATATACACATATACACATATATAATAACCTTCTGCCTTCCGTGCATCAATGAACTATCGCTTACGCTTGATTTCTGTGACAAATCGTGCTTCAAGTGAAACAAAACGATGGCATGCAGGAGCACAACAATAAATGTTTATAAGATGTGGCGGTAATTACATGTATTTAAACAAATCAAAAGCATACTAAAAATAACAACATACAGATAAATCATATAACTACTGTGACCTTTAAATGCTGGTTACCATTCTGAGCTGAAAATGTTTCGTGTGATCATGAGCTTCCTACAGGTGTTTAGCTAATTAGCTAATTATCATCTCTATAACAATTTCCACTTTCTAACGCGCGCGCACGCACGCACGCACGCACGCACGCACGCACACACACACACACACACACACACACACACAATGCACGATCACACACAAAATGCACGATCACACACTCATGCACACACACAAACACTCTAAAATGCCAATCCATTTGTCCATATTAGGTATGCAATTTTCTCTTCTACTTTGCTCCAAATGGATGATTAAATCAAGTATTCAGATCTTGATTCAAGTCTTCAGGAATGCTTGGTGATTGCCAGCCACTGGACAGGCACCAGGAAAGGAGCAAAAAGTTGCAGAAGGAAAGGAAGCTCACCATTCAGTCTCGAGTCTCATCACATAACCAAGCATATCAGGGGTCTTCAACATTTTCCAGGCTAAAGACCCCTTAGCTGAGAGAGAGATGAAGCAGGGACCCCCCCACTACATATTGTAATTAATTGTGTCACAGATTAAACTTTTTCATAGATTTCATAGATATTTCACAGATATCTACTTTTGGTGAAATGCATAGATTTCACTTGACGTAGCCTTAACGACCTTGCAGGCTTATGCAAAGGTTAAAATGTAATTTAGATAGCATGTTGCCGGTTCAATTTGTTGACCTGGCATCCTATAGTTTGTATATATTCAATGTGCAGATGATTTATTTGGGGATATTATACTGTTTCCTACAAGTTCACAAGCAGCGTAATGCATTGTTTGTGAGCTTGTAGATTGGCTATTTTCGCTGAATGCTCCCCCCAGAATAGGGATGCTAGGGTTGAAGTGGTTAACGTTAACGTTCCTATCACACAGAGATTTGGCACCCCCCCTGTAGTAACTCTGAGGACCCCCCAGGGGTCCCGGACCCCCTGCTGAAGAAGTAGATGACGAGCTACTTCTCTCAGCAAGTACTCTGCTCAACAAAAGAGAGTCAAGAATAACCCCCACAACAGTGCAATTTAGAAATGCTCCTTACATGGCCTGCGCAGCGGATGCAAACATCTGTGAATAACGATCATATAGAACATACAAATACAGCGTTAAAACACACGCACACGCCAAACCTCTGAGAACATACACACTGCAGTAGTGTAAACATCCTTCGGCATTCCAATGGCAAACAGAACTCACCGCCACATACACACAAATTCACATACAACCATGCTTTCTGACCACAAGCCAAATATGGGGCCCGGCATAAAACTTCAAAGGGCGCCCAAGCGTCACTGTGGGGGAGACACTCTGCAATGACAAAGTAAAGACTTTTCATGGTTTTCTCTACTTGTCTTTCCTTTCCTGAGAAACTCTCATTAAATGCGAGCGAGTCCATTTTAACTGTGGTTCATCCAGTTGGCTGTGAGAGACGAGACAGGCTCAGCTTTATCACATCTAGCCATTAACCACTTAAGCCCTATATACTTACGTCGCACGCCGAATAGCAAAGATAGCCGATCTAAAAGCTCACGACACGACACGTTGTGAGCTTGCAGATCAGCTATATAATGTTTGAACAAATAATAATAATAATAATAATAATGTTTTTAAATTAAAAGTTTTGCCTGTAACCACATCCACATCCCCAACAATTGGGATGGCAGAAATCCTATTTTGTACACTTCACTTGTCTACTTCCATTCTGGGGTTGTTAACGCAACATGTCAGCAGTCCATCCCACCGGGAAAACCCACGTCACGTGTTCAAACAGAGAGCCTGTCATAACAAACAGGGCTCAGCGGGGTGCCAACAGGGAGCTGTGAACCCATGAACAAGTGAATGAATAGAGGCTCACCAGCAGGCGCCTGCAGTAACCAAACCTCCTGCTGCCGTCCTCTCCTGTCAGCATGAACGAGAAGGTCTCGCTGCAGTGAAGAGCAAAAGCATACACATGAGGATCAGCCCAAATACACACGTAGTACATACGTACGCACACAGCACGCACACAGCACGCACACAGTACGCACGCACGCACGCACGCACGCACGCACGCACGCACGCACGCACGCACGCACGCACGCACGCACGCACGCACGCACGCACGCACGCACGCACGCACGCACGCACGCACGCACGCACGCACGCACGCACGCACGCACACACACACACACACACACGCCCCCACACCCTCAAAATACAAAAGCCTACATACACCCATAAACACACAGAAAGAGATTTAAAAGGCAGGGACTCTTTTGCTTTGAAAACCAGTATATATGTGACAAAAGACAGCCTTTATTCCGGTCTTAACTATTCCAGTAGAGAAAGAGTCACAGAGGTCTCTGCGGTACAGATTTACACAGTACACAGTAAGATTTAATCGTGGTCCCGGGTACGGGCATCACAGGTGGGAAGTGCTCACAAGATTAGATAACAGATCCTATTGTTATAGCAACTCCTCACATTACTTCTTTTGGGACAGTGAATATATTGTAACAACAGTCTATTAATTAATGAATGATGACGTGGACACAATGGACGCGATGTACCTGTTGTACTCAGATACAGGGCTCCAGTCCTTTGCATCCGGGAAACAGAACTGAGGGATGGCTTTGAGTCGCTGCTCTGCCTCCCTCATCTGCTTTGTGGGCCTTTCTAGCTGTGAGAGGAGAGGAGAGGAGAGGAGAGGAGAGGAGAGGAGAGGAGAGGAGAGGAGAGGAGAGGAGGGGAGGGGAGGGGAGGGGAGAGGAGAGGAGAGGAGAGGAGAGGAGAGGAGAGGAGAGGAGAGGAGAGGAGAGGAGAGGAGAGGAGAGGAGAGGAGAGGAGTTTCAGTCAGGGCATTTTCATTCAAATGACATTCTTTTAAAATGACCACAGCCAGATTTCTCCCATACAGAGTTATCCCACTCCACCCCTTCTAGGCCTCAACAATGCTAACCCTGCCCCCCTTTCTTCCTTCAACAAGGCCCTGGCGTCACTGACGTTACACTTTTCCCCTGGCTGAGACATACCTCCATCTCCGGAGGAGTACGACTGCTGAGCCAAATCTAAAAGAACTTCTTGAAATATTGTTGAATAACTATAAACACTTGGCTGCCATAGAAACGGATCCCTCATTATACTAGTTGTAGTCAAAAGGCTCCCAAGGGTCCTCTGAGCTCGATACTGTATAATAAATGGTAAAGGCCCCTTTTTTCTACCCTTACACTCCTCCTCCGCAGCAATCCCTGAATATCTGCTGTGGATAAAGGCAGCCCCAATGGCCACAAGAAAAGTAAAACATAAAAAGTAAAACAAACGTAAAAAGAACATATTTCACCTCACAAATAAGCATGGTTCTGAATGAAAACGTGATATGATACGTACTGTAGCTTGCAGAGTTAGTTCAGTCAGATATACTCGAGGGGTTTCATGCTGTGCTCAAGGGCGCATACATATACTCAAGGGGTTAATATGCTGCATTACTATGTGGGTGTATAAGTGTGTGCAAGACCCACATGTCATTCGCTGATGTGGCAGTCAGCTGACCAATTGGGCGGGGTATTTAAGCCCAAGAGGAAAATTAGCAAGAGAGGCCAACTTTGCTTTACTTCCCGTATCTGCGTGAGGTGGGCGGTAACATTATTAGGAGACGGGAAGAATGTTGGAGTCTATTCATTTCCAATGGGAGAATGAACGTGACCACAGCTTCTGAACCATTCCTTAACTCCATGGTCACTGAACTAAATACTGGACCCAATCATCACAAGGCACACAATATTTACAAGATATTCATAGTAAAATGGCTTCTTTTAGCGAGACAAATCAGGAGAAAATCTACTTTGTTAATAACATTTCTTTATCCCAGCAACAAACTCTCGCGAGATTTGAGATGAGTCCGGAAGCCTCTCTCTGTCCATCTGCAATTTGACGGACAACACATAGGGGGCTCTGGCCCCATATTTAAGATGACAATATGTGAATATTATAACGTGAAATGAATGGACATATTAAAAGTGAAATAAAATGTGTGTTCCAATGCTTAATAATATAATTTTCCATAATTGTCTTAGATGGGGGCTGATTTTGACATTTGCCATATAATGCTCTCAATGCTCATCCACATGACGTTGTAGGCCTGGGAGAGGGGAGGGGGGTGGGGAGGTCGGGGAGAAGCAAACCACGCCTACTATATTTAGGAGACAATTTGTAGGCTTTGTGTACCATTTCGCCTATAGTGGCTCCAATGAAGTTGGCCCATCTTCATAAATAGACCATCTTTGTTTAAGCTCACTAGACTGTTTGCTTCTTCCTGCCTTCCTTCTAGGTGCTGCCAGACTTACTAAAGAGCCGCGGACGTTCTCGGCTGTCCGCAGCTTCTTTTTCCGGGTTTTTAGACAGCTGGTGGATGGAAATTAAGCTCCACCTCCGCGGACGACTTGCGCGACGGCCAGATTCCCGGAAACGCTCTCCTCCACGGCAGTCGTCCGTGGAGGTGGAGCTTCTTTTCCATCCACCAGCTGTCTAAAAACCCGGAAAAAGAAGCTGTGGACAGCTTCTTCTGTCCGCAGCTGTCGGCCGTTTTGGTGTGGAAACACTGTCTGCATATGGTTCCTGGTTGTTATGTGATTTTTGCTGCACCACCACCCCAGCAGCACCGTTGGGCTCTGTTATTTCTGTTCCCCATGGGGGGTTGTTATTGTATATCTATCTCCCCAGCTGCTCTTAATGTTTAATGATGGTGTTTAATTGTGCCGAGCAGGGAGAAAAATGTAGCAGAGCCGAACGCCAAGATAAAATATTATATGCACACTTGTATTCTCATTCTATAATAAATATTGGTTAAATCTATCCGTGAGTTATCTGACTGAAATGTAATTAAAAGTTAAAATATGGGCATGAGATGGGCTCCATATGTCATAGTTATTTTCTTCAGCATACACAGCATTTCTATATCCATTGTAAAATCTTGAATATTAATCCCCAGTATCCATATTCTGGGGGGAACATTAGCTAAAAATAGCCAATCAACAAGCTCAGTTGTGATGCATTGTGAGCCTGAGGATCAGCAATTTCTAGTGAAGAGCCAACTCGGGTCCAGTTTACCAAGTCTAGAGGGTAGATAATTTAACACTGGGAGGGAGTGTGCAACGGGTCCATTTGGTACCTATACTTTAAACAAAGTCTCACAGGGGACAGCAGTATAGGAACCCCCTTATATAATTTCGTTCTTTCTGTAAAACAATATTATTGAATGAAAGAAATGGCCTGCTGGATCCCGTTAGTATTGCGCCTTTACCTTGGGAAATTGATAGGTGACTTCTGGGGAGTAGGAGTTTTTGCTGGGTTTCTTCTTTAAGGCGACCACCACAAAGTACTCGAAGAGCTCCCTCTCTTGCCACTCAATGAGCTGCAGCTCCAGTGTTCGGTAGCTAGGGGCCCGTCGCAGAATAGACTGTAGCTTCTGCAACCTCTGGGTGTGGGCTGGGACACACACACACACACACCAGTATTAATGCAAGACAGACACTGTCCACAAACCAGCGGTGGACTATTTTCTTTACTTAAGTAAAAGTAGTAGCAATACCACACTGTAGAAAGACTTGTTACGAGTAAAAGTCATATATTCAAAATGTTACTTGAGTAAAAGTACAATGTAGTTACTTTCCACAAACTATTCACACTAAAACCTAATGCACAAACAGGAAATGCATACCCAAACCCAAATTTAAAGTGCAACTAAGGTTAGGGAATACATGTAAAAATGTGTTTGTTTCTGAAAAATAAAGAAATATGCTGTTTACGCACAGTCAATACACACCATATAATTTACTTTTAATGACTACGCCGATTGATGTGTTTCAAACAGAGAAAAACAACTAGCAAATGTCACCAGTATACACGATATATCCACTAAAGACTAGATGAATGCTAGACAGATGTTTGTGTAGTCTACTGCTAATCCATCCATATTGCAATCCTTTCAGTTACAATCTGTGGTGAGCAGTGACAAAAGTACATTTACTTGGGTACTGTAGTTAAGTGATCTGTACTTTACTTGAGTAGTTGTATTTTTTGGATACTCACAAATATTGTAATTTTGACTCCACTACATTTCTAGGATATATTTTAATACAGAAATGCATATATATATATATATATATATATATATATATATATATATATATATTAAAAAATATATACTTAAAGTATTTATAAAAACTACTTTGAATACTTTGAATACAAAGTACAAATTTGACAAACTTTCGCTTGTAGTTGAGTAATAATTGACCAGGTGTATATTTTACTCAACTAACTGAGGTTAAGTACTTTGTCCACCACTGTTTACAATCCTGCGGTCTCTTTGGTCAAACGGGGTCACTTTTACCGGTACTTATCAAAACCAAAAGAGGCTTGAGTAGCTGTTGCAAGAGTGGTGAGAAAAAATACTATGCACGAGGAAAGACAGAGAGCTATTAGTCCAATACACATCACCACTGCAGGAAATGGGGTTCAAACGCATGCTGTCACCTCTCACCTTTGAACCTGTCATCTGAATCACTCTCACTCTCGCTGTTGTCATCTGGGGATGGGCAGAACAAAAAAATCATTGGGTGAAAGGGCAATATGGCATACGTTTGTTTATGTCAGGAAAAGGACACTGCCATAGCTCTATGTGGGTGGCAGCTGAGACACAAATATTTACTAGCAAAAGCTTAATTTATAATCTTTCGTATGACAGTGTTGGTAGCTTAAAATAGCCCATTTAGAAGCTCACAATGTGTCGCAATGCGACGCGCTGTGAGCTTGTAGATCGGCTATTTTCGACAAGCGAAGATGAGGCCGAATATAGTCCTTCCTTACCTCTGAGAGATGTCGTCTCAAGATTGGACATGGACAACTTCTTCAGCCGCTTCTTCCCTCGTTTAGTGCAGTAGATGGCATTGATTCTCTGGACCATCTGTAAACATTAAGAGGAAACTGTGTTTTGGTTATCTCAAGTGATTTCACAGTAATGAGGGGATGAGTCAGAGACTTCTCTTTAGAAAGAGTAGGTTACATTTCCTTCTTTCCTTTGACGGACTGTTTTTCCTATGTTGGATTACTACCTTCCGTGTGGATTGTTCGGCTATCAGACCTGCTTTTCCTTTGTGGATGATGTGGATTGATACCTTTTGCCTTATATGTGATCATTATACGTGGACCTGGCGTTGTGAAGCTACCTTTTGCACATTATGTCTAACCATGTACATACTTTACATGTTGTTTATTATACTATAGGTTATATGTAGATGTCATTAAATGTCATAAAAAAATTCTCCTTTCTCTCTCTCTTTGCCCAAACCCCCCACTCCTTTGCTTTCCTGGAAAACAACAAAATAATGGAGTTTGCACAAATCAAATTTCACCTACTGATTTACTGCTGTAAACCTGTGATGTAACAAGTAAATCTGAAGTAACTGTGCAACCGATCATGTGCAAAACATGTACTGTACAACTAAAGGGCCCCCTCTCCAGAATACATAAGAACTGAGACTTACTGTAACTACTGTAAGCAGTAGTTACATTACCCTACTAGAGTATTGTGTTCGAGAAAGGTTGACATGTGAAAAGAATAAGACCCTCCCCGGCCCCCCCAGATGGAGTGCTGTGATTTTTCTACCTTTTCTGTTTCGTATGTTTCTATGGAGTAACTTTACTCTAATAGACCCCCAGGTGTTGCTAGAATATTGAAATATGTCTTCCCTGTGTATTTTTGAGGGGCGCTAGCCCCTCCTATATACAGCTTTAATGTGTGTCTTTGAACGATGCTTGTTTAAGAAAACACCATAGACAATAAAGAGAAATGTAATGTTTGTTTTGAGGACTAAAACAAACATTAGCACCCGTTGGTTAAACGTTCAATGTTGTAATTGATGTTGATAATGATAAGAGCGCCCCTCACTTCACACGGGTGTGATTTTTGGTTTCTCAAAAGACCCAATCGAGGCCCAGGTCAAAATGACAGAGATAATGTGACATCACAATCTCATCCCCTCCCCTAACCCCTCTCCCTTTATCATACAACAACAGCTGTGGGTGCAGCTTCAGTTCAGGTGGATCACTGCCCATCACCACCCACCAGGCAAACCATGCAGGCATACTTCATGAACTGGTGGGTGTGGCCACATAAAAACATAATTTTAACACTTTCTGTACTCTTTTTTTGAAAAAATATTTCTCCTAGTATAATCATAGTACCTGATGATCATGTTTTAGGGGCGACAACATCACGGCAATCTTTAATACAGGAACAACCAGCATTTACCTTTGGAATCCTACAGTGCCGATGGGAGGCCAAGGTGTCACTGGTGCTACAAAGGCGGTCTTCCAGCAGGCCACAAGAAGAGGGGGAGAGACCCAACTGGGGTAGCAGCAGCATGTTGTCATGGCTGTGGCGCTTGGAAAGCTGCAATGACCGATGGCTCTTCCTGTCACTGGGACCGGAGAGGCACAAGGACTGGCTACTGGGTTTGGAGGGCAGCTAGTGACGGGAAAAGATACAAATAATGGAAAGTGTGAATCACAAAAGTAGTATAAGAACAACAAAACACTATTTATCCCAATCCCATTTTAAAGGTAATTTTCCTATTGGATTAGGTGAAAAGGGCTCTCTTTTTTCAAAGAAAGTTGATTCCTCTTTCCTACAGTGAGATAGTGTGTCTGCACTAAAGCAAAAGAAGCCAAGTTTCCAGACTAACCTTTCTTTGGACTCTCCCCAAGTATAAACACATCAAACAGCTTCCTGCAGTGCACCAAATGAGAAATCTTGCTGTGCAACAAGACTTTTCCAAGATTCAAAACCACACCCCAATTTCAGAGGTTAATTTGACCACAGGAAAACACACCAGAGTTCAGTTCAGTCCCTACAGCTGGTATTACCTGAGGAGGGGAACTCAGCTTCCTGTCCATGGAGGTCCAGGACCTGTTGCTTTCTGGTAACAGACAAGACTTCCGACCCAAACCCAAACTCCTGCGCTTCAGGTCCACATCCTCATATGGGTTCTCCTTCTCTGTGGGGGAGCAAATAAGCATTCAATTAAACTTGCATGCCAGCTATGAAACTATTCACAAACACAAGCTGTTTTATCCCCTTTTATTCGTCCAGAAAACAGGGGGTGGCTGCAGGGCAACAGAGGCCAATTAGGGGTCAGTAAGGGGTGTCGGGGGCATGAGAGATGCTCCCTGCGGTTAAGTAGGGCAAGCCAAAGGTCACTCTCAGCTGGCTGAAGTGAGCTGCTTCTTTTCAAAACAGTTACTGTTGGCTGCAGGCCCTGCAGCCCCCTTTAGGCCTTCTGGCTGGGCTCATGCTAAAACTCCTGGACACTGGGCTGCTGGTGAGTCACCGTCCAAGCATGCAAACTGTCTGCTCTGAGAGATGGACGAGACAGCAGAAGAGGGTCATCTGTTCGTCTCTGGTTCTCAACCAGGAAATCACATGATGGATTTTTGAGTGGTGCAGCCATGTGTGTCACTGGCTGGCTGGGTCCCTGGCTGGGTCCGTCCGAGCACGGAAATAGCGTTTTTTCAAGACCAAGTGTCACTGTTGCACAGTCTCACAAGTGCTTGAAATGTAAACAATAAACATGCTTGCCTAGAATGAATGTGATGTGGAATCAGATGCCTTTTAGAGCTAATGGATATCCTAATCTTTGAGAGAAAGAGAAAAAATAATTTGCTGATTTTGGTCTTCCTGTTCTACAAAATATCGCAATCTTTATTGGCTTTGAAAAATCCATATCAGCAACCTTTACTCCAGTTCCACTATAGGTCTCATTCTTGCCTCACAACAAGAAGATGTAACATGTGAACTACAACATTTTACAACGTTGTGTGGATTTTCCCACTGCGTTGAAGATGTATTTTCAGTCAATAACTGATAACAGAGATGAGAAGTGCAAGAATGTTACAGACCAGTGCACAACTCATACTGATGTCACTTGGAAGAGCGCCAACTTCAATACCAAAAAGGCTTGTGTAACACCATAGTCCATGTCCATTCAGACAGACTGAGAATAGCTTCTTGGCAAGGTCCAAAAAGGTTGTGAGAAAGTGAAGGAACCACACTGGAGAATAAAAACAGAGCCAGATGGCGTTGAGACTGAAGCAGAGGGGAACTTTTTAAAAGAAAGAAAAGTATTATCTGTCAAAGGAAACCAAGAAACCAAGAAACTACATGCTAGCTAGTGCCTTATATCCTCCTGAACATTTTAGGGGAAAACCCAGTGAACTTGAGAAATACGAACAATGACAGTCTGTGTTAAAAGACGCCGTAAAGCACATGCAGGTAGCGGTTTGTTGTTCAAAGAACTGTTTAAGGTTAATTTTACAACCTGTTTGAGGTTGAAAGACACACACACACACACACACGCACATGTGCAAATGCACATGCCCACGCAAATGCACACACACACACGCACATGCATGCGTGTTAACAAGGATCTTTAAAACATTGTGTTGTGTCACATGAAATGAGATTCCTGGGTGATTGTCTGTGTCATTAAAGTTAGAGAGCAGAAATAGTTTGTGACCCCTTGGTGATTCCATTTAACTAAAGCAATTCTGTAATGAAAGCCTGCTGGGAAAATGATACGTCTCTGCGGCTGCTTGATGTACTAGAGGGTACTAATCAACTCCTCTGATTACAAACATCCAAATCTCACACACACACATTAGTTGGAGGGAAGGGACACACCTCAGCAACACACTGTGATTGTACCTCTCCGTTTACACAATAGATGCTCTGGGCAGAGCGAGACAGAGGACAAACTATACTATTCCCTATAAAAATGACCTTGGACAAAACATCCCCCTCAATGGACTAGCTCCAGTGGCACCGCTCACCCATTCATGTGGTAAACAAGAATGTGCAATGGACGAAAAAATGAGCTCCAGTTCTGTATAAACATTTGGCGGCACCACAAACCATAGAGTGCATCCACCCTGAAGACGGTCTGCTCGTGACCACATGGGAGAAATTATGCCGGGGGATGCACAGTATTTTTGGAGTTTAAATTCTTTAGCACTAGAAATAACAAAAACATGGGACCATATTTTCAACTATGACTGCAACAGTGTGCGCTTGGAAGAAAATTCACATTTTTGAGGGGCGATAGATGTCCAGCTTTTGTTGGACACAAACATTAAATGCCATTGACAATGAATGGACAATTTTGAGTGTTTGTGTAAACACAAACATTGCGAAACACAAACATTGAAGACGAAGGTGAGGACGCAAATTCTGATTGGCCGGAATGAAATGATGTTTGATGATGTACAATGATAAGAGCGCCCCTCACTTCACACAGGTGTGATTTTTAATTAGAAACAGGAGCTGGGCCTGGGCCATGGCTCAGTGGTCCAGGCACCTTGGCTGGTAATCCAGTCTGGCAGTGTGCCGCGGATTCGACTCCCGATCCCAACGGCCTTTACTGCATGTCTTCCCCCCCATCTCTCTCCCCATTTCCTGTCAGCCTACTGTCTGTCCCTCCATAAAATATATAAAATAAAGGCGAAAGCCACAAAAAAAAAAACATTAAAAAAAGAAAAAAGAAACAGGAGCTGATTACTACATCATGTGATAATCACCTTTCTCACATACCCAGCCTTGGCTGATTGATCAGCTGTTGTATTTCCCCTATAGGGAAAATATGGAAGCTGACCCATTAGACAAGGCGAGAGCATTCTAGAGTGCCACCACACACTGAGCTGTCACGGCAAGTGACCTCACTACTGAAGAAACTCTAAGTTCATTGCTGAGAAGGCACTGAAGTTTCTAGGCTCATGAACCAAAACACAGAGTGAAAAACGCAATGACCATGTTGGCTGTATTTTTGCCAGCTCCCTCCATGTGCTCTTGGGAAATCCCAGCAGGACTGCCTACCATTTTGTGTGCCAGGACAGTAATGTCTAATCTATGCATTAAATCAAATAGTTGATAAAATGCAATTTTATCGTTGTCTTTGTGTGTATAAATAAGGCTGTGGATGTAAGATAAACAAAATATGCCTGGGTATATTTATTCTCTCTCAACAGCTCTGTCTGGCAACAATGCTAGTTATGGTCACGTACAGACCCCTAGCATTACAATCTATCATTGCAAAAAACATTTTTGAGCACAGGTAAGAGAATATTATCGTTATCATGGAAAACATGTTGCTCTATGTTGAAAAACATCCAGAGTACAACCACTGAGACATCTTTTCATAAAGAATGATGTACAGTATGTACCTGGAAATAATCAGCCATCACAAACATTCTTGACTGAATTGTGGATACCCCACTCAAGGTGGTTTTTAGGGAACAATAGAGGCTATGTTAGAGCGTACATCAAAGACAACCAGGTCCCCTGCATATGAATTCCTGCTCTGGCTGAGTTGACTGTCGGAATACAAAGCCAGGTCAGAAATAAAGTCTGTATCATAATATGAATTCCATTGATTGATTGGCAGTATTTGCAAAAACAGGAAGACATGGGCTGCTCATTGCTGTGCCTACATTCTGATATAAAATATAAATACTTTTCAATGCTGACTTTCTACTGTATCTCACGTCCAAGCCTCATTAGCAAAGACAGGATTTATGATGGTCAGGCCAGACTATTCTCATACTGACACACATTTCTACCATGTGAAATATGCACTGGGAGAACTGGCACTTTCACTGGGCAGCAGGCCTCGGGTCATTTCCTAGCGGAAAGGAATTTGGCTCTTGAGCGTATCCAGCCCTTCAAACAAGCACTTTTGCTGTAAAATCCTGAGTGTACATTTAACACACAGAGTTTACGAATGCGACCGAATGGACCCGTGAGTGACCATTTAGTTTCATTCGTACATTCTCAGATCTAAATGAATACTCAGGAATTTACTGTGTTGTCTCTCTTTGTGCACTGAAATCTGTGCAACTCACGGTTACACACACCATGTCCCTTAAGCAATTGAAATGTGAGGAGCTGCTGCTAGAGAGAACACATCTAAAAGAAAATATAGAGTATAAAGTATTCCAACATTGTCAGTTTCATTGTCACATTGTTCAATCTTGTTCCATACTAAATTAATTGGGTGTAAAATGAGGACATCTATTATTAAGATAAAAGTAAAGTAAATAGGTTAATATACTGTAAGCGTGTTTACAGTGCCTTTGTACACGGTCTCTGGCTGCAGTTGAAGTATTACAAATTTAAGAAACAATATAAATGAAGCCCTCAGGCCTAGTGTGGCTAGAGGATTCAATTACATGACAACACACAGAGAAAAACACATCTCTGTGGACTGTTTCTATACCTCACACTGCTATACAAGAGATAAGGAGAGGAATCTGCCCTGATAATGTCACTGCCCATTTGTGTGCCCTTATCATTAAAACACAGCTAAATCATTTTCAAACACCCTTTAAACTAAGGTTACTGTTATAATGAGCATAACTTAGATTTACAGCACAACCGAAACCTGAGTCACCTCTGAGTGACCCTCATTGTTGTAGTGTATAAAGTAACATTTACATTCACGTACATTTACTCAATTACACTTTTACTTTACTCTTTTACTTTACTCTATATGGTTCTACTTTGTAGATTTAGATTATGAATACAAAACATACATTAACCCTATTTTATTCTTTGTCTATTAAAGAAAAATCACACCCGTGTGAACTGAGTGGTGTAAGGTCTGTCTGATGTAATGAAATCATGTCTGACGTAATGAAATCACACCCGGGTGTGATTTCATTACCTGGCTTTGTTTGTGCAGAAAAAATGAGCATGGTTGCTATGTTCACCCTGTTCACCCGGGTGTGATTTCATTACGTCATTACAACAGGGTGAACATAGCAACCATGCTCATTTTTTCTGCACAAAAAAGCCAGTTGTAGGAGTGGTTTACACCACTCAAAAATAGGCGATCGCGATGCAACAAGATGTGAGCTTGTAAGTGTAGCCTTAGGAACAAACAGGGACCATGCGGGCCATAGGTCAGGTGTCTATCTCCTGTTTCTGTAGCATAAGTACACCCCCTAGACATGATATTAGTTTGTCACAGGGACTTACCCACAATCCAACCATTAATGCTTAGTGCCAAGCAGGAAGGCACTGGGTACCATTTTTACAGTCTTTGGTAAGCCAGGGATTGAACCATGACCTCCCAGTCTCAGGTTGGACACTCTACAACCCATGGCTGAGTAGACTACCAGCTCAGTGGCCATGGGTTAGATCAGCTATTTTTGAAAGATTTTGACCATTTTTAAATCTTTTGAAAAAATGTTTTAATTTTGGTACTTTTTTTTGTGTGGCTTTTGCCTTTATTTTGTATATTTTATGGAGGGACAGACAGTAGGCTGATAGGAAATGGGGAGAGAGATGGGGGGAAGATATGCAGTAAAGGCCGTCGGGATCGGGAGTCGAACCCGCGGAACACTGCCAGACTGGATTACCAGCCAAGGTGCCTGGACCGCTGAGCCACGGCCCAGGCCTAATTTTGGTACTTTAAGTTACCAATTTGATACCAATACTCAAGTAAAATGTTGAAAACCTGCGCAAAAAAATTATACAGGGTTTAAGTGGTTATAGGCCAGATTGTGGTCATGTCTACTGGATCCAAGAGTGCTGTGATGCTGTGCTTACCTACTATGTCCTCATAGGCATTCTCCTCTTTTAAAGTGCTTTTGCCACTGGGCCGACTGCGGGTCTCTGTGCTTCCAGTGCCATTCTCTGAAGGTGAGGATGGGTGGGAGGAAGGTAGGCTTGCAGCATCTTCTGACTCACATGACTCCCTGGAAAGGAATGAAAATTAATGTCAAAGGACACAAAAGACACATTCGAATTTCACAGAGTACCGGGAAAGACAGAAAGGTTAAGAGTAAGACAGACAACGAAATAGAAAGAGTCATGGTGTTGAGATAATAGTAAAGAAGGTCTGGCTCTCTCCTGACATCCTCCACTGGCCAATTACTGTAGAACCAAGACAAGGCCACGAGTGATTTGAATGAGTTTAGCTGTCTCTCAAAAGTGTTAAACCCGTAGCTGACATTTTTCAGAGACAGAGGGGAAAATGCTAATGAGCACAGGCTATTAAGGGAAATTGAGGCCAATGCATTACAATGGTGGCAGTGCTGCGCATCGCGCGCATTCCTTCTCCGCTCGGTTGTTGGGATCACCACTTTGGAATATTTTAACACTACGACAAGCGATTACACCGTTTTAAAGTGGATTTTCATGACAAGCAACTCGGCGATCGGCGCAGTGGCTCTTAGTGAAAACACGGCAGGGAGATCTGGAAAACGATTGTTTAATCACGGCATTAAAACTGTTAAAAAAGCAGACAGCATTATGCACTCTATACCGTGCACAACCTAGCACATGATCTCTCAACGCTGAAGTGGTGCAGTTGTACAGCTTATACAGTATTAGTGCAGAAATGTCCGCCCTGTCGCTCCAATGATGGCTTGTGGTTTTAAAGGATGGTCAGAACTTCCTCGGCCACAGGAATGTTAAACACAGCCTAAGTCAGCCTTAGTCAGGGATGTTAAAGGATTTCCTCTTAATCGCACAACAGGAAGACGTAGTAAGGCGCTGTCCACGCTCATTGGACTGAAGGCATCATATCTGAGGATTGCTGGAGGAACATACAGAGTGAGGACTCCTAGCTACACCTACACCTATATATACAGTACATATATGTTTTAGTCTTTGTGGAAATTCCTATTGTGCCTGCATGTTGTTTGAACCTGCTGTTTAATTTTAACCGTGTCTTTTTTTAGCACCGCTACCAACGCCTCTCCCTCAAGAGGCCATGACTTTGTATTGTATTAGTAGTATTTGTTCTTAATGACATGCCTGTTTACATGAAAGTTAAAAAGCAGTGCACTATAGTAATAAGAATAAGTATGTTTATATTGTTAGACAAGAAGGGTCATTAGTCCATTTTAAGTACACAATAACATCTTCATTGTCAGTGGTCTTTTATTCACGTGTTGAGAGTGTACAAATGTAACCAAATAGACCCATTAAGGGTTAGAAATTTATAAAATACCACTGAGGATTTGACTTTACCGTACTTTTACTACTGGAAAAGAATACGTTATCTAGTTTAATCTTGATTGGCTATTTGAACCCTTAAAACTACAAAGCTTTAATATTAAAATATAGCGTTAAAATGAACAGGAATCAATAGTAGGCTAGCTATCACCAATCAATCTCAATGTAACATATTAATAACAATATTACCATTCATAGAAAGAACAAATAACTCATACATATATACAGTTAGCCTGGCTAATAAGCCAGACTCAACGGCTGATTCGGTCTGGCTTATTAGCCAGGCTAATATACAGTAGCCTACATGCTCACAGGGAGCATAATGTTCTGTGCACTGGCTGAGACACTATACTGTTTATTATTATTTATTACAAATGCAGATGTTTTTATTGTTTGAGAATGTAGGACCAGAGGACCAGAGGTAGACAACCATACTGGGACTGATTTGAGACAGACAATTCTAAAGCATTCAAACCGTGAAATACTGTAACTGTATGATTCATTTTTCATGAATAACCAAAGACATACTGTAAGCACACTGATTCTCTTGTCTCACCTCTTGGGGGAGCATCCCTTGGCCTTCTGCATCTGTGTTACGCTGGGCGCAGGCGTTGAAGGCAGTGGTGGGGGGGACTCAGAAGGCCTGCTAGGAGGTAGTCCATTGGCTGACAACGTGCTCTTCTGGCTTCGGTTGGCATCATACTCAAAAGTGCGTTTAGGTTTCGGCAGGGGGTTGACTGGTGCACCCCCAGTGGTCTGAGGGCCGGCTGGCTCAGGACTCTCAGACCTTACTGAGCTCACACTGAACCTCTGTCTGAGTTTAGAGAGCTTATCGCATACCAGTAGAGTGTCCGGTTCCGTGGTCACAGAGCAAATACTACTGCGCTTACTAGTGCATGTACTGTCTAAGTCCTCTGGCCCGCCTATCGTGAAGGACTTTTGTCTTGTCTTGTCTGGAGCATAGCAGTTGTTCAGATACTGTGGAGGGGCCAGGCTGGGGCTCTCCTTCAGGGCCTGCTCTATCTTCTGTATCCTGTTGAGGACTGCCGATGTCTCCTTCCGAGCAGACAGGGAACGCAGGAATGTTCCTGAGGCCTCTGTCTTGCCAAGCCTTTTCTGGAAGCGGCCCAGAACCTCTTTGTCTGCAACAGCCTTCTCTTCCTCCGTCTCTGTGTAGGAGCACTCCGAGAAGGCCGTGCTCATTCTCCGCACCCCCTTGAAGTCAAACGTCTTCTCACTGCAGGGAGAAGAGAGAAGGCTAGGGCAGCCCTCACTGCCCCCCACGCGTTCTGCTCCTGGTCTTTTATCCAGACACAAGCTCATCCTAGGCAGAGCCACCCTCTTGCACTCCCATTCTGAGATCTTCTTACGGATAGTAGTGGAAGCAACACCCTGAGACAGGGTCCGCTTGTGGCCTTGGTTATAGGACGGCCCCAGTGAGAATGTGCTCCAGCTCAGGGGTCCACCTTTAAGTCCATCTCCCCCTGGGAGTTCCCCTAGTGCCTGGGTCTGCTTCTGCTCCTGTGTACTCTGGCTTTCCTGACACACCTGGCCTGCAGCTGGGGGCTTGTATATAGAGAGCCTGTTGTCCAGGCACCCGATGCTCTGAGACTTGGTGAGTCGGTTATGGGAGTCAAAGTCGGCAGAAAGCGAGGAACCACCGCGTAGGCTAGCAGTCTTGCTACTCCAGCCGGCACGCCCCAGGAGCCTGCCGTCAGTTTTCACGTACTTGCTCTGCTTGGCGGAGCTCTCACCGTCGTCAAGGACAGTCTGCTGGCACCGCGCCTGGTTTGCAGAGAGGATGGGTGGTGGGGATGTACTAGACTGGCACCTGAAACAACAGAGGTGTGTGTTTAAAGGGGTGCCAGATCTCATTCAAAAGCATTTCCTTTCTTAGAACATCCACGTTTTAAATTGTATAGCAAACTTTAAAACAACAACAACAACAAAAAACTTTAAATATTAACTTGAGAAAGTTATAATTGCTCTATGTAGAATTAGAGTCTTAAATACATGAGAAACGTCATTAGTCACCTCAGGTGAGTTGCAGCATTGGATGAACATTTTGTCAAATCTACAACCTCAAATGTAAAAAAAAAAAGAATCACACCCGTGTGAACTGAGTGGTGCAAGGTCTTATATAGCCTGATCAGCTGTGGTCTGACGTAATGTCAGTGACCATAGTAACCATGCTCATTTTTTTGGGTCCCACGTACAGGTACACACACGTACAGGTACACACATACATAGACACATACAGACAAAGCTGGTTGTTGGAGTGGTTTGCACCACTCAAAAAACCATTCTTGAGGAAATAGAAGAAGAAAACTTACAGTATGTATGACCATAAACCTTTAAATATTTCTGACGTACTGTAATAGAAAGTATGAACTTTCCGCACTCATTCAATAACTAATGGAAAGTACTGTGTATTTTGACATAACTTTGGCAGTATGAGATCCAAATTAAAGCCAAATCAAATACAGATCTAGAATGAAAAAGGCCTCTATAGATTTTTCCACGTAATTAAAATGATTTAGGGAAAATTAAAGCGGACCCCACACACAAAGAATTATCATACCACAAACCAAGACATGACATACGACAGCCTTACCTCTAAAAAGCCTTTCTGCTCTTCTCCTAATCCTTGTGTTACGAACCCAAAGGCTAACTGATATGTGCAGGCAGGCTGATAGTCCCATGGCCAATGCTGACTACATCATTGTTCACCACCACTAGACACACACTCTTACGTAGTTTGCTACAGAGGTTCCCAGAGAGAGAACACAGCTTTCCTCATAATCCTCGCAGGTCCCTGACACCTAAAACACTCATCGACTTTCAGGAACTCTGTCACAACTTGGCAACAAGCTGACTCTTGCGAAAGTGAGGCGTTGGGAGATCTGATGTCACAGCCTTGGTTAAAATAACAAGCATTGAACTGGAAGGATGAAGCTGAGGGCTGTGGACTATGATCCAGGCAGGGATGCAGGTTGGGACAGATCTGGCTTCACACCTCTCCACCCTGCCCTTCTTGCTTCTCACATGCTCTAGGGTGGGGATATTGTTAATAACACCTGGGAACCTGTAGGCACTACCCAGGAGTTTCCGTGTATGTCACTTGACTCACTTCCCATAAATTCAACCCCTATGGGTAACAGGTCATAATGGACTTTGATCAGTAGCCTAATATTTACTTTTCAGTTACTACTGATAATTACATATTTGTGTATGACGATTATTCAGATTACGATCATAGCTTAAGCATTCAAATCGATAGTTTAGTCAGTAGTGTGGATTTAAAGAACAACTTTGTTTTCATGGAATCATTTTATATTGGGGATGGTTAATATAACCGAGATGTGATTCAAATAAAAAATGACAAACATTGGAAATCCTCATTCTACTACTCTGCCACCACAATGTGGAATTAAGGATGTTAATCACTTGTTTCTTTAAAATAAGCCCTGAAAAAAACATATATCAGAAAGCTACAAGAGGAGTTACATATGAATTCCCATTGAAATGAGGGGTCATACACTGCTGCTGTCTTCCCTCTTTCTCATCTGTAAATATAGCTATTTTTATTTATTGATGACATGTATTCATGTGTTAATTGCGACGGTAGGTCGCAGTTTACTATGAAAACATGCATCTCGCGTCCGTCACACACTCCATATATGGCCAATACAGAATTCTTTCCATGTTGATCTGACCTCATCAAACCCTGTACACTCACTCAAGACACGCTCCATATATGGCAATATATGGAGCGTGTCTTGCTTCTCGCCCTCAGGGCGTCTTACTGGTATTCTATGCTCTGAATTGAATACATAGGAGGACCACAATGGTCCCCAGGATTTGTTTTTTGTGTTATCCTTTTAGCCTAAATGTTTTATTGTACCCAATGTACTATAATTCAGTTGAGATGTGAAACAAATAGGTCAAATAAAATGTTATATACAAAAATGTATTTTAATTCAAATATTCAGGTCCATTTATTATCTAGCTGCTCTCTTCCCTTGCCTCGTTGATGGGCTGGCAAAGCCACCGCTGAGTAAGTGTAAACACCTACCATTGTCTCAATCAGGCCGAATCAGGGATCTTGCAGGATATTTTTTACAGTCAACTACAAGAAGTGAAGTCATTCATTCAGAGAGAATAATACCTTGGTCACTACCCAAATATAATACTGGACAAACAGTCATTCATTGCCTTCTCTATAATCACTGAAATGACTCAGACTCAGACTTTATTTGAGTGCTGATTCATCTGCATCGAATTAGACGTTTTATTAGGTTATTGCGACCGCAGGTCACATTTACTATGTAATCGTGCATTTCCCGTCAGTCAGTTAGTCAGTTGTTTGGTTGGTGACCCCCTCGTGACATCACGTGACATCATCAGGGATGATGATCCATCCATCCTGCCTCTTCGATGTCTCCCTTTTGACTGATACCTGTCCATTTAAACTCTAGACGGGCCTGCCCCAAAGTTATTAGTGCAGCCGCGCCCGGCAGCCGGTGAAAACTAGAGTTCTCAACAGGCCAGAAAATTAAGGCCCAGCCCTACCTGGGCCCTCATCAAACCCTGTACACTCAAGACACTGCCCCCGCTGCCACCCTTAGATCTCCATATATGGAGCTGACCTGTTCTGACATTCCATATGTTGATCTGACCTCATCAAACCCTGTATAGTGTACACTCAAGACATGCTCCATATATGGCCAGTACAGAATTCATTCCATATGTTGATCTGACCCCCCATGCCAAAGCGCCAGCGCTCGCCCAGCAGTCTGCTGTCACCCATGTGGATGCGTGCAGTGCCGTGCACGCATCTCGCCCTCAGGTCTCGCTTCTCGCCCTCGGGCGTCTTACTGGTTATTAATCCAGAATCGCCAGTCTTATATTTACCAGTTCTTGGCGTCTCTGTCGCCTGGCAACGCTTTGCTTCTGCGTTGTGACATCGTTGAAAGAATAATAATTACTGAAGAGCTTGGCGTGACAGACCTAACCTTGAATTTAACCTGGGCAGAGGTTGAAATATGTGTGTTTGTGTGGGAATTAATTAAGCTGACGTCGCTTAATGAGCGTCACGCCTGTCACAGACATGTGCAGAGCAAGTTCAGTCAGGAAACTCAGTGCAGTTGCTGGCGGCCGTCCATTGGGCCTCAACTCCACGTCCACATCTTAGAGTATATATGAATAGAGACGGCACCCGAGTTCTCCTTCCATCCACTTGCATTAAGTTGCTCAGAAGCGCATGAGGCGATTTCACTCCTCCGGTTAGGAACAGAGTGCATTCTGGGATTGATTGGGCCAAAGACATGAACGCGCTGCCATTGCACTGAAACCGCGTTCACGTGTCATCATGAACGTGCGCAATGATAGTCAACGGACCAGCGCGTTCATGTTCTTGGCCCAGCGTTGCAATACCAAATTCGGCCACTATGTCCATTGCGCCTCAGGGTTTCCTCCGGGTGCCGTCTCTATTCATATATACTCTAAGGTCCACATCCATTCATCCAATCACACACTCATTTCATTCTCAGACCGCTCTATTTAATCTGGAAGTTTGCACTGCTCATTCCTGCTTGCTTTGCTGCTGTCATGCTGCTGCTGCAGTGCTGCTGCACTCACCACTGCCGTGTTGCTCAAACACTGCTGCACACCCACCACCACCCCAGCTACCACCTGTTGTTTTGGATCTGCTGTTATGTACGGGGGATTCAGAGTCCCTATGGTTGGGACTGATGCACATTATCAGAGTACATAAAAGATGATCCAATTCATTGCCAAACCATAATAAATATATTGCTCATTTTATAAAATTAAGGTTTCATGACATTTTAGGTTTTATGACCTCAATTACACCCAAACAACTTGAACTTTGAACATTCAGTGGATTTTCTGTGGTCTGGGATTTTCTCTATGTCTGTGAAGCCTTTTGAGCTGCAATGAAAACCGCAAAACAGTGAAAACAGTGACATCTGCTGGCAAATCCCATTGTCATATATGGGATTTGCTGGCTCTTACATCACACTCCACAGGAAAATCAGAGCACTTGAATGTTCAGGTTTTTTGGGTGCAATTGAGCTCAGAAAACCTAAAAGAAATATATAGCCTATATATACAAAAACTTTTTTTTATGTCACCATCCCTTTAAATAAAAATATATTCTATCCATTCATGAGTTGTCCTTACTGAACTGTGGTGTAAATGGTAAATGGTGCATTTATATAGCGCCTTTATCCAAGGCGCTTTACATAGATTGTGCATTACATTCACCCATTCACACACACATTCATACACTGATGGCGGCGGAAACCATGCAAGGTACCAACCAGCACATCAGGAGCAATTAGGGGTTCAGTGTCTTGCTCAAGGACACTTCGACACTAACTCTGGGGGAGCCCGGGTTCGAACTGGCGACCTTGCGGTTACCATCTGGAAACTCTACCACTGAGCCACCGCCGCCTCTAGTCACCATCCCTTTAAATAAAAATATATTCTATCCATTCATGAGTTGTCCTGACTGAACTGTGGTGTTGTTATGACAACTGGATTTCCCTCGTGGGATGAATCTATCAATCTATCTACCGAGTGCCAAGACTCATATTAACAACAAAATGATTATTATAACCATATTAACACACTGCTATGCAGACACCCGTTTCGTCATAGAAAAAGAACAGTGTGTACCATCATGCACAATAAAGTCTGTTGGATGCTTGGACACTGCTGGAGAAAAGCTGCTTTATACCTGACAGTATGAAAGTATGAAATGCTAAAATATGTAGCATAAGAATGATAATCCATTATGTTTTGTGTTGTGTTAACTGTCTTGTGTATGACAGCATCCATGCATTTTAGCATAACCCAATGTAACAAATGTAACCAAATAGACCAATAATGGTTGGATACATTTGTACATTTTCAAAGTTAGGATTTTACAGTAGAATCTGATTCTGTTGGTCTGGATCTGACAAGCATTTTTAAGTCCAGTTTTGGCAGTGGACAGAGAGCTTCAGCTGGGTCGACCACACATATACAGAGCTTCAGCTGGGTCGACCACACATATACAGAGCTTCAGCTGGGTCGACCACACATATACAGAGCTTCAGCTGGGTCGACCACACATATACAGAGCTTCAGCTGGGTCGACCACACATATACAGAGCTTCAGCTGGGTCGACCACACATATACAGAGCTTCAGCTGGGTCGACCACACATATACAGAGCTTCAGCTGGGTCGACCACACATATAGAGAGCTTCAGCTGGGTCGACCACACATATACAGAGCTTCAGCTGGGTCGACCACACATATACAGAGCTTCAGCTGGGTCGACCACACATATACAGAGCTTCAGCTGGGTCGACCACACATATACAGAGCTTCAGTGCCAGTGACAACTTGGCTGCTGGCTCCTCCCACTAAGGCTTCCAGGGCATACCGGCCACAAACCACTTCCTGTTTGCTGACCAGGATGGAGAGAGCCGGTCACGCACTATTACTTTTCATCACTGATTGATGACATCTGCAAGTCTATCATCCCTTACTGAGAATCCACGCACGCACGCACACGCACGCACGCACGCACGCACGCACGCGAACGCACGCACGCGAACGCACGCACGCACGCACACACACACACACACACACACACACACACACACACACACACACACACACACACACACACACACACACACACACACACACACACACACACACACACACACACACCTAACAAGGTTTTGTTATGTGCTCTGCTGCTGAAACACTGCATACATTTCTTTTGGGGATTTTGTATTAGCATTAACATACGGTAACATAACACTACCAACACTACCCACGAGTTCACATACTTGGATAACTACAAGTCTATTCATTAACTACAACCACCTCATCTATTTTGTAAGTGAGTATTTCAACTAAGCTTACATTGAAACTACATAGAGAACAGCTTATATCCTCATTCAGACAGGTAGTTATATGAACATAGAGTAAGTACAGTAGAAGTGCAATAGTTAACTAAGCGATTTAACCAATATTCTTTCTGCAACAGGGGTTTCAATATTTTTCAGCCCAAGGACTCCTTAGCTGAGAGAGAGATGAAGCAGGGACCCCCACTACATAATTGGATACACGTTTGACAGCACTATCAGTGTTGGATTCATGTATTTTCAGACATGGAACCTCTTAAACCGTCAATACTTAGTAAACCTGATCTTTCACTCTGTAATAGGGATGCTAGGGAAGTGATTAATGTTTAAAAATATATCCTATCACACAAACGTTTTGGCGGCCCGGGTCCGGGACCTGTTGAAGACCCCTGTTCCGCAACACTGTTTTACAATGAAGTATAGGTATAATACGTATAATAGGAATGAATTGGCAAAACATGGAAATTGATTTGTGTGGATTTGTTATGTAAAAAAAGGGTTATTATGATGTCACTCAAGTGGTGTATTTGGATTGGGCCTTTTGGCTCAAAGGCTTTCAGCTTTCAAGAATAAACCAAAAATACACAGGGAAGACACATTGGTATATGCACACCTAGGTGTCTATTAGAGTAATGTTAACTCCATAGACACATACTGTATGTCTACAATACTATATGTGACCTTCTTTACAATTAAAAACATGATGACTTGAATGATGTGCACTTTTGTGAAAAGGAGATGCTTTATAATAGCTATATAATAGCTTTATAATACAGAAAATATTCAAATGACAAATCAAGTGTCACCGAGTGTGAGATAGAATAGGTAGTTGTGAAGGTGCGCTCACTGCGCTGTATAGCCAAGTTTACCATAATTATCCATGTTGGAGTTGCTTTCTATAATTCAATGGTGAGCGCTGTTTACTAAGTGAGCAGCTTGTTACCATTTAAACCATTCCTTACTACCCTGTTAACATATTGTAAGCATCACAACTATATTACTCATCCATTCCAAATCAGATGACAAATGATCTACAAATTATGAAATCCATAAAATACAGAATCTTGTTTTCCTATATATCAATCATTCAGCAAGGAATTGATTTGAGTAAGGTCACTGATGATAATAATGTTATTAAGGTTTGTTTGTTTCTTCTCTTCTATAGCAGAAGGACTTTGCCTCTCAATATGTTAACAAAAACATGCTTCAGCTCATTATTAACAGTTCAGATTCGTCAATGGGGCCATATTCCAGAATATCAAATCCTCCTTACAGGATCAGGGAAAGTCCTATCACAGAATTGTTGAAGAATCAAACAGCTGTACTTTCCCATGAATGGAGAAAAAAAGAAAGGGGAAAACAGCTGTGAATTGATCCCTCTCGGAAAGAAATTCTTCAACGTTGGCATATTTCTCAAATGTCTCACTTCACTTCTCTTCTCAGAACAAAAGCACACACAAAAAGGATCTAATTTGGGACTATGACAGACATAGAACATCTGATGACATGTCATGTGGCATCAATCATCAACCTCACCAACAACCAACCTTCCCCATCCTAGATGTAGGCCTGTCACAATTAAATAGCAGATCTACAAGCTCACAATGCATCACAAGCTAGTGAGCTTGTATATTGCCTACTTTCACAATTCTTTTAATAATTTGTACGAAATGTTTAAAGTGTCAAATTATTCAACATATTATGGCCTTTTTTGGCCATGGTACATTATTTATTGGGGTTATTGGTACTGGTCATTGTCAGCAATTTCTTTGTATTTTTAAGGTATTCGTCATGTGCAACCTAAAAGCCTACTTTTTGAGTGGTGTAAACCACTCCTACGACTGGCTTTGTTAGTTTACGTGTCTGTCTGTCTGTCTGTCTGTCTGTTCGTACCAAATGAGCATGGTTGCTACGGTCACCCAGTTCACACGGGTGTGATTTCATTACGTCAGACATTACGTCAGACCACAGCTGATCAGGCTATATAAGACCTTACACCACTCAGTTCACACGGGTGTGATTTTTTTTATATACGTTGAATGTTCAATCCCCAAAATACAATTAACCCATTTAGGCCTGACCTCGAAATTTAAAAAAAAATCTTCTAAATCCTCCAGTTTTCTGAAATAAATATTTTCACGATTTTTTAAAAATAGCAGACCTACAAGCTCGTAGCGCGCCACTCGGTGGCGCGCTATGAGCTTGTAGATCTGCTATTTTTCAATAGCTAAATTATAACATAATGTTTAAAACACCAAAAGGGTTCCCACCCAAAATGGGTTAAATCATTAATCACAATGATCTGTATGCCAATGAATCATCAACTAAAATGCCATGATTGTGACAGCACTACCTAGATGCTGATCAGTCACTGACCTGTCTGGGGTGTCTCGTTGAGGTTTAGCCTCCCCTGCACGAGGCGCAGCCTTGGAACTCTTGTTGGCAGTCATGGTTTCCTGCAAACCGCCCACTCATCTGATGAAGGGACACAATGGCATAAGGGATGGTGTTTAACACTGGTACACATAACCAGACATACATACATGGCCATTGTTTAACTTAACCTTGAGCTGACTTGAGCAAACCATAGCTCCTCTGAGGTTGTTTTGACTCAATCAGAAGATTAAGTTGTGGTGGGAATTAAGTGTGACTGAAAATATCCTTGAAATAGGAAAGTATAGACAATGAAAGAAATCTGTAGCTAATAGAATATTAGGCCATAACCATGACAAATACAGTATGACCCCTAATCCAGAGCCATATCAAATATCAATTGAGTGACTTCACTAAATTCCTAACAGTTTGAGTAAACACAGTACAGCACACAGCAGAGGGGCAAAGTACTGTCATACAATCACTGTTGCCCAGAATTTTTAGTCCGATCTCAATTTTGGACAGTCCTAGACCAAAAGTGCAACATTTTCTAATCAATGTATACAACAAAATAGACAAAGAGTTTCTACTTCAGAACAATGAACTTGAATACATTTAATTTAAACGCAAGTGAGCCCTATTCAAAAGATTTAGCCAATCAGGATGGAGTCTGAAAGACCCGTTTCATTGAATGGCTCTAGAGAGACTGTGTACCAATTTGTGTGATGTTTGGACAAAATCTGCAGGTGCACTGACAGTGGCGCTATAAGAGGCCAATGTGAAAACCTTGGGGCAGAGGTTCAGCTGTGGCATTCAGGGGGTGTGTGTGCAGAGTATGGCTGCGATCAAGCCAACGGTGCCGGAGATTAGCTGTCCACAGACACACAGACACACGGACGGACACACACACACACACACACACACACGGACGGACGGACGGAGTGCAAAACATACTCTCTCCCCGCATGCCTCCGGCCTGGTGGAGACAATAATCAATCAAATAATGACTGATATATCAACCAGACCGATATCGGTAGTGCTCAGCTCTGGACACAACTAATCCTCAACCTAGCTTCTGTCCATTCTGATGGGCATACTGTCATCAAAGAAAAAATCACACCCGTGTGAACTGAGTGGTGCAACTCCCCTCTCCCATCTCCATCCATCCCATCTCTCTCTCTCTCTCTCTCTCTCTCACTCTCTCTCATTAGTAGGCAACAGTGCAGCACTATCTCTCTCTCTCTGTTTCTGGCACAACAGCGCCCCTACTGGTACTCATTGGTACTCGTGCTCATAGTCACATAGTCACATAGTCACACACAAACATAGGTTAACACGGACATTGCTGTTCCTTGGAGTGGTTGCACCACTCAAAAATCACTCAGGAGCAGGTTCCACAGGTATACTGGAAGTGTACTTAAAATTGAGAATGATGCAAAGGGAAGAACACCTCTGCCAATATGAGGCCGAAGATGCGTGCGTGCGTGCGTGCGTGCGTGCGTGCGTGCGTGCGTGCGTGCGTGCGTGCGTGCGTGCGTGCGTGACTATGTGTGCATGCACGGGTGCGTGACTATGTGTGCATGCACGGGTGCGTGTGTGTGCATGTTTTTAATAAGGCAGCCAACATTAACAGACTAGACTCCTCTACTGGCTCATGACATGTTGTCTGTCTTTTCCCATGAATGTGTTGAGCTAGAGAACCGCTGGAACTAAAACAGTGTTTCTATTACAGACATGAGTTTTATCATCTGTATAGGAAAGTTGTGGTTTCGGTACAACAGACTCTCGTGGACACACAGTCTCTCTGCACAGGAAAACCCTAGGTGTTCATTTAACTCAGAGAGTGTACGAATGTTACCTTTGCACAATCTTTAAGTTACAAATGGATACATGAACACTCAGGATTTTACTGTCTGTCTAATGTTAAGCAAATGCTTTTCTTTTGCTGTATAAGATTTACAATACTGTACCTACCTACATACGTACACAAATTATATTGTAGATCAGCTGCATGTCAGTTAAACACCATGAAAAGGAAACCCCAAGACAGCGGAGCGGCATTACTATGTTATAACACTTTCCTGGACAATTACAAAGACCTGCAATCAACAATTCCCTCTCCCTTCAATCCAAAGGCCATTGGCCTAGAAAGAAAATCACTTCTATCTCAATTCTCCATCTCTAAAAGGTTATGGCTTAGAAGGAGGTCAAATGAGATCTGTCTCTAGAGACCAGAGGTGATGGATGGGACAGTCCTTGTCCGAGCTTTGCTCAGGAGCAACTTGTTTACAGGAAGTTGTTGTATGGACTATGGAGAAGGCAGCCAACCAGCAGTGGGTCTGTGTCCTATAGAGACAGATGAGAAGCCAATGCATGCAGCCAACCAGCAGTGGGACTGTGTCCTATAGAGACAGATGAGAAGGCAGCCAACCAGCAGTGGGACTGTGTCCTATAGAGACAGATGAGAAGCCAATGCATGCAGCCAACCAGCAGTGGGACTGTGTCCTATAGAGACAGATGAGAAGGCAGCCAACCAGCAGTGGGACTGTGTCCTATAGAGACAGATGAGAAGGCATGCAGCCAACCAGCAGTGGGACTGTGTCCTATAGAGACAGATGAGAAGGCAGCCAACCAGCAGTGGGTCTGTGTCCTATAGAGACAGATGAGAAGGCAGCCAACCAGCAGTGGGTCTGTGTCCTATAGAGACAGATGAGAAGGCAGCCAACCAGCAGTGGGTCTGTGTCCTATAGAGACAGATGAGAAGGCAGCCAACCAGCAGTGGGTCTGTGTCCTATAGAGACAGATGAGAAGGCAGCCAACCAGCAGTGTGTCTGTGTCCTATAGAGACAGATGAGAAGGCAGCCAACCAGCAGTGGGACTGTGTCCTATAGACAGATGAGAAGGCATGCAGCCAACCAGCAGTGGGACTGTGTCCTATAGAGACAGATGAGAAGGCATGCAGCCAACCAGCAGTGGGACTGTGTCCTATAGAGACAGATGAGAAGGCATGCAGCCAACCAGCAGTGGGACTGTGTCCTATAGAGACAGATGAGAAGGCAGCCAACCAGCAGTGGGTCTGTGTCCTATAGAGACAGATGGGAAGGCAGCCAACCAGCAGTGGGTCTGTGTCCTATAGACAGATGAGAAGGCATGCAGCCAACCAGCAGTGGGACTGTGTCCTATAGAGACAGATGAGAAGGCAGCCAACCAGCAGTGGGCCTGTGTCCTATAGAGACAGATGAGAAGGCATGCAGCCAACCAGCAGTGGGACTGTGTCCTATAGAGACAGATGAGAAGGCATGCAGCCAACCAGCAGTGGGACTGTGTCCTATAGAGACAGATGAGAAGGCAGCCAACCAGCAGTGGGACTGTGTCCTATAGAGACAGATGAAAAGGCATGTAGCCAACCAGCAGTGGGTCTGTGTCCTATAGAGACAGATGAGGAGAGATGCAGCCAACCAGCAGTGGGACTGTGTCCTATAGAGAGAGATGAGGAGAGACACAGCGTTCCTGTAACAGTGACTGTTGCTGAGGGGACAGGGGGGAATGCATCTTAATTATGATCGCAATCAGAAAAGGGTCTGGTCCTGTTCTATGTTCATATTACCTGCTTTGAGCCACTGCGGAAATGGCGCAGTATTAAAAGCACAGTAGCACCTAATCCCACAGAAACGTACTGTACTGTACTGTACTGTACTGTACTGTACTGTACTGTACTGTACTGTACTGTACTGTACTGTACTGTACTGTACTGTACTGTACTGTACTGTAGCCAAATCAGGTGTGCTTTGTCTGGGCTTTTTTCCCTACCTTCACGGCCATATCCTAGTTACTTTGTAGCACTAGCTAAACTTGCACTCTACTTATGTTACCATTCAACCGGGCATTTGTTGAATAGGGTTCATGCCATTTACACTTGGAACGCTTGGAATTGGATTGAAGCAACTTGCTAAATATGCCAAATTTGTAAATTGAAATTGTATTTGTTACCTCTGATATCTACCAGCTGCCGCTTGGTCAAATTGAAAAAGAGAGGGAAAAAAACTATATATACGTATATATGGCTATACATTTTGTATTTACTCATTCAAAAGGTATTGGAAAATAGCAACAAGCTTTTAACAGTTTGGCAGCTCTCACACACTCTTACTACATCACATTTGAGATGAAATCAATTGTTATTTCATGTAGCTTTTAACTGCTTCGCAACAATGTGACAAACAGGCCACAAAGGTCCAAAATGGAGTTTGGTGCATAAACACCAAGGCGTTAGCCAACTAACTTCCTGACGTCTGATAGCATCTCCTTACACTAAATAACAAGCTATAAATACGAATTTTCAAAACAAAATCTAGAGGACCTTTGAAGCACAATCAAAGGTCCTCAACTACGGACATAAGACACATTTTCTCTTGAGATCGGTCAAAACTCAATGCAGTAAAACTCCAGAAGAGTTGTTCAGTATTAATTAAGCATCTGTTGTGTGCAAATCTTCACTGTTACTTTATGTACACTCTCAGAGTTACACTGTGGAGTTTAGTGCCAACGAGGGTGATTGCTCATGTTACTCATGTTGCTCATGCTCATGATGGATGTTGCCATCATTAGTATGTATTAGACATTAGACAGTGATTGATTGGTAATAATAACACTAATACAAGTGAGTTCAAGTCTAAGACACATGCCTAAATGCTTTACCTCCGGCTTACGATGTACTGCTCAATAATAAGAAGAGAGTCTTATGTCTAGTTGTCTACTGTTTCATCCAGTCCGCTGTCTAAATGCACGTAAAGTGTTGGTTGGTGACCAACTTGGTGTACGTTGTTTCACACAGTGTGTTAACAGTGTGTCAACTCTGTATGTACAAATGAAATGCTTGGGGTCCATTTGGTTTCATTTATACAGTCTCAGAGCTACAAATTGATAAATTGACACTGAGGATTTTACTTTGTATGTGGCAATGTCAAGGGATGAATAAAACTGGCTTATAACCAACCATAGAGTTAAAAAGCAGTGAGGGGCACTCTTATCATCATACATCAGCCAATCAAATCATCCCATTCCATGCTACAAACACATTCTGTGCTCCAAACCCATTCCGTGCTCAAACAGACATACTGTACACACAAAGCTGTCCATAGGAGGGGCTAGCGCCCCTTAAAAATAATAGAGAGGGAACCGGAAATCTTCGCCCATTCACCTTTTCACCCATTCTTCCGGGTTGGAAAAGTATGACGGGCATGGACTATTTGGGGCCTCTGCGAGTCGTATTGCATGTGCAGTAGTGTACCTCAGTGCACAACCCTGTGCACAAGCTCTTGCACACAGGACCTATAGAGGGTATGCGCTAGCTCTGGTCCATAGCTCTGGTCCATAGCCCTAATGCCAAAATCCCCTTTTGGCCAAAAAGTACCATTTATACATGTAGGCTTTCTAATGACACAACCCGCCTTTGTTTTGATGACTAGCAAAAACGTTCTTTTTATTTACGCTAAAGACGAGAGGCTGGTCTGCATTCATGCGAGCCCCGGAAGTCGAGAGTAACATAGCTCTAAATGCAACGCATTAGAGCTATGGACCAGAGCTAGGTATGCGCATGCATGAAGTGAATGGCAAATTGAGTGGCAAATTGAGTGGCAACGTGAGTGGCAAAGTGAGTTTAACATTGTTTAATGTCGTTTAATGCAATCAGATAAGGATAAGACATTTCTGTTTGGAAGTTTTTTGCCACTCAGTTGCGTTCCCACATAACAGGGCATGCAAACCTCACACCTTTGGGGGGGGGGGGGGGGGGGGGGGGAGAGTGCCATTTTGAAGGTGATAAGTCACTATACCTGGCCAATGGATAGGCATATATATAGCAGAACAACAACAGTGCATCAAAGGTTAAGCGACGCGTTGTTAGCTTGTAGATCAGCTATTTTCAGCACGGAACACTTTGTACGACGAAGAATAAATCATGCATTACTGCACTTCACTAGTCTGTAGGAGCCGGAGGGAGATGTATTTTGTTGGCCGTTCAAGGCGATATAGACACATACCTCCTCGACGCAAAAATAACAAGCTATTGGAAGCTATTTTTCGTGGCACATTATGTTTAATCAAACAACAAGTTTCATCAGTGTTTGGGTCGGGAGTCGGGATGTTCTGTGTCTGCTGCCTGTCTGCCTGCATGACAGGATCATCATGCAGTTGCATGATGGGGATTTCTTTAGTTTCGCTCTAGACGCAAAGAGAATCGATTCTGTTTTCCCGAGATGTAGTAGACAGGATATTGTCTACTAGCCAGGAACTGATCTTGAGCAGCTCTGAACTCAGTAATCTTTCTACCTCCAATTTGTCTTGGTGTGAGACAAGAAGAGCAGCATCATCAGCAAAAAGATACAGATTGCAGCCACAGGCTGACTGCATATCATTTATGTATACTAAGAAGAAGAGTGGACCTAGAATGCTCCCCTGGGGGACTCCGCTTGTTAGAGGAAGAGGTGAAGATATTGTGCCATTAACCTCCACCACTTGTTCTCTGCTTCCTAAATAAGAGCGCACCCACTGTAGTGACATATTGTCAAACCCTAGAGCCTTAAGCTTCATTAAAAGAATGTTATAATTTACTGTGTCAAAGGCCTTTTGGAGGTCCATCATGACCATGCCACAATACTTTCCCCCATCAATTTCAGTCCTGATCTGATCTGTCAAATATAGCAGACAGGTATCGGTGGAGTGGGATTTTCTGAAACCTGATTGAAACTCAAATATAAGGTTCTGAGATGTTTATTTGATCATAAATGATTCTTTCTATGATCTTCGATATAGAGCTCAATATTGACACTGGTCGGTAGTTCCCAGGATCCAGTTTGGATGGATGGATGGATGGAAATATGGCGGGGTAAGAATGGTGGTTCCTTATTGGCTGTTGATGGTGGTGACGTAACTAAGGTACGTTTCAAGGTTGGTATAAGGTCAATAACGGGTCTAAAGGATTTAGAACAGCAGTTGTAATAGACATTAGTATGTAGCAGTACTTGCGCGCTCTGCTTGCGCACAAGTAGGCCATGTATGGCCTACTTGTGTGCAAGGCACAAGTTGGCACCTCGACAGAGTGCATTTCTAGTGTTACTATTTTGAAAGTAGATCGGCTATTGAACTATTTTTAAAGGTTTTTCAAAATAGTAAAAAAATGCCAAATACGTTTAGGGATAAGGGGTAAGAGGTGGCGCAACATATAGCCCATAATGTCAAATTATTTCTGTTTCTGTTTGGTCTTTTGCACATTTGTCTTGTAACAAAGAGGGTTTTTTTTCATCAGCACATTTTTACTCAAAGCAAATATCACTTGCAATAGTACAATAGTACTTGCAATTACAACCTTGACCAATTACAATGATATTTCAATGAGATGTTTTTGTACTAAATACTGGGACACACACACACACATTTGACAAACCTGGAATGTGGAATCGAAGCCAATGACACTAAGCCTGATTTAGACGATTGACGTTGACGACATTCAACATGACTTTATGAAAGATGGGAGGACACAACCCTTTTACATTTTAGTGCAGTCTCACAGCGTTTACATGTCTGACAACAGGATTTATACACACAAGTCCCTCAACAAGTGGTTTCCAAGCAACAGGATCAAGTGGCCGCATCATGGTTAAATCTGACCCAGCAATACTGAGGCAATGTTTTGCATCACTCCAAGTGATTCCGTCTGTTTAATAAATAAATGCAAAAAGTGCTTTCCATATCGTCACTGTGTGCGTTTACATACGGTTGAGGTGAAACTGAAGTAAGCCCTGGTCCAGTGCGTCACGCTGACGCACTGGACCAGGGCTAGGCATAAGTAGTCCTTTACATACATTAGCCAATTAAAGCCCAATATACCATAATTTTCCCCATCATTCACCAAATATCCAAGCCTATCACCATAAATGCCCCTGTACTGTTTACTGTGTTTACCTTTGATTAGTACTCGAGAGTCGATTATACAGTGTGATGTATATTTGTCTGTCACTAAATGTTTCATTGAATTGAATACACAGGACCCCAATGGAAATAAACAAGATTTAGTGCTTTCTTGGGTTCAATCCTTTTAGCATTGTATTTGTATTAAACTGTACTCTTCTGTGACTTTTTTGCAAACTGTTAATAAAGTATTCAATCAGTCAATCAATCAATAAAAAAAAACATCTAACAGCAATATTGACCAATATCAAATTCATGAAGCTATTATTTAGTACAAAAACATCTCATTGAAATCTCATTGTAATTGGCTTGAATTCAAATACCAATACCAGTGAACAGTGCATTAATTGCCTGAAGAGAGAAGCTAACAGAAGGAGCAAAGACTACAAAATGATGAAAAGAAGAAGAAGAAGAAATATAAACGTGTTAACATGTTAGTTAATAATGGGTGAATTAAAAAGCTATTTACATCTACTTTTGCTAATACAGATTTAAGGGATTTATGACTGTGTCATGTCCATTTCCCAAAGGACTAACAGGTAGTCTTTTCTTAGTTAGAGCAGCATATTCAGCATGTGAGATTGAAAGAGTGTCTCTAGGGAGATTTGGGGTCTGGAATAGAAGGCCTCTTTGTGTACAATGTGTCCTTGAGAGGGAGACATCTAGTTAAAAAGTAAACCTTTTATCAGTTGAGTGAAACTCCCAAATATTATGCAATGCCTTTGTGTGTACGTAACCACCCATAAGCAAAATTTCAACAAAAAGTGAATCTACATGTCCTTGGCCCTATCAGATCAACAGACACAACGATCTATCCTTCACATGCAGGCATGCACTAATATTTGCTCTATCCATCAGAGCTCAGCTGCATTCAACTCATTAAGGAATGCTTTCAAAGAGTGAAAGAAAAGGAGAGGGGTGGGAACACCTGGACATAACAAAGACGTTTCTCATTCAATAAGACTGCACACTTTGCATACTCTCAAAGTCCAGCAGCTGGCACCTCTTTATTTATTTATTTTTTAATAAATGCAAAACTGGATAATGGTGTAGGTAGGCTGTTATTTCATTATGTTAGACTTTGTCACCGCAATGGACAAACGTCCATTAACCTCCTGGGAAAGCTAGCTGGTTCTGCTTCTAATTTGATTTCCATAACACACTTCATCCTGTCTGAAAAGCCAGTAGTGGCAGACACAATGAATGCCTTCCAGAAGTAGAGTCTAATGTTCTAATTCTGGTTCTCCAGTCTGCTACACCTCAGCTCTCCAGGCAGACAGGTCCTCCATCTCTGCTGATCAGCCGGCTGTTACCAAGGTCTTTAAACCACCATGGTACTTGCCTTCAGCCAAGAAGGAGTGAGTAAAGAAAGAGTGGTATATTCTGCAAATTCTCAACTTTTTCCAGTCGTCACTCACAATTCACTGGCGGACATGAGCCTACACACCAGCCCACAGATCTAGGCCATTGTTTCGTTCTCTCCAGAAAGACATTTTTGTGCACTACAGACAAAAAGGGGTTTGAGCTCTCTGAATCCAACATGTTAACCGAGCTTGTGAGTGTGGGAGTTGAGTTACTGCATAAATATCCTGGTGGAGGGACTGAGGTTCAGTTCCAGACACACAACGTTCCCAGCATAATATATGTGGTCCATATAAAAGCATTTACAATAACAGATACATGGGCTGCGCACGTGAGATGTACAGAGTACAGACATAGATTCTTCCATAATGGGATGTTTGTATTGTAGAGAACATACTGTATGATTATTTTTTGTTGACACTGAAAGTTTAATAACACAGGCCGTGTATCTGGATGTATGGCCTAGCAGCCTGTCACAGGCACACAAACTACACATGACACAAGACTGAGCACTTTTCTCCCTTGTACTGCTGTTTCCCTTGTACTGCTGTTTCAGCATGAGGGAAGAGGACGGCTTAACAGAATCCTGCTGGAATATGGCTGTTGTGTGGGGGGACTGGTACACCCAGTAGTCCTTAAAGTATTTTGGGGATAGGGACGCCACAGTGCTTGTGTGATTGAAAGCTGAACGTCATCGCCATATACCTGACTAATTGCTACATAGACAGATAAGTTTGTATTTTTTCAGCCATTTCCTCATGGCCATAGTGGCATATTTTCAGCTTGTGCCTGTGTAGTCTGCCTGGGTATGGGCATGAACAGCTGTGGAGGCCGGCATGTGGAAAACAGGCTTATGTCCATCTGAGCTGCAGCAGGGGGGCTAGGAAGCAGGGGCTAGGCTCTGTGTCACTGCAGCTGACTTCTGACACAGGATTTGACTTTACAAGGAGATAAACTAGACAAGATGTACTCTTGTACCAAACCAAATTTTTTGTAGCTCAGTAAGTGGCTTGGTTATGTCAAATCTCCTGTATTATAAACACATTTTGAAATGTGATTCTAGCACTATAGAATGTACCCATGTGTTTTAAGCCTTTCATTGCTCCGATTAGCATAGCAGATGTTAAGCTGTATTACTCAAGGGAAAAGTTGAGCGATCTCAACCTTCACAATGCTGAAAATGAAAAAGATAAACTATACATCAGTCTCTTTAATGTCTGCTTTTTTAATGTTTGAATAGGGCTTACGTCGTTAAAAAACAAGAAAGGAAAAGGATAATACAGAAAACTGGGGAATAGGTAAGGTTAGACACCTGATTCCCACAATCTAAGAATAGGCTAATTTTAATACAGAAAAAATAGTTAATTTTCTAAGAACTAATTTTGCTATGGCTATAGCCATAGTGATCACAGATTGACTATGGCTATAGCCATAGTCAATCTGAGGATCACAAATCAGCAAGCTAAAAGAAGCACTAAGCTACTTCTGTTGTGGTTCTCTTGAGCAAGGCATTCAACAAATTACTCTAAATATTCTGTGGACCAGTGCTTCTCAAACTTGTTCATGTCAAGGACCCCCAAATTGACATGTATTTGGCCGTGGACCCCCATCTGGAAAAGGTTCTGTGCAAGCTAGGGATCCCCAGAAGTGAATGTATTTATGTTAAAAGCATGTACTGTACAAGCTCGCAGCGCAGCACAAAGTGAGCTTGTCCACCTGCTAGTTTTGAATAGCCAACATATAGTGGATAAAGTAGTTAAATTAAGTGAATATGAAATAATTAAGTACTTTATATTAACTACTTTTGCTGGTGACCAAGTGGCAGAGAGAGAGGGAGGGGAGCGAGAGAGTGAGAAAGAGAGAGAGACAGAGAGAGAGAGAGAGAGAGAGAGAGAGAGAGGGGGGGGGGAGAGGGGAGAGAGAGATGTGAGGGTGCTATGTGATAGCATGGATGTGCAGGCCTAGGTTGCTAGATGTAACCTCTAGTGAACAATATGAGACTTTGATTATGCAAGAAAGAGATGTTTATGAAAATCAAGGTGTTTAACATTACAGTATTATCCAACTTGTTTAAAAAGCATCCACATTGCACTGTAATTTATCCAGTCTCAATATGTGGCCTCCAAAATTATCTGATATCACAGAAAGTGGTTCTCAAGCTGCCACAGTTCATATATTTTAAACAACTATCAAAGGAGATGTTTAGGAGCTATAGCCTAGGCCTACATGTAAATATGGAACAGCATAGCTTAGCCATGTAATGTAGCCATTATTCCACCACTGTAAGGACTATATATCATTATTAAAATTAGGCTACCACATGATTTCTCCACAACTCAAATACCAGTGAGCAACTATTTCCTTAAAAAGAACTTCCTCAGAATATATAATAACATAATTATATGTTAATGCCAAAATGTTTTATGCAAGATGAAAAGCTTGTGTGTGCGTGGTTCCATTGAATATGAACAGCTGTTTAGACTCTTTACTGTATAATTCAACCGCTCATTGGGTATTAATCACATTTTCTATTAACATTTTTGAATGGGGAACTATTGAGGGGCCACAAGCTGGGTGCTGTACTGACCAGTGAGACTGTGAGAGGGAAAGGTCATTGTTAGATCTGGACAATGGATAGTCTTTTAGGAAGCACAAAACTGAAGGAAAGAGAAAAGTAAAACTATTAGATAGCCTAAGCCTACTGGTGTGTGGCTGTGTTGATTCATTGTGACTTTGATTTTTACACTTTGTAGAAGTTATAGAGCTGGTACAATTAAATATTCTCTAATATCCTAGATGAGGAGAAAAAAAGGAAAGTGGAATCCAAAAGAATGGTTCTTCTCAATCTCAGCCCGACTGTTCTTTGCACTCTATTCAGCTCACTTCGTTTGTGGCAATTAAGTGCTAAATAGGCTATTAACGCTCTCTTTTGGACATAGGCTAGCTCTGGTCCATAGCTCTAATGCCGTCGCAACGGCAACAAGAGCAGTAAGGCTATGGACCAGAGCTAGACATAGGCTATAGCCTATTTTGTTTATCATTCGAATGAATTGAGTAGGCCTACCTCAATGTAACCCAATGGAAACAAGCCAAATAAATCCTCTTAGCAGAACTGTAGCCTACTTAATTCCCTCTTCTCTGTGCTTCTTTTTGCAAACTCAACTGATAATAAAGTAATTAATCAATCAATCAAAAAGAATCAAACATCGCATACGCCGTAAAAATGTGAATGACCAAATATGGGCACGTTGACCGGGTCTATAGGCTTACGTTACGTTTTACACGATAGACGATACCAACAGATTGCATCGATCTTTCTTTTAGGGCATTACACCGATTGGAATAGGCTGCTACATTCTAAATAAAAGTTGCTGCTGAAGATCTTCTCTTCAACATGTTAAGTGTGTTAAAGGCAAGCAATCGGCTTTTACCTCAAAGCTGCGTCTCACATCCATGGCCATTTTCAGGATTTGATTAATTCCCTGCGATGTACAATCCCGATGGCCTATCAATTTAAAAACTTTGGCAAGTTTGCCGGATACCTGCCTTTGTCAATAAACTGCGAGTCATGTCTTTCCAACAAACAAAAAAAACTGCCTCCTTCCTCGAGCTTGCTGGAGAGCCGAGGGCAGGACTTGTTGCCATGGAAATGGGTTGTTTGCCCCCCACTCTACAGAGGATTTGGCCCCATGCCCCCCCTCTCAACATTCTGGCTCCCTTGTTTATTGTCAGGCTGGTCCAATGTCTGTGAGACACAATTATGCATATGAGGAGTTGAATACTGCTGGATTTAAGATGATGCCATTACCAGCCCAACAATATTCACACACGCTATAAACGTATAAAATCATTTCAAATTATAATGTTGACAGGGACAAGACAAGACAATAATGTGGCCTAATTATACCAGTTGAAAACATTTCTTTGAATTAAAGGTGTTTCTTGTTTTTAACGTTTGCGATGGTTCTGTAACTTCTGTTGCAATTAACGCTTGTAAACCATGTATTTCAATATGTAGCCTACTTTCTTAAAGCCAGATATCAACTCAAGTTTTTTGACAATTCTGTGTCAGTCACTTCAAAAATCATAGGCCTACTGTATAATCTACTCTAGTAGGCCTAGTTCAAAAAGCCAATAGCAAATTACGTATGGTATTTTGTTTTCGGTAACAAATTACGAACCAGTGCCTCTCAAAGTGAAAGCCTCAAAGATAGTTTATCCGTAACCAATTGTAAGGATTGTACTGTGTAGCAAAGGATACAACAACCTTATCTTTCATCAGCTCCAGGATACATGTAATCAAAAACAAACATGGCATCCAGTTGACGCCCCAGCACACTCACTCATGTGTTATCTCTCTGCCTAAATCATAATTAACCCTATTTTAAGTGGGAACTTGTTCAATTTAAAGAGTAGCTCTAGTTGAAATTGGAAGCATTCCCCTGATTCTCTTGATTTACAGCATAATGTAGCATGCAATTACTATGCATACATGGCACAACACACCTAAATGACATCTACACAACACAACGTGCATCAGCCATGACATCTACACTGTCACGACTCACAACACGACACACTCACACATGATAAACATACATATAACATACATAAATTACATTTACACAACACAACACACACATGTCCACAAAATACATCTACACATTCCCTTCCCATAGCTCACATTGTGTCCTGGTTAATTCATTCTCTTGGGACCTCTTATCAATCTACAGACTTGGGAACAGGGGAAGTCACAAAATACAGACATCCGTCATCACAGCCCAGAACATCAAGTCAGGAGGATGTTTCTAGCGTTGCCACTGTATACTTTTGAGCTATCAGCATTTCAAAGTCTTTCATAAGGAATCCCCTTCCCAAGAAGAAAAGATTCCTCACAGAACATGCACAGTAAAATCCAAAGTGTTAAGTTATTAATTAAGAGCTAATAATTTTACTCAGTGTATAAATGAATACTAAGCCTTTTACTGTGAGAAACATAGGTATTAGGTACCATTTCTTTTTTTTACCTAAACTTAACCTGATACTCATGGAATTCATTCTCTTCCAGCAATGCCATCTGGATTTCTCATACAAGTCATTTTGTTTTCTTATATGACATCAGACAGGAAAACAAAGAGCAAGCCAACATAAGCATTAGTACTATATCTATCTACCTAGCACTGATAACATAGAACACACTTACATTCAATACCTAGAATTAATCAAGTAATTTTGACCTCAGAGCTTAGATGTTACAAATCTGTTTGAAAATCACCTGTGGAGGTCTTCACCTGTTCCTCTCATTCACCTGCTGAAGCCATTCTCACAAAACGGGAAGAACATGCCATTTCCTTAGCACACAGTATACTGGACCCAGGAAAATGACTATCACATGTATTGTGTACCGTATTGTTAAAGATATCCATTGATCATCTTCTGTAAAGCCCTGACCTAAGAAACCTGAGAGGATCCCCCGGCAGTGCTATATATTGCTTTCATTGTAGCATTATATTACAAAATACATTCATTTTTCTTTAGCATCTGGATATCTAAAATAGCCAGAGTCTCTGCGGTCAGAGGTCAGGTCAAGTGGGCTGATGGAGCAATGGAAATGAGAATGGCCTGTACTGAAGAATGAAAGCCTTTCAGTAGAGTAGAAACAGCAAAGGATTGAGTTCACTTTCTAGTTATCTGCAGAATTCTATTGATTATGTTCAGTTCAATATACAGCCTATTTATTCTAAAAGTAATCCCGAAGCAACACTTTAAACTCCAGTATTAAATTGTCTCACGTTGTCAGGCCTCATCAACACTCCTCCCTCTGGTAAGCCAATACAGAGAGAGAAGATGCAATTTACCCAATGCAAACTTCCTACCTCTCCTTGGAAGAGTAATATGACACAGATATTTGTGTGTAAGGTTATGGTATCCCAAATATGACCACTGGCTGTTTATCTATTAAGAGTATCTTATAGTACACTATGTTCAATATTTTCCTGATAAGACGTTGCTATTATGCCATTGGGAGACAAAAACAAGGCCTCTGTGAGTTTGGTTATACATAATTCTAATAACGTAAGTGCCATAGCCCCAGGCACCATTAACAACTATTTTTGCTGTGCTTTTCATATGGACTCCATTTGCATGGAGACGCAGTTGGAATATCTATGACTTCTACATCTACCTTGTTATTACTTTGTGTTAAGAATTATTGGTAGTTAGTGAAGATACAGCTGTCTACCCTAGACAGTTGGCCTCGATCTGCAAATGTATGCTGTATGGATGAAAACCTGGTAAGTGATTATATTCAAATTTTAGCTGGCAGCTTTTGAAACATGGGAATTAACAGCCTGAAGATTCATGAGTAGCCTAAGCTATAATTGAACACAAACCTACTGTAAAGTCTGATTTAGCTATCGATTGTTGTATGAGGTCACTCCAATCTACAAGCTCACAACTGCAGTACAACTTTCCATTTCCAGCATTGTAACATTTCAGCAGAAGGTCTTGCCCAGTGCAAGGACACATAGTTCGCATTCCATGAGGCCAACTGGCCAACAATTTCATGGCATTAACTTTTCACCAGACACAGCAGCAGCCATAACATAAGTCCAACTATTGTCACAGACCTTGAGAATCACTGTGGCATAACGCATTTTACTCAACTGTCAGCAAACATCTAAAACTTAAACCAAGTGGAGAGGATAAATAGGGTCCAATGGAGTGGTCAAATATTTTCATGTCAAGGACCCACAAATTGATATAGGACTCACAGAAGTGTTAAAAATCTTTTTTTCTTACAATCTTTGTGATGCTATATTATATTAACTAATTTTGTTGGGAACCTCCAAGGACACTTTGAAAACCACAATGTGTTCCCTTTCTTGGTGACTTATATGGATCTATAGCCTGCCTACTTTGAAGCCTGTAGGCTACTAGTCAACACTGGATGTAGAATTTGAGAATATACTTTAGTCATTACTGGTCTGACGGAGTCTGAAAGCTGAGAACATGTTCCTGTATTTGATATTCCAAAATGCCATAAGGCATGCATCTACCTCAGTGTGGCTTCTTTCAAATGTAAAACGAATCTCGTTCCATGCATTTCTGAAGGTGCAATAGAATACTACATAGACTACACAGAAAAATAATGTTACTCTTAACTCTGTAAATTTAAGGTCATATTTTGTTCAGAGTTAAACTGATGATTACAGTGCGTGATGGGGAAGATCTAAATGGCTGAAGCGCCCCCACTGGGCTGTTACGTTGAACTACATCTGAAGCAGAAAGCCAATTTTTGACTTTAGCTTTCTGTGGGCTAAAAACAGTTCTTACCGATTCAATACAACAATTAGTCTATGTTGATCTAATACAATTAGAGTCATATTTCACAAATTTGAATAACTTTTAATATGGTCATCTTAACTAGCTATGTTTTATCTTTTCCTGAACACTTCATACCACAAAACATGCATAAAGAATAGTTTCTATTTAAATTAAGTTTAGTCGTATTTCTCTGTTATTGTCAGATTATGTATTGAATAAAACCCTACCTGCTTTCCTGTTTTCTAGGCGGGCTCTTCAACAATCCATTCTTGGACAGACGTCCTGCAGCTTTCTGCCTCAGAACCCTGAAATCTGCTTTTTCTGCACCGAAAGTAATCTCTTCTGTATAATGGCTTGCAATGAAAAAAAGAGAAACTGGGACAGCACAGGAAACGATGACGACGTTCTGTGTAAAATATATTTTTAAAAGTGAACAAATCGTTGCTTTCACGATTCTTATACATTTCAGGCAGTTTCAGGCACCACTAAAAAGAATATTCTTATTTTAATCGATGGCGAAGTTTGGAAACAATAGCCTACCGATGTTAAGTTTTCTGTCTGAGCATTCCGCAGGGTTTTAAATGAGACAAAGCCGGGTGAATTAATTAAATGAAGAACACCATACTTGATATATGTAATTTCATTTATTGGCTATTGGCGAGTTTGCGTTAATAGAACACAGAACACACATTTCTAAAGTTTTTTTTATAGGCCTATTATTTTGTAGCCTATGCAAAGTTGCGCTGCGCATCACTCCATTTATTATTTGCAAATTTTCTTACGCAGCAAATTTACAACAGTTTTTTGTTGTTTTTCTAAATCTGTGCAAACTGTAAAGTAGCCTATTCTTCAAAGTAGGCTACCCTAGAATGACGATCGGATTATAGCTAGCTGCAAACCCTAACCGCAAAATAGGCTGTCTGTCTGTCGATGACAAATAGGACATTAATCCTACTGTTTTACTTATAGGCTACTTTGTCATTGTGTATTTGAATGATTTGACCCATTAAATCTATTGTTGTTTTATCCCATTGTTCTGTATACTGGGAGGTAAAGCCATGCTGCCCTCTGGTGGTTGCTTGCGAGTAGGAAACTAGAACTTGCCACTGTTGCCAGAAATGTTATATGCCTACAAAATTATCTTCCTTTGTTACTTAGAATTAATATATTATAATAAACACTGCCATGCAGGTAGTGCATCATTTTCGTTTAAACCACAGGAACTGATAGCCCCCTAAGTGAATTACATGCGCATTTTGATTCGAGTTCTTCCTGGACAGCTCACTGACTACTGGCATCAGCTTAGATTGGACAATGCCGAGTTAGAGCATTTTCTTTTTTTTAAAGGTGCAAAACCTGACAATTCGGCATGTATTCCAGTCCCTGCAAAACATGATTGGACAGCCTCAACTCATGATGCTGGTCTTAGCCTATATGATTTTCATTTTTAACTCATCTGTCAAACCTTGTACACTTCAGCGAATTCTGTTTTTTGGAGATGTTCATGCTATAGACCGTAAAAATGAAGGTTCATGCATATATTGACTGCACTTTCCCAGACAAAATATGACAGTTTAAGCAAGCAGAATTCCAAGGAGCAACTAATTCAAATATGGGTGATAGGTATGTTCAAGCTCATGGGAAAGATTTGAAGACGAAAAAAAAATCAAAGAATCACAAACACACATGTATTTAAAATGTAAAGGTATCACATATACAAGTATTAAGAACACTTTTGTCTCCAAACAGTGGTGGTAATCCACACCAAACCAACCCTTCACACTACCCAATTTACTCAAAATGATAGACCTCAGAATAAGTCAAAAAGAGTCAATATACATTAGTCAGAACCTTCAAAGGGGAGCACTTCATATCAGTGAGTTTAGACCCAACAGAAAAATAAGAAACATAAATTAAATTTATCTAGGTATTTGCATCAGTGCTCCGATTCCAATAAGATTTTTTTTGTAAAGAGAGAAAACAATACACCTACTTTTACAATTACAGCATTTCTGCTATTGTTAAATGCAGGGTTTCAAACGTCAATTTTGACACCAGCAATTCAACATGAAACACCATTACAGAATGGATAAATGGTTTGAAACTGAAAGGAAATGTATTTACAAATGTTTGTTATAAAACATGCATTTTAAAGAGGCAGACACAATTTGGTTTCAAAACATTTTGAAACCATGTCAAAATTATTTGTAACTGGCTGGCAGTTACCACCAGCCAAATGCTCCCAAGTTATGACAGCAGCTAGTGAGACAGTACATTCCAGTAGCCTCTTTGTCAGGTATCAACCACTGTCCAAAGTCTAAAAATGTGGCAGGTAAAATAGTGAAGTCTCAATAGCAATAATGAAAAGAAAAGTGTTTCTCTCGACAATCATTCCAGTTTCTAGTGATAATGTAGGTTGAGGTTTATAGGCTAAATGTATGCTTTTTCTCTCGTACCACTGTTGGCTTATGCAATTTTCAGTCTGGGCAACAGAAGTGCAGAAAAGGATACAGGAGTAAAGCGGATGCTACCCCACTTCTGTTTAATCAATTTAGTCGAAGCTATCGCTTACTACTATTTCAAAAAGCTATTTTACATACCTTCGTGAACGGAAATGACAAACAGATGACGGCTTCAATTGTCTGCATTCAGGAGGCATAGTTAGCAGAGATTGTAGAATAGTTGTCTAGCTTGAGACAAGGTTTCTTGTGATAAATATAGCAAGGAGGAGATTAATTGTTGTTTTTATACATAAAAAATAGCTGGCAATTACCACCAAACAAATGCATCCAAGTTATGACGGCAACTAGTACATTTGTCCATTCTACCACCCACCACATTTTTTTTCCACCCTAAAAATGTGGCTGCAAAAATAGTCAGCATGGTAAACTTTGGAATTCTCCCTGCCTAGTGCACTAAACATCTCCATGGGATATAATGAAAGACTGTGGTGTCTATACCTTAAATGTAAACGCAATTCACTGGCACTTACTAAGTAATTTGATTAGGCAGTGGGTATACGTTTTAATGTACCTGTGCAAATAGGTAAGGACAGTGCCGTTAAGATTGTGAGAATCATGACAATTCATAATGCCTGACAAGGGATTTCATAAATTTTCATTGCTACAAAATTTGAGATCTCTTTACCACAAGCACCTCTGAAACATGTAATGAATCATAGTTTAGGTAATATAGGACAGAGACTGTATGTAGAAAACATAGGAAAAATAATGTGAGAGAAAATAAGGGCTGTCACAGTGTTTTTGCTCGACCTCAGGGCTCTTCTTTCCAGCAGAGTTGCTTAACTGAGAACAACATGACGATCAAATACAGACTTCCTCTGCTCCTGGACCTGCCTCCTCCAGCGCTGCTGGGCATGTTCTACTTTGTTCAACATATTAGGTCGAGACTGTGAACGCGACAGCACGTTGTGAGCATTGGCAAAAGGCTGCTGGTCCTGAAAGCAAAGAATGACAAAATAATGTAGAGTAGAGTAGAATAAGTCCGGCATACGACCATCATTACAACAAATGTCACGAACTGCATTTAAATACTTAAAAAAAGAAAACGTAAACATACCCCAACATCATCGTCGTTTTGTATAAGCTGGGAATGTCCAAACAGACGCCGCTTCAGAATGGGCTCCAGGAGGGTCAAGTACACCATATAGAGGAGCAGCAGGCCCAAAATGGACAGGTACATTATAATAGTAACCTAAACATAAACATAATAGACAGTTAAAACATGATTCTGTAGTAGCATAATCCAAAACTTTAATAGTTTATTAGCAGTGTGTAAGAATGATATTTAAAAGTATGTATTTGTAAATTGCTTGTCTAGGTGGTAAAACTGGCAAAATGCTTCCTTTTAACTTACTTTTATGGTCCCTGAGCTCCTCTCTTCATATTTACACTCACACCGTAAACAGTATGCCTCCACGTCTTTCCCATCAACTGGCATGGGTTCAACAACATGAAGGCAATTGCTGGAAATGGAATAAAACAGTAAGTAGTGTGTTGTTTAAGAACCTGACATGGTGAACTAACCACCTTAGTAACTTAGATGCTATAATTCTGACATCCAAGTTGCAATACCAACCCTTTTTCACCCTGACGCGTGATTATGAATCCCACCAACATTATAGGCCTAACCATGCGTCTGATTGGCTCCCGGGCCGACATGGTTTTACTGGGCTAGGTTAGGGTTAGGTAGGCCTTAGCTAGCCCCTTCCGGCACCCTCGGTTACCTTTTCTGAATTTTGGACGGCGGTACCCTAGGGTCCCTTTTAGGTTTTTTAGGAGACCGCAGAAACGTGTGCGAAAAGGCGCTAATCGTAGTTGCCGTTAAGTATTTTTAATCTTTTTTTGAAGTTTTGCTTCACTGAACTTCTCTCCTCTCTCTTCCTTGACTTCCCATTGTACCGCCTCCCGCAAAAAAAACCTACGAGGGACCCTAGGGTACCGCCGTCCAAAAATCTGAAAAGGTAACCGAGAGTCCCGAAAGGGGCTAGGTAGGCCTATAGTTTGATTGAGGTTAGGTTTAGGCATAGTTTTACTGAGGTTAGGCATAGTTGCGAAGTGAATTGTCAATTACAGCGACTACTGTCCAATCACAGCAGAGTGTGCCTTAAATGAAATTAACATCACCAAGATCGCACCTGTACAGAAAGCTTGGGTATCTCCAAGCGTTCTTTTTTGAGTGGTGCTAACCACACCTATACGCAGCAATGTCTGTCTGTCTCTGTATATGTCTAATCACGGAAATAGCGTTTCTTCACCACCAAGTGTCAGTCACTGTTGCACAGCCTAAGGGCCGATTCATACTCCTATTTTACCGCTGTAGTGCCGAAATGATTTCGGCTCGTCAGAAATTTCCAGTAGCACCGAAGAGCCGACTTTAGGACGGTACCCGCCCCCTCGAACCTCAAATGAAGTTACATTGTAGGCTCTACAGAGCCGAACCGACTTTTATTCGGCTCTAAAAGAGGAGTATGAATCGGCCCTAACACATACACACAAGTACTGTACAGCACCACTCAGTTCAGACAGGTCTGATTTTTGTTTTCAATATCGCAACTCCTGCATTATATGAAATTTCAAAACAGGTGTACCACCTTTGAGTGATTTATATTTCCAATGACTGATTCCAAACTCAAACACTTGGAAAAATAATCACCTGCACAGAATTTGACAGAAAGTATCTCTTAACAGAGGATAAACCAAGCTTTCCCGTACAGCTGCTACCTTGGTGAGTTCTTGGTTTAATACAATACAGATATTATATTACTTTTCGGTTCACGGGTGGGTAATGCAACTTAGATGCCATATTGCATTATATTATAGCATCCAAGTTGCTTGCGGCTAGTGGAGAAGTCATCCAGGAAGAATGTTGTTAATGTTATTGTTGTGGCAGTGTACCAGTCTTTAAGCGAAACATTTTGCTTGTAGATTTGCCCTACAACGTCTTTGTAGGGTGGGCAGATGCATTTACACCGAATGTCCTCAGAATTCTAGAAGGAATCAACGTAAAACATGTCAGCTGCTGTCCTGGCAGGCGTCAGACAATCACATGATTCATTAACGCATTACACCACAGTCAGTTACTTCTTGTGTCTAACGTTAGCTATGTTAACATTTCTGTGGTGTAATTAGTTCACTGTTAATCAAGTTAACCGACGTTAGCTAGTTAACTTTAACTGGCTATGACTGTAGGGAGAATTCAGTTAATTCACAGCGAAAACAGCATAATCTCGTCATAATAAAGCTAACGCTAATGAAGCTAGCCGTAGCCTGCCTTACCTTCGCACCAGTCTGCGTTAATAGTGAAAAGCAAACCAGGGTGAAAAGCTCGTAAACAAATAAGACTTTCATTTTGTACAATGTGTCACTGGCTGTTGTACATTAAGTTGCCAATTGACATGCAGTCAGAAGAGGCGATCTGCTCAAAAACAACGCCAAGTGTACACAATCATTTACACAATGCTAAGCCAGAGCCAGGCGAGCTAAATGCTACTTTCATAAACAATTTGAGCTTCCGGACAGCTGACTTGCCGTTTCCGGAGGAGGAACACCAGGAGGAGGGGCAAGGTATTAAGGCAAGTTGACAACAGCACACTTAACAACATTAACAACAACATTTAAGACAAGTTAAGAGTGGAAGCAACAACTAGCTGTCCGTTCCCTCTCTAAATGCCATTGTATAATAATGCCTGTCTAGGCCTGGGCCATGGCTCAGTGGTCCAGGCAGGCAGGCACCTTGGCTGGTAATCCAGTCTGGCAGTGTGCCGCGGGTTCGACTCCCGATCCCGATACTGCATGTCTTCCCCCCATCTCTGTCCCCATTTCCTGTCAGGCGAAAGCCACAAAAAAAAACATTCAAAAAAATAAAAATAATAATGCCTGGTGTCCCTAATTTCCAGTGACCTCTGCCTGTCCTGCTTCTCAATTCTTCTCCTCAATTTATCCAGGGGTTTTCAACCCGTGGGTCGTGACCCCTCGGGGGGTCGCCAAATTATTTTGAGGGGTCCCCAAATTATTTAAAGAAAAATCTTTATAAAATCTTTACTAAAGTATAAAAGTGCATTCTCTTTTACTACAGAATAAAAACAAAAGTAGCCTTCTAAATATTGCATTAATATTAATATTAATTTCTACCACTGGGTAACTAATTTTTTTTTACTGGAAATCAATTCAAAACCCCAATGGAATCTTCAGCGGGTTTGAGTAAACCTAACCCTAAACCTAACCTCAGTAAAACTATACCTAAATCTAACCTTAACCCTAACCTCAGTAAAACTATAAAACTATAAAACAGTAAAACGCAGTGACTGGGGGCGTCACCATTTACTCAAACCCGCTGAAGATTCCATGTGAGCCACATTAGTAACTTGACTTCATCCTGGAGGATCCGAGGCGTTGCCAGACCATTTTGGAGATATAATCCCTCCATCTCATCCTTTTTTGTTACATCATCATTTTGACACAATGACAATTTCATCCAAATCCCTTCCCCATTGCACTGTGCTTTTTCATACATGCTCACAAGTCCAAAGATCTCCAGGCAGACACCAAGAGGCTGGCAGAGAGAGAAGAATGCCAGTGACCGAGAACTCTAGTCTGGAGGTCCCTTGTCGACAGCCTATACCCCAGTAGGGATGTCAGGCGTAAGTAAGTAAGTAAGTCACAAGTCCAAAATATTGTCATCAAATGCTCCACACAGACAGAAAGATTGAGGGAGGGAGGGAGTGCCTCCGGACAGAGATTTGCGTTCTACTGAGCGCACCTTTAGTTCCCTCCACTTTGCTGATCGTCAGCAAAGCCCTGTTATGTAAAAAGGTGTTTAGACAGCTCAGACTGAGTTCAATGTGTACAGCCATTAATGCACATAAACATCAAAAGGCTTGGCTTGTTTAGTTACTTTGCCTATTTGCCATGAAGTAACTCCAAATATTGATGAGATATCGCAATAGTTGTTCCATAGATAAAAGGGAAAAATATGTTCTCTATTGACTAAATAGTCAATAAAAACACATAGCACACAAACAAACGTGAAAAAGCACATTCTGCCAATGTATACAATTTCAAAACCCACATGAATGGCAGTGAATGGCTTTTAGTAAGGAGCAAATAAAAAGCAAATAAAATGTACAGTCAGATGCATACAATAAATCTACAAAAGACTTAAAGGACCACTTCACCACTTTTCAACTTCTCTTCCTATAATTGGTCCTAACTAATGTTAAAATACCCCAATTTTTTCCTACTAAGTCTGTGTCTCATAGGAGGGCTGTGGGCAGTTCAGAAACCCGTCCACCAGTAACATCATCGATGGTGAATCCAAGCTAATAGAAACTGCAGGCTTTCTTTTCCTGAAAAGTTGCAATGCAAAAGTTGAAGCCATCGTTCTCACGATAATAAAAATCTAAATATATTTTAAAACAAATCTTGTTTTAAAAAAAATCTGCCTAATGATGATGTCACTGGTGGACGGGTGTCCGAACTGCCCAAAGCCCTCCTATGAGACACAGACTGAGTAGGGAAAAAATGGTGGTGTTTTATCATGAACATTAGTGAGGACCAATTATATGAAGAGATGTTGAAAAGTGGTGAAGTGGTCCTTTAACAGAAAAAGAGGCCAAGGATCTAGAACCCCTGATCTAGATCTAGATCAGTGGTTCTCAAACAATTTAGGCTCAGGTCACCCCTGTAAATAACCTTTTCATCCACAGCACCTTTTGTAGCACCTTTTGTCATATTAACAGTGCATAAATATGTAAATCTTTCTTCCAAAGATACAGTATGTCACGAGGAAAACTGGTGAATTTTTGGTGAAGAGACTTGTACTGTATGTACAGTAGGCTGAAAAAGAACACCAAGTACAGTTAACCCGGGTCTGGGTTTCTAAGTATAGAGTGGTGACATTGATGAATTCCAAATGTTATCAAAGAATTCTATGGCACCCCTGGACTTGCACCCACTTTGAGAAGCCCTGGTCTACTCTAGATTCATGTAAAATATACCTGTATGTCTGATGTTGCTACATAACATCATACATACAGGTATATTTTAACTTTCAACACGATTTAAATGATCTTTTAAATCTTTTAAATCTAGAACAATGACATATAAGGGGGGTTATTTTAAAATATACAGTATGCCGTCTGTGTGTATGAGCGTGTGCACACAAGAGCACCTGCACAAATGAACACTTATAAAACGAATCTTAAATAAGTTTACTAGTTTTATTTACAGTATGTTAGATGTACAAACAATAAAAAATATACATACATTTATTTCTAAGACAAGTAAAAAAAGCAATTCTATTTTACAAAAGTTTATTTTTTTCTAATCAGTTCACTCTATAACTAATTTCTCTGCACAAATAGAGAGTGAATAATTCTTTGGTTTCCGCATGGGTCATAATAAAAACGTCTTTATACAACAATTGGTGTTTCATGAAAGCCTAAGAGCTGTATATAGCTATTTGGAATGTAAAATGTGCTTCAATATAGGAGTAAACATTACACTATATTGAAGCAGCAAACATACAGGTATGTAAAGCCTCATTTGTACTCAGTCAGTGTTGCTTGCCATAAAGATCTGTTATTTTCAGCAAGCGACACCTCACACAATGGAGTATAAAGGAAACTTAAGGCAATGTGTCAGTATACAGTATACAGTATGTGTCAGGAACGTATTTTCTACGATACATTAGCGTTTTATCTAAAACTTTTTACATCATATACAAGACATTCAAAAGAATAATTGCTCTTGTGGTGTCACTACATAACCTGTAGTGCTATAGTATTCCAAGAAAAGGTCATATTTGTGCATATTTGTTTGTTTCTCGGATTCGGCAGTATTTCTGCAAGTAATTCTGCTGTATAGGCCTATGTGAGACATACAGCAGCCTATGTTATAACTAGATACACAGTCAGCTATGTCAGCTATATTGCTGGAATTCAGTGTCTCATTAGCTACCATAGTTGAATGTCTCCACAACGTGCCATACGTGCCATAGAAACATTCTCATAATGTGATTTGAATTTAGCAGTATTCACATATTGTAGATACTATGATATGAAAATAAAAACTCCTCAGCGTCCAAATACTAAGAAGTCAGATACAATCAGAGTACCACTATAGATTTTAAAGTCTGTGCAAAATCAAATTTTATATGTGGTCACACAATGCTGTTGCTCTCTAAAAATAACAGATTTCCATGGAAATCTGTTAATTACACTGTTAATTACACCATCGAGTGGCGGAGTATAAATTAGGCTTAGGTCTTACATGTGTAATATGTTGTATACCACATTACAATACATGGAACCAACTGAAAACTATCAGCGGCTGCACATTTGTGTACCATGTTTGAAAACATCATTGTGTCCTTAGTCCTTCTTAAAGTTACTGTTAAACGTTCTCCTGAAAAGTCCACTTCGTTGACTTGACTGCTTTCATCACTCCTTAAGGATCAATGTTATATGTTTACAGTCCACGCTAGTTTTAAATCCAAGTGAAAACAACTTTACTAAAGGCTGCTTACGGGTTGGTCAGTGGATAACATAGATAGTGTGGCCAGTATCTCATATAAACATTATATGAGATATATAAAAATTTGGTTAAAAGTCACCATATTAAGGACGAAGGAATCTCAGTACTTTAGAGCGTAGGAATCGTATGAAGGACTTGGGGAACATTTCTCTTGAGTCTTGTGCTGAATAGTTGAAGAAATTCTGTGGGTGTGCCAGAACATCAAACAATGCCTTCATAAGTTTCTTGTCCTGTAGAGAAATGTTGAATATGTATGAGAACTTTAAAAGTAAAGACTTTGAATCTAATGCAATAATGCATTATTAACTACAGCACACAATTCTATATGTCTCCAGAAGAGGGCAATATATGCACATATCATTTCTGTGATAATGTGACATGCATGTTTTCAAAATATAGGATAATGTCCCAAACTTCGCTCATGAAACATTCGTCAGTGAGTATGTTCTTGTATTACAATAAAGTAAGGGCTTTTCTAATAAGCAATTCTTACACAATAAGCTGGATTTGGTAAACTATTACCCATTGGATATAAAAACACATTGGATATAAAAACACTCATTTACTGGAACAAGGGTGAATTTGATTTCATGGTGTTTTTCTGAAATGCAGTGTACAGTTTTGTTGCCTTTCTTATCATTTGAATGTTTCTTGCTGTTTTAATTTGTGTTGTATGTAAAGCACTTTGAGATCTCTCTGTGAAAAGTGCTATAAATATCACATTTATTTAGTTACTTTCCATGAGAAATGTAATGTATAATGTATAGCAGTAAGAGGACTGGATATAGAATGATATACTCCACAATGTGTACCTTGAGAATTTCCTGGTGATTTTCTGATGCATATAATCTTCCATCTCTGACTATATCTTCTATTAATTCTTGGTAGTCCTCTGGAACAAACAAAAGTACATTAACAGCTTCTTAGTGCAAGCAATGATGTTTTCCTTTTTACACTGGCGTACGCGTACTAAATCATTTATAATAACAAACTGAAATTCTTCTCACCATCATATGTTACATATGGGACTTGGAAGCCTTTCCCACTGTTCCCCTCATTGGATTTGAACTGTATCCAAAGTCTCTTGGAGCGGGAGGTGAAGGCAATGGGGCGTTCATATGTCTGACAAGTTTCATAAGTTGTCACTGAGTTGGGGAGAGCTGTGGAGTCAGGATGTGGATCAGTTAGCCATTGTCACCCTCCATAATGTATTTATGTGAAGGTCTATGATATGCAAGTTTTGCAACCACATAAGCCCGATTTTATACTTGACTCGAAAATACTAAATAGACAATCTACAAGCTCACAATACATTGAATTCTCTATAAAAGAAAGAAAACAGGTCAGATATGTAAAATATTCTCCATCAGGAATATTTTACATATCTCAATGTTTTCTTTCTATATCTGTAGATATTGGATGTAGCCCGCACACCACAGGTACAAGAAAGACGTTCTTTATTGAGAATTCTGACAATTCTTTCTATAACTGTTTCATTCATACTCTCGTCAGGTCCTCTGCGCTACAGAATGGACAGTTCTCGAAATATGCAAAAGGAACTTATGCACACTGACAAGCACCCACCCACACAGAGATTTAGTGCATTTATACAGTAGAACCCTAGGGATGCCAGTTTCAAAGTGGCAAATAACCACCTGATCATGTTGATCATGTTGAAACTCATGTACGCACACACACACACACACACACACACACACACACACACACACACACACACAGAGAGAGCTGAGACTCACAGCTTTTTCTCATGACTAGGTAGTCTCCACACTCATCTTCAATAGGGAGGAAGATTTCTGGGACAACAATAAGGATCCTGCGTTTGGGAGGTGGGTTGATGGTCCAAGTGCATTCCACATTGGCTGGGTAGTTCCCTGGGTAGTTGGGGGACTCAATGTAGCCAGTGAAATCTCCCAGCTCACCTCCACACTGTCGGTCTGTAAAGTAACAGCACCGTGTCAAATACTTTACACCCTCTTGCTGTAGCAATGCTAATTTTATAGAGCAAAAATGCTAAAGTGGGACAAGTATTATTTTAAAAGAGAAATACTAAAGAAAAAAAAACAATACTGTGCAATAACATGGAAAGAAGCACGCATTCATGCATATTAATTGTGTACATACAGACAGAGACAGACAGACAGACAGACAGACAGACAGACACAGACAGACACAGACAGACACAGACAGACAGACAGACAGACAGACAGACAGACAGACAGACAGACAGACAGACAGACAGACAGACAGACAGACAGACAGACAGACAGACAGACAGACAGATAGATAGATAGATACTTTTGCACTGCATGAAGTTGGTGGAGCCATCAAAGTCAGTGGTAGTATTTCCAGGGCAGGCTGTACAGTAATTCTGTCCAAACTCGACTTGATATGTCCCCATGGGACAGCGGATACATCTGTGTGTACTTGTGTTGTAGTAATGTCCAGGTGAACACTGGACTGCAGAGACCAACACAATCAAGCAAGTCATAAAAAACATGTAACAATAAATCAAGAACTTCACATCCCATCACATAGTAACACAAGAGCTGCAGGAGGCAGCAGAGTCTCCGTAAATCAGCAGAATTACAATCACACACAACTAGTTAACCCATTCAGGCCTGACGTCGAAATTTAAAAAAAAAAGTTTTCTAAATCATGACAATTTTCGGAAAGATTTGAGGCACATTTTAACGATTTTTCAAAAATAGCAGACCTACAAGTTCATAGCGCGCCACTCGGTGGCGCGCTATGAGCTTGTAGATCTGCTATTTTTCAATAGCTAAATTATAACAATGTTTAAAACACCAAAACGGGTTCCCGCCCCAAAATGGGTTAATGGTTAATGTGGTTAAACGCTAACGTGACATGGATGCGTTCCAGGTCTCAATGGATTAAGACAGATGATTATAAGAAGTACTCAGATTTTGTGTTTTAAGTAAAAGCAGCAATACCAGAAAGACATACTCTGTTACAAGTAATAGTCCTGTATTCAATTCTTAATTAAGTCAAGTACAAAAGTATTTCAGAGTCATGTATACATCATGTTATTGAACTGTTATTATTGATATGGTGGATGGATGGACGGATAATCTGCAAATTAACTAGTAAGTAATGCTGTCAATGTGGTGTCGATGTGGATTAAAAAGTACATTTGTTGAGATTAGTAGAAGTATAAACTTAAGTATCAAGAAATGGAAATACTAAATACTACTAAAGTAAAAGTATCAAGAAATTGTTCTTAAGTACAGTACTTGAATAAATTTAGTTAATTAACCTTTGCAGATGATGATGATGATGATGATGAAACCTTACCTTTGGTTTCACACTCCTGAAAGGAGTGAGCTCCACTGCGTTTGGTGTCCAGGTTCCCTCCACAAGTGAAACAGGAGGTGCGGCCCACTTCTGGCTGGTACGTTCCCAGCGGACAGGGTAGGCACGGGATGAATCCATCATGAGAGTACTGACCTGGCGAGCACTGACCTAAGCAAACAAACACACACGGTCAGGTCAGAGCTCCATGCAGCTGCTAAAGACTATGATCTTTTTTTTTTTTTTTTTTTTTGTAAAATCACAATAATTATCTGTCACATACAGTATGCACATTTTATTTTGTCTCTGCACATTTTATGTAAACATGACCTAAGTGGTTAACCACTTAAGCCCTTTGTATTTTGTCACCACATGTTATAAGCTTGTGTTACTTGGCTATTTTTGAAAAAATTTAAATGTTTTGAAATTATTAGATTTTTTTTTGCCTAAAATGACATGTACATATGTTAAAAATTCATATTTTGAGCGGTGCCTAACCGCTCCAATGATTGGCCATGTGTATCTGTCTGTCGGTCTGTATGTCTGTCTGCAATACCGCTGGGTGACCTAAAGTGGCACTGTTGAGCAGCCTAAAGGGCCATTCACACTGAGCACTATAACTACAATCTGAGAACCCATCGGCAAATAAAGGAAAAACAGTGCTCTCTTGACGTGACTCAACAGTCTGTTTCAAGAGACTACTATAGCCTGCACCGCAGGTGACATATACAGTATGAGTTCCCAACCTGTATCCCCTTGCTATTGGGTTAACCCATTTTGGGCGGGAACCCCTTTTGGTGTTTTAAACATTATGTTATAATTTAGCTATTGAAAAATAGCAGATCTACAAGCTTGTAGGTCTGCTATTTTTTTTAAATCGTTAAAATGTGCCTCAAATCTTTCAGAAAATTGTCATGATTTAGAAAACATTTTTTTTAAATTTCGACGTCAGGCCTGATTGGGTTAAAAAGCACACGGCAGACTGCCACAGTGATGTAACGCCTGCTATCTTTTACTGAGCCACCTTTCACATCGTCTCCTTGGGGACTTTTACTAGCTGGCTGCCAGATAGCTCTTCTTGTTTAGTCTATCAGTGGGAGAAGCAGTAGATTGGATCTGGGACAGAGCCAAACAAGCGGACAGTGATAACAGTAGTAGAAGAGACCAAAACATGGTGGCTCATTTTCCTTTGATTCAGCACTGTGAAGGGTCTGCGTTAAGCTTTTTGAATTCAAATACATCTTAACCGATCTCAGCTCAGGCATCTTTTAACTTTATATACAAAGCAGAACATCTGCCAGTGAGATCTTTATCAGAGCACTATTGCTTCCTGTGTGGTTCATATAACAGGACATGATTTTGAAAAACACTCAAGATCCCATTTTAGAATATCAAACCATGAAGGAGAACCTTCTATGATCTACCATGATCTCTTTTGTGTACATTTCTATACTGTTGACTGTTGAATAGAGGTTATTGGACATCATGGGCTCCATTTTCGTCACCGCTAAACCCCTTATCCCTAAACTTCTTTGCCTTTTTTTACTATTTAGAAAAACATTTTTGAATAGTTCAACTAGCCAATCTGCATTGACACGTTGTGAGCGTGTAGACTGGCCATTGTAACTATTAAAAAATGTTTTGCAAAATAGTAAAAAAAGGCAAAGAAGTTTAGGGATATGGGGTTTAGCTGTGACGAAAATGGTGCCCCAAAACTACTCAGGATCCTTTCCTAGGAGGTGAAGGGTAGCATACTCTTATTTTCATGGTAGAGAGAGGAATCAAATGGACTAAAATAGAAAACTCAAGTCTGCACACTCCCAAAACGACTTTCAAGCTTGCGAGCTCTTCCTCAGACAAAGTAATACTAAACAGAGGAACTGCACTGGTCACACAGAGAAGGCATCTAAATGGTTAGATTTTCTTAATAACCCATCGTTCCTCTTCATAGACACTGCATGCTATGTCATGAAGCAGGAGTGATGTGGTGCTGCCACTGTAATTATTTCAAAGTCTGCAGCTCTTAACCATAAATTAGAATCACTGATGCGGCCGGCATCTTGTCTAACCTTGCCTTACCTCCACATTCTGCCATTTTTCGAGCTCCAACAGTTTTGGAGCTCTCTCTTCCTTCTGGGCCAGGGCACACCTCACAGGACATCTGTCCCTCCTCGTCCTGATATGTTCCAGCTGGACACAGAACACACCTCCCCTGATCCCCGTCGTAGTGCGTCCCAACACTGCAGCTCACTAGCAGAGAGAGAAGAAATTAAGCAACATTAGATCAAGAACAAAACTCATAGCTAGACATAAATGAAGTAACTAATAGGGTTCCAATAATTAGAGTATCTAGACTGCAGTAGTTTGTGTTTCTCCTTTTATGTCCCGGTTTAAAGATGACATTATGTAGCAAGCAATGCTGCAGAAATATTTCAATTAGCTTTCCTGATCAGCTGATCAGTCAGGTCAGGTACCAAAGAGACAAGATAAACCCTTCTGGCTCCAAAACTATGGAGTGCACTTCCCATTACAATCAGAACTCCCAATATTCCGCCGTAGTCTGAAAACCCCTCTTCAGACTCCATCATGGCTCGTAGCACTTGCCCTAGCCCCGACGACCTTACAGGCATATGCAAAGGCTCAACTTTAGATAGCATTTTATGCAGACTTATAGCATTTTATGTAGACTAGTCCTTACCCGTTCTGAATATACTGTATGAACGGCAAATGATGTTCACCAGATGGGGCAGTAGAGAGTACTCTCTACTGCCCCATCTGGCGGAGTCAGGTTAATATAAGGAAGTGTAGGCTATAGACAGACAGAATGACTGACTGACAGACATTTTTCGTGCATTTATTGCGAACGAAGTGAGCACTAACTATAGAAGATGGCCAAAACTGTCTGTCTGTGTGTGTGTCAGTCTGTGTGTCACGCTGTAACACCACCCGCCCGCCACCAGAGGGCAACTACGAACTGAAATTGGAATGATACAGAGGTCTCTCTCAGTGTGTGTGTGTGTGTGTGTGTGTGTGTGTGTGTGTGTGTGTGTGTGTGTGTGTGTGTGTGTGTGTGTGTGTGTGTGTGTGTGTGTGTGTGTGTGTGTGTGTGTGTGTGTGTGTGTGTGTGTCAGACTGCCACAACAGCTTCGTTCGCTTCCCGCGTTTAGATAGATAGATAGATAGATAGATAGATAGATAGATAGATAGATAGATAGATAGATAGATAGATAGATAGCACTACAATAGCAATTTACGTAGACATAGCACACTAAAGTATACTGTATATATGCATAGTTTCATTATATAGATATATATAATGTCTAGAACATGTGATTATTTCTAAGTTCTGTTCCATTGCAAATGTTTTCCTACATGACGGTTTGTCATTTCATAGCAGGTTATAGTCTATGATTAGAGCTGGTTTGATGATCATTGATGATCATTAGTTGTTGGTTGACATTCGTGGTTTAGATGGGAGTGGGTCCCAAATCAAACGTTCCTTCAGGGCACAGAAACATTTACAGAAACCTGCACATGCAAAGACAAGTGCACGTCTTCTTTCATAGTACACACACACGCGCACGCACGCACGCACGCACGCACGCACACACACACACACACACACACACACACACACAAAGACGTAGATACAGAGACGTAGATACAGAGACCCAGTGTTAAGCTGTTAAAAATCCTTGCAAATCAACCTGATGCAGCTATGCAAAAAATTCAGACAACTAAGAGCACAGAGCCTCTGCACAGCTGCCTTTGTGTCCCACATCAAACAAGCCCTAATACTTCATAAAGCATGGCTGTGCACGGTGGAAGAGCACTTAATACTATCATAAGTACCCTCACCTCCACCAGAAGCAGACACAGAGGCAAATCAAAGGGAGTATTTGCCTCTTATCTCACAAAAGTGCATACACTTGATTAAAGGGATGAGCACCATTTTGCTTTGGTTTCTAACTTCTAGAGTGATGCCTTTAATTAATTTTGGAATTGTTTCTGTCTGACAGTGGTAAGCACTTCATAACTTAAGAGTTGTGGCAGAATAAATCATATAGGCCTTATATGATTTATAAGGCCTCCAGTCTAATAAGTGCCTCAGTGGTAGCCTTTAAGATGTGCCTCTGACTAGAGCACCACCATTTATAAAGGCCTGACACACAAAAGCTTTAACGTACATCCATTATACATGGCTCAGCAAATTGTTAGATTTTCCTTCAAAGAAAGAAAATGTAATTCTCTCAAGAGCAGTTCATTTTTTGCAGCCTATTGTTTACCCTGAATGACCATGAGGAGCCACCACTGCATTGTCTTCAAACAGCTTTTATTTGACGGAGGGAAGGAGTAAGAGAAGAGAGGGAGTGAGAGGGAGAAAAAAAACCTTGAAGCCTTTCAAATGCAAAGAACCAATTCTATAGAGTCCTCGAATTGATGGCCCCAAAGAGGTTTAAAAGACCTTTCACCTCTATTCAACTCCTCAGTCTTTGCCTACTTGATGACATAGGAAAACACTACGCTATCACAGTGGTAAGGAGCTGAACCCAATAAAAGGGGTCAGGTTTCTGAATCCCCGCATTCTGCTTGGACCAATCGCTTCTTGCGCCCATCAAGCAGAAGCCCAAACAGCTGATGCTAATTGATTCCCATGGTGTGGCTGAAGTCAGCTCTCTTCAGCAGTTTAGTGGCTGGGGGTCATGCAGAGTGGCCCTGCCAGGGGGGCGTGTGGGGAGGGGGGCATAGCACTCAAACTGCCAGCTTGAATCAACAGCACTTCCTAAACATCTCCAACATTAAAACAAACATGCAAACAACTTGACTACAACAATCAAAGATGGGAACAAGTAGACATGCTCAGTTCACCATGTACTTTCTATAGGTGACACCAGAGCTTACACTCTACCATTACCACATCAAGAAGAAAAACATCAACATTGGATTATTTTAGACAACGCAAATTACACATTGTAGTTGATTCAAAATGATCTGACATGAAAACAAGTCAATGAAGTGACAATTACATATACCAAGTATTCAAGCAGATTGTGCCTAAGAATATGCATGTATGCAAGATTAATAATATACAGTATGTTTAAAGCAAGACACTTCCAACAGTAACAGGAAAGAGAATAGTGCTTTCAATATAGTAGGCTACAGAAGAATAAGAGAAAAGTACAACTTTTCTCTTTAGTGTGACAGGGGACGTTGTTGTTGGGGGATAACTTTCCTGCTCTCCTGAGGCAATGAGAGCAAGCCCCAGTGGGGTTTACAATGGAGTGGGCAAACTGAAAAGACTAAACTGCACTCAGAGCTAAGCCAGAGGGAGGGGTGGGGGTGGAGGGAAAAATATATCTCCTTTAAAGGGGTTAAGAATGCCTTTCAGTCCCCCCCCCCCCCCCCCCCCCCTCCCAAATTACATGTCTGCACCCCTGCCATGTCCAATAGAGACTGCTTAATGTTGACCTGAAAGTGCGATGCTGGAATCAAGATACAACACACTCTGGGAAATGAAAATAACCTACAGCAACAGCCCTTCAGCTCAGCTCGGCCACTTTTATGTTGTTTCAGTCCCAAATCTGAAGAAAACACACACCACGTACCGGTAAGCCCTGTGTTATAGGTCATCGCACGACGGTGTCACACAAAATAACAAATCTGCAATCTGACAGCGTGCCACAATGCAACACCTCAGCTTGTGGACCGACTGTTTTAGTGAAATATTATGCCTATAATGCCCAAATTAGGGATGCAAGGTTTAAAGTGGTTAAATGAATCTATGTGTGATCAAGTTCAGCAAACTGTGGACACATTTTAATACCTTTCAAATAAGTCAGCAAATTACAGGACTCCTCTCCAGAAGTACAAAGAAGTACAATAACATCAGTAATCAGTGTTAATTTAACTCATCAGGCAATTCATTTACTAATTTAACTGTTTGGGTTGGCTTATGGGTTATGGTTTGATATCTTTACCACAATAATTTACCATAACCATTCCCACCCCTTTTCCCCCTCACTGTATATGTTTCATTTCTCTTTTTACCTCCTTTATGATGAATTCCTCTTCTCTCTCTCTTTTTTTTGGCTATATAGAAGTGTCTAAATGTTTTGATGATTTGAACAATGTGGACCCTCTTGTAAACATGTGTAATGCTTTATTGGGTCGTCCACTCACAGTTAACAGTCTTTGTATTGAGTTGTGCTTGAAATGTACTGTAATTCTGCAAACTGTTAATACATATTTCAATCAATCAATCAATCAGTATTGATCAGCAATTTGACACATGAATAACATGATTTCATCATGTTTCCTAGCGTTCCTATCCTGGGGTGAATATTCAGCAAAAAAGGGATGCGTGGTGAGCTAATATATACCTGTATATAGCTCACAAATATCCAAACCTTCCCTTTGAATTCTCAAACATTCTCCTTAATCAATACTTTATTGCTGGTGTACAGGATTAGCAGTGATGTGTCAATACTGTGGCTGACAAATCCTCAGTGTTAATTTATATAACTCTGAACTCTTAGGGTGTACAAATGTCATATCATAGGTCCATTTGGTCATATTTGTACACTCTCAGATTAACCGAGTCCCCTATGGAGAGGAGGCCCCCCTCATCTTTTCTCTCTACACCAAATGTCTTTGCTGTAAATAGCCAATCTATATGCCATTTCCGTTGAATGTTCAACCTAGAGTTGAGACATTAGATTTCAGGGGGTTAACTTCCTGCGAGGCCCTGAACTGGGGGCACATGTGTATGTTAGCCAGAGAAAACACATACTCAGTTCACTAGCACTGACAGTGTGTCTTACACTTAATGAATGAATATGAGCTCTAAGTAAAAGAGGGCAGAGGTGGGGCCATCACCCTTTATGTTACACTTTATCCCAGGGAGATGCTGGAAGATCTTGTGGCTGGGAGAGCCAACAACAGCCTCTCTGTTCCTCAATGCAAGTTCTCCCTCTCCCCTCTGACCAGCTCATTACAGCATGTCTGCGAACCAAATATGGCAGTCATCTGGCCAACACCTGCTCTAAATCCAATCATTAAACCAACTTGTCTAAATATATCTCACTGGCATGGACTACCTCAATTACTTAAAGACATGACTATGAGACAACCTTGTGTATAAGAACCAGTCAGGGCCACTGCTGCCTTTTGATAGGTGGAACATAAGTGTCTTGAGCTGCTCACTTTGCTTGAGTGAATTTCTTCGGAGACGGAAAAACATCAAAACTGTACATTTTGCTTGTCTGCGTGGTTGATGTTCTGAACTCAACCTTGGTTAGTAAGTACAACACAACATCTGGGGTGTTGATTTAACTGAGAGTGGAGCCTTGCATTTTAGACTCTCAAAATTAAATGAACATGATTTTATTGCATAGAACTACTGTACGAGTCGATTCGAAAATAAGAACAACAGACTCACCACACTTCCTGCCCACAAGCACCTGTCCTGCCGCACAGTGATCGGGCATCTCTAACGGTTGGCCCAGGCTCTTGGACAGCTCGTAGTCAGAGCCAGCAAAATGAAGGTGGAACTGCTCCCTGTTGATGGACTTCCTCAAGGTTCTGATGGTCTTCCTCAGCCTCTTCTCAGAGCGCCGGCGCACACAGCTCAGGTCACAGCTCTCTGCTGAGAGAAGCACTCAATACCACAGCTGCCTTTGGAGAACGATAGCATAGCATAAACCAACACTACAATTCATACGTATACCTACTACGCACACATGCTTTAAAGACAAACTACTACTTTGGCTCAGGAAAGAAATTATTTCAGCCACTGCCCGTAAAGGAATCAGGGGAAACTAAAACACCACGACCCTGCGTCTCGACCCAGAACCCACCGGGCCACCACCACCATCACAGCAGAGTCAAAACAGGAGATACTTTAACAGGTTGGTTGGTTTAGTATGCAGCAGGGAAAGACAGAGAAGAAGCAGAAGGTGACCCCAAGAGGCAGAGGTCCCAGGGAGGGAGGCAGGCAGGCAGGCAGGCAGCGCAGCGCAGAGAGACCAACCTGTTACCTCCTCTAGGTTCACATCCAGCTCAAACTCAGCCGTGATAGAGGAACCTTCGTCCTCGCCGGCCTTCCTGCCGTGTCGGCTCCGAGCGCGCCGGCCCAACGAGGAGCAGTGCAGGCTCACGTAGCTGAACTGCACATTCTCAGTGAAGAGGGACTTTCTATCTGTGGACATGCAGTGATGTAAATTAGTTTTCACTTAATGGGTCCCGGGACCCAGGGGTGGTCTTTTAGATGGGTCCCATGGACATTTTATGAGTCCCGCTTCAACAACATTAGGAGTCAATATTTTGTTTTTGTTTTTTTTTTACAAATTGCAGCATTTAACTACCATTTCATCTAGTATGGTTATAAAATGGTTATATTCATGTATAAAATATATCTGAAAGAAATAAACACAGTACAGTGCTGAGTACAGTAGTGTGTCCATGGGGCCCCCAGAAAGGTCCACAGATGGGTCCATTATCAATAATCTGCGTTTTGGGATGCAAAATGCACCCTATTAGCATCACTGACGTGGGAGACAACCCCAGTACCAATCCACCAACACACACAAATCACACAGATGTTGACAACAAGCTTGATATGCATTATTATATGCATTATATCCAATGCATTTGGAGAAAAGAAACTAATGACACCATCGGAAGTCTTTTTGATTGATGGCTTGGTTGGACCCAAGTGAAAGGCATGGTATGGCTAATTACATTTTCCCCTGTCACTGCCAGACAATGTGCCTTGCTGAGACTTTCAAAACATTTTAAAATTACAACACTCTCCCCACAATGTCTTTCACATTTGGCTATAATTTTGGTTTACATTCAAGCTGCCTTCAGGTCTGATTAATTAAGATTGTTATATGAGATGGCATTTTAGTGACAGAGTTGTAAATTCAGTCCACTTCTAACTGGAATTTCAGCCTCCTGTTTGGAAAAGTTGTTAATGGTGTGATACGGGAACTTCTGTACCTGAATGTGCACTGTTTAGGGTTTCTTTCAGTCTCTCTTGACTACGTTTCAAGTTGCACTTCCCTGTGCCAGACTTGAAGGTGGCTGTGGTCTTAATACGGGGAACACCTGACATTTCTGGTCCTATGAGACAAAAGGCACAAAAAAGCATGATGGAATCCCAAAGAAAATCTCCACAGTTTGACTTATCAATACATCAAATGAAAACAACGGATGCCTGTGTTGTAAGTTATCAAGTTGTTTGTTTGGTTTGTCACTGGGTGGACAAATAGAAGCTGATGTAAATCTGTGATGTTGTCTACTTGCCCAAGCAATACGAGCTGCTGTGGTTCCTTTGTGCTTCAGCCAAGCAGGGCAGAGGCATTCCACAGGTCACAGTATAGGAATCCTCAGTCCCTGAAAAGATACATGGGGCCATGACACAGAGACCAACGCAGACAAAAGTTAGAACCATAGACGTCAGGTCACCAAAGACAAACAGACAGCATGTAGGAACATGAATCGCTGCTCTGGCAGTCCAGAGTTGTGAACGATTCAAACAACTAATGAACTGACTAAAGCAACTCACCACTGCTGATATGAACTTGGGACTGACATGTCAGGAAGCAGCGGTCACCTCCTTCCTGCTTACTGCAGTTCAAGGTGGGTTTAGAGGGGGGGTTCGCAGCGAGTAAACCCTCAGTCTCTAGATAGAAAGCAAAACAAACTCCGAGGTAAAAAGACAACTTTTGATATGTAATGGGGTGGGGTGGGGTGGGGGTTGGCATCAAAGGGCATTAAGAGCAAAGCACAACATTTCAACAACAGCGATAATTCTATAGTGTTTCAGTTCATTTAACAAGCCCAAGGTAGAGAATTAAAGAGAAAAAAAGGCAACAGAACTCAAAGTATCTCCTGTTTTAGTCCCCCAACATGTCCCAGTCCAAAACATGAAATGGCACAAATGTCACACATCACACACTTTCCTCCCAGAGTGGCAGCATGAGAGAGAACAGAACAGATGTAAGATGTAAACTGCCTCTTCTATGGGCAGGGACCCTGGCTTACCAATACAATCCTTTTTGTTCCAATGTAGCTTATAGCCAGGACGGCAGTGGCACTCAAACCCACCCATGGTGTTCTCACAACCGTGCAGACAACCTCCATTATTCACACTGCATTCATTTATGTCTGGGTGGAGAGGCAACAAAAGAATGAGAGACACACACAAAAGAAGAACATGTTATTTCTCTTTTTCCAACATGTACTGTACATAAAATATTGCTGCTGTCAGGCAGAAACCTTGTATTTCCATATTTCTACTTTTAATGTCTTTTAGTAAATGAATGCCCTACTTCATCATACAAGAATGTCACGCTAAAAGTTCACGATGGTTCTTTTTACCATTTCCGGATGAATGATGTTGGACATACAAGGTTTCCACCCGACAACGACGATATGTAGAAAACATTTAGTCTGATTGACAAGGGAATAGAAAAACGTCAGACATCTCTTATATTGTACAATTGGGTTTGATGCCAATGCTGTTTGATGCCCTGTTTTATACAGTCTCGCGAGGGAAAGTTTGCCTATGCCTAAAATACGGAGGCCAAGTTGAAAGTGGTTAATGTTCCCCATCCCCACTCCTCCGTGTCTCACCTCCACAGTGGGCCAGTCCATACATGGTGTAGCCTTTGTTGCAGACGCATTCAAAACTGCCTGGGGAGTTCACACACGTGTGATCGCATGTTCGCGCAAAATAACACTCGTCTATATCTGTAATCAAAGGCAAATGACATGGTGGTACGGCAGTTAGATGCACTCTTCATTAGGAGGGGTTTCCCGCCCCCACAGCACACACGCACGCACGCACGCACGCACGCACGCACGCACGCACGCACGCACGCACGCACGCACGCACGCACGCACGCACGCACACACACACACACACACACACACACACACACACACACACACAGATAGCACTGTTTCTCCATAATATGATAGCTCAAAAGCTAGCTGTTGAGAGAAAATGGATGTTTTGGATGTTTTTCTATTGCTGTTTTTGAAAAAAGCAGTAAAACAAGTAGTATCTCATTAAGAAGTATCTTAGTTGTATTATAGCAGTATGTAGGATACTGGGATATATATTTTTACCTTGGCAAGATCGCTCATCGGTCAGCAGCTTGAAGCCTTTCTTACAGTTACACTCAAAGCTGCCAATGGTGTTTCTGCAGGAGTGCTCACAGCCGCCGTTGTGTAGCTCACACTCATCAATGTCTGTGTAGGAAATGCAAGCAGTTGAAAACTATTTAACCAGCCGTATGGCCTTTACACACCAGGGCCGTGACGATACACAATCTGAAAATGCATATACGTTGATTTTTGGGGAAATTATTTGCACGAAGCCGCGAACATAAAGTCCTGTATTCGTTTATCAAATTATCAATAATCGGAGTTAAATCAGTGTACTGTGGTAGAATGGGAATAGCAACAGATTATGTTTGATTACTACTTTGTTGAGCGCACTAGGGTCTCACACCGAAAATAGCCCATCTACAAGCTCACGGCGTATCACATTGTGAGTTTGTGATCAGCTATTTTTGGCGCGAGACACAATATGTAACCAAGCATAAATCAGACATTACTCCTCTGTGAATATCATTCTGACATAAATCAAGCTTTACTATTGCTTTACTATCTGTGAATATCAGTCTGACCTTTGCATGATTTTGCGTCAGGCTGCAGTGTGAAGCCCACAGGACAGCTGCAGCGTACACCTGTGGAGGTATCTTTACAGGTGCAGTCACACCCCCCATTGTTCACGGCACAGTTCTCTGGAATGACAGGACACAATGTTCAATGTTCAATGTACTCTACTGATTGATCTGTTCCAAAGTGACGTTCTGCATTTATATATATATACATATACACATATACACACATATATATATATATATATATATATATATATATATATAGTGAAATAGGACCTTTGCTGAGACTCAAAGAGGGCCACTGAATTTCCACAAAAAAATCTACTCCATAGATCGAGTATCATTTTTATATCAGTTCCCATATATTTAATTTAGCTGCTATCTTAACTGCCTCATATAATTGCATAATATCTGATCTGCTTGTACTATGTATAATTTATTTCATTAATTTATAAAAGTTGTTGTTTTTGTTTTATTTGTTCTATATTGCACTTATTTTAATTCTTTGACTTTTGTCTAATTTTAATTTTATCATGTTTGGAATAAAGTTTTTCATTCATTTCACTGCACTTTCACTGAAAATCAAAGATCAATTCAGTCCCAGCATCGGGACTTTTAGCTGTAAAGACCTGCCCCAGCATCAGATAACAGATGGTCTCTATTACTATTATTACTACATTACTACACTATTCTAGTGACTATTGCTAGTCACTAGAATATGTGTGTGTATATTATACACATACATAGGACAGCTTTGCAACACTTCTCCTTTCCTGAATGAATGTGAAATGTGCCACACTGACACAAATGCATATCTTTCAGGGAAGAAATGGGGTGTGAGAAAGAGAGGGTCCATAGTCATTTCACAGTTTGGTCTAAAGACTGAGGAATGCATTGGTTTACTAGCCATTACTCATCTCCCCCCTTGAACACTACCAGATACACACTACACAGTGAAATCCTCCGTGTTCCTTTAACTCTGAGAATGTATAAAGGTTCCATTTGTCACTCTCAGAGTGACAAATGGAAAAGAACCCTGAGGATTTTACAGTGTAATATAATCCGAAACCATTTTACTGATTTGATGTAAATTAGTGCATAACTAGCATGCTTGTATGAATAGAATTATTATTACCCATAAGCAGCCTTCTTTTAACTCGTTTGTCAACCTCAGTAAAGGATGTGACGTTGTGATCCGACGACTCCGTACTGGCCTCATCTCTCTCTGAGACACAAACAAAATAACACCAATCATTAAAAAAATCCACTGTCCAACTCAAAAAGGAGATGGAAATGAAATTACATTTCATAATTCATAATTGTTGAAACTGTCATTTTTGGCTTTCTGTTGGGTTAAATGAACATTCAGATACTGTATGATCAGTTTTATCTATAACAACTGAAGAAACTTGCACTTTTACAGTGCAAAAAGTTATGTTAATAAATAATATCAATATAAAGTATGTAACGTAAGCTCCTCTGGGTGAGTGTAACCAACCAAAACACCCAAGGAGATACAGTACAGTATATAACCTGATGTAGTGTCTTGGTGATACATATCAGTGCTGTCGGACAGAAACCTTGTATCTCCATTCCAACATTTTATGTTTTCTTGCGTAGATTAATGACCTACTTCGTCATCATCATACTACAGTGTCACACAAAAATCTATCTACAAGCTCACATTGCATCGCAAAGCGTTGTGAGCTCTCAGCTTCTCAATCGATCTGCTATGTTTGCTATTTTTGCAATAGCGTTGAAGTGAAAGTTAGGTGTGTCTGTGATTATTTAACCAGGGAAAAGTATTAACAAGAGGTCCTTTTTTCCATTTCCTGAAAAGTAACCGTTTCTGACATACAAGGCTTCCACCCGACGATATAGCAGAGTAGATGGAGCAGCTAGATGAGACAGCAGTGATAATCCTGGACCCCACACAGGTTACTGCTGCTGGAGGAAAAGATACCTGCCACTGCATCTGATAGCGCTTCCTTATCACTGCTGCTATTGTGAGTCCAAAGACATAATGTTCACTGACTAATGTGCTATAAGGATTAAGGAGACCTGTGAGAGACATGTTTAGAGAGATATGTCACTTTGGCTTCGTGTTTTGATTCCCACTCCCAGACTCTAATATTAGCGGAGTCTGGAATGTGGATTTATCACAAAAGAAACTGAGGCACGGAAATCATATGGCGATAAAAACCTGCAGTAGTAATTAAACTCAAGTTTAACTAAAATGAACCTTTAACTGACTTAACTTTATAGATCAGTGTCTCTCAAAGTAGGGCCCAGGGACCCCCAGGGGTCTTTGAGGGGGATCCCAGGGGTCCCCAGCTAAATGGGGTAGTTAGTAACCAAATGGACCCTTGCATGACTGTAACTCAGAGTGAAAAATAGAACCAAATTAGCCATTTGATTCCATTTGTACACTCTCAGAGTTATGAGGGTCCGTGGCCTAATGCATGAAAAAACTGGGGGTCCTTAAAATGTAAAAGTTTGAAAACCACTGCTATAATGATTTTGACTGTTGTAGTATGTTACATGTTGATCATTTTCACAGCTTTGTCACCAGGCAGCTAGTGTGGCTAGACACATTAGGGTCAGAACTTACCGACACAGGACCTCCTGTCAGGGTGCAGTTTATACCTGACGTGACACTTGCAAACGGGGCCCTGCTCTGTGTCTTCACAGATGTGCTGACAGCCTCCGTTGCCATGGTTACAGGTTACTGCCGGACAACAACAGAAAAACTTGGGTCAGATAATCAGCTCAATGCCTAAAGTCAACTGTGTTTGTCTAAACAGGTATAATGCATTGCAAACAAAGTCAAGCCTGATTTATACGTACTTAGTTGTGCTCCAGTGTCACGTGCACAAAGACTGCCAGTCTACACACTCGCATCACGTTGGCATTCGACTCGACACTGGCGCGCAGCTAAGTATAAATCACGTTTAAGCTTCATGTGGACAAGATGAACACGTACGTGTGCAGCCTCTCTGGTTCCTGGCCAGCTCAAACCCTGGGCGGCACTCACACGCCACACCCCCTTTGGGGGTCTCTTTGCAGATGTGGGCACAGCCGTGGTCCTTATTCATACAGCTGAGGCCCTCTGCGATGGACAGGGGAGGGTACACAATGAAACTCCACCTACAGCATCTGTATCGTTGCAGTCGGGTGGAAACCTTCTATCTCTATATTTCTTTGTATGTGTTTTGTTGTTTTGTAAATTACTGCCCAAATTCTGAAATGTTTTGAAACTGAGAGTGGTTCACTCTCAGTTGGTTTTATGTAACTAATGAAAAGTATTAACAAGAGCTTGTGACTAAATAATAATAATCGGATCCATTTTTCAATTTCCTGAAAAGTAACCCGACAGCGACGATATACAGATCATATCATAATACACAGTTTGTGATTCTCCAACATAGTGAATGCTTAGTACATACATATATATGTACATACATATTCCGCTAATTTAAAAAGAAGCTTTTAAAAAGAAGCAATTAGAGTTGTCATAGTCCATTGGGAGTTAATTGGGATACAATCTCTCAAGCATATCTGCTACATGCACTTGATAGAAGAACTGTGGCTGTCAATGTTGCATGCACTTCGATGTGTGCGTGCATGCGCGCGTGCGTGCGTGCGTGCCCACGAGCGCCTGTATGCGTGCGTGCATCTGTGCGTATGTATATTACTCTTCTTCACCAGCATTTCACTGAAGAAACAAAATAAAATGTATGAATGAGAAGCTACAGACACAGTAGGAACGTTCTTCTATGACGCAGGTGACCAAGAGCCAAATGTTGCAGTTAGTAACTTGTTTTGTTCTCTCGGACACAGAGCTCCTTTTCCCACAGCATGAGACCTGTAGGACTGGCTGCTGCAGATAAAGCCTCAGAGAGGGGACCCCACTTAAAAGATGTCAGCTCTCATTGTGCTGTCAATCATAGCCTTGTATGTGGGCATTTGAAAATTAGCCACATGATTATGTGTTCTTCCTTGCACAGCTTAATATATTTGAACTTGCATGCGCGTACGCACATACGCGCACACACACACACACACACACACACACACACACACACACACACGCACGCACGCACGCACGCACGCACACGCACACACACACACACACAGGACCTGAAAAACTTGGCTTGAATTCATCAAATAACTTCATAATTTAATAATAAAGCTTAAATAGTAAAGAATGATAATAAATAATGCATCACAATCATCTCGTTTCTCTATTTCAAAATGTCTAAAATTGTTGGGGAATGTCTTCCCACACAACCCAAATAATGACCTAATGCCCAAAGGATGGACGGCAGGTTGAAAGTAATTAATGTCAATGTATCTATCCATGCAAAATTACACATAATCGTTGGCTTGCTATGATTAAGGCTAGATGCTAGTGAACAGGTACCATGGCCAGTTGGCCACTCACCCATACAGAGCAGTGAATGCAGGTGTGCTGGTTACGGTTAGGGATAGGGTTAAGGTTAACCACTTAAACCCTGTTGTGGATGCATGTGTACTGTGAACAGGTATCATGAGCACTCACCCACAGAGCGGTGAATGCATGTGTGCTGGTTGTCACTGAGGAAGAAGCCTTCTTTGCAGTGGCACTCATAACTGCCCATAGTGTTGACACATGTGTGTTGGCACCCGCCATTGTTGAACTTGCATTCATCCACATCTAGAGGAAATTAGCGGCAAAAAGTAGTTCCAACAGTGTCATCATCATACGTCATCATACAGGACTGCAATTCACATAGCCTATTGGCCAAATAATATTTGTAGCTATAAGGCCACTGTTTCAAAGTTTCCTATAAAGTAACAGCAGCTGGAGATAAACAATCTATATCTAGCAGTAATGATGGATGGAAATTGAAGAATATGTCCATTTGTAACTCTGAGAGCCTACAAATGTAACCAAATGGACCCATATTTTGTATAGGCTCTCAGAGTTCGATTAACACTAGTGTATACACTTACCCAGCCCAACTGTAGGCTAAATGTGACCTTTTCACCCTGTCAGTCAAAGCCGTCTTGTCTCACTTAATCAGAGTTTAGTCATTTATATTTTTGCATCTTACCTAAACAATTGTGTCCATCGTGGGCTAAATTGAACCCGTCGTGACAAGTGCAGCGATAATTGCCTGGTATGTTGTTACATTCGTGTACACAGCCACCATTGTACTCCAGATCGCACTCGTCTGTGTCTAAAGAGGAAACAAGGTCAACTCAATACAGGTGAATGTTTAACATTTGATGTTGAAATGTTATATCTAACCACAGGCTACACACAATTCATATAACCCATATTCCTTCAATTATGAGTCTGTAGCCTAATCAAAACTTGTACATGGTAACTTTACTTGTGGAAAGTAACTTGTATATTTACTGAATTACTGTAACTACTTTTACTTTACATTTACGTAGTATAGGCCTACTTCGATTTGTTTTTAACTTAGGCCTACTTCTCTCATTTCAGAGGCAAATATTGTACTTTTTACTCCACTGAAATTGTTTAACAGCTTTAGTTAATTACTTTATTTTGATTATACAAAACATAAATAAATTATCTGATACATAAAGTAATTAAAATCGCCCCAATTACCAACTAAACTATGAAGCCATTATAAACAATATGATTGAACCATTGTGTATAGCCCACTTTTATGTTTGGCACTGCATGCAAATATATTCTGATGCCAATACTTTAGTAATCAAGTACATTTTTGAATGCATAACTTTAATATTTCTGTATTGTGGTGTTGCTATTTTCATGAGTAATTTGAGTAGGCCTACATTGTATATCTAGCCATGGACCGATTAACCCATACACTCAATTACTGTTACTTGGACGGTTGATAACCATCCATGTTGTTGAAAAGACAGACCTCAACAGAAAGATCCAGAAAGGAGACCATTACCTTCACAGTGTTTGCCATCTCCTTTAAACCCAGCTTTACACGTGCACTTGTATGAGCCTTGTGTATTCTGACAAATAGCATCGATGTGACAGCCATCACTTTCCTCTGCACATGGATCTATTGAAATACATCAGACAGAACACCAAAGTATATTAAAATGTAGGTCTGTCGTCTGTGTCCATTTGAACTCTGAGAGTGTATAGATGTAGCCTAAATAGGCCCTATTTGTTACACTCGCGGAGTTTACAGACTAGGGCAGGCTAATTAAGATCATGATGAGGTGTTCAGAACAGATCTCAAAAGATTCCTATCCCAAAAGTAAAAACGTCAACTGGTGCTCAACAATAGCCAGTAGTTTTTGAGGTTCAGAGAAATATTGCTATTCAATCTTATATTAGGCTACATTCGAATGAATTGCATTTTAACAAAAATACTACACAAAATGTGAGTCTAGTCAAGTGCCTATCAAGTTCCACGACAAGGACCGCCAATAAATAGACATTATAGCTAATAATAACGGGCTATTTTAAGTAAACTGGTGGAACAAGCGCGCGCAGTTCTTGCGTGCGTAAAGAAGAGTCTTTGACTCGGGAAAAAAACGTAACCTACCTCGATTCTGTGCGAGCGCTGCGCTTTGGCGAGTATTTAACAAGAGCAAAAACAAACACAAGTCCCTTGAAATCCAAACAGCTCCCATGGTGATATGATCACAGTTTAGAGGTCTCCAAGAAAGGACGCGTTTCTACTGAAGTCGTGACCGAGTGGCCGCCTCATTTTCATTCTAGCCTGTCAATCTGTTCACAAGGGCTTTTAGAAAGAGAAAGGACCGTGTGTGTGTGTGTGTCACAGTGTGAGAGAGACTGTGTGTGAGTGTGTGTGTGTGTGTGTGTGTGCGTGCGCGCGCGCGTACGAGAGGCGCGCCCACATACTGAAAGTAGGCCTAGACAGACATTATATTTGTTTGTAGCTGCACTGAATTGAATTTGGCATAACAGAAGAGAAAATATGTTTTCTACATAAAGGCAAAGGTAATGTAATGCAAATACTTCTTGGTAGTGACTTTCCCTGCAAAATAAAGTAAAATTCGACCTGGTTAATCTATTCTAAGCCTTAAGAATTTTGATTATTAGGCTATAGCCTTCTCTTTCTCAGCATTAGACTTATATGCTGAGAACTGAAAACAAAAAGAAAACACAACAGTGGAAGTCATGATAGTTTATAGGCTATTTTACACGCTAGTGTTAAACACTTTTGTGGAGACTTCAACAATGGTCAGTGTCAGGTTTGGAATCTGCCTGTTGTATAAAACCTAGGCTGTTAATCACTAGGCCCTCGCCTATGTGTGCGTGTGCTGTAATGCATCATATGCATGTTTATTTTTAGCCAACAGTTCTACATGTAGGGATGATGGGGAATACATCAATTCAATTCCTCTTATTTCAACATTGATTCATAGCAGATTCGTGATCTTTTTTTAACAGTTACTGCACTGCACTTTGTTCACTTCTGCACATTTTGTAACACTTGTGCACCACCTAGCGGTGCAAATAAAGGTCTGACAGAACTGATCTTTTGTGATTTTATTACAGTACGGAACTACTGGCTGTGATACAGTATACAAAATAGCATAGAGGAAAAAAAGAAATATTCAAAAGAAGTGCACAATTTCAAAACGAATCGACATGGTCTAATGGTTACTCTTTAGGTTTGCTTTACAAAAGGTTTTGTAATAAATAAATATAAATTACATGAGATTGAAATTCATAATGCAAATGAAAGGCAATTTTTAAGGCACACCTCATATCCCAAAATGTACCTTACAAAAACAGTAATATGGCATTTCCTTAAGGACAAAAACAAGCTTAATTTCAATTTACAAAAGCAGCAGCAATTCTTTTATAATAGAGAATGTTCAGCATACAACTACCCTGCAGAAAGGACATTTTTTAGAGCTCTTTGTTATAGACTTGTTGCCTTCTAACCCAAGAAGTTGAGTAAACCGTTGTCATTTTTGAGACAGTATTATGTGGCTAAAACCGTGCAATCCGAGCATTTCTTAATATATATATATATAATATACAATATTAAACATCTCGAGGGTAAACTGATGAATTGTGGTTAGGAAAATGTTAATTATTGCTGAGGAAATGGATGAGTTAGATTAGAAGCTGATTTGGTTTAGTCAGAATCTAACACCTGAGGGCAAGAAATTAAATACTTCTCACAATCAAAATGTCTGCATAGTCTTAGCTTTCAATAATAAACACAGTGACAGCATATTAGAAAAAAGGATGATGACACTGGTCATGTTTTAAGTTGAATTTGCTTTCAGCCAAACAGGTCCTCCACCTATGCTTTCAATTTGAACTTAATTGATAGACACCACATTGCAAAGCTTTAGCAGTTCCCTGCTGTTCATACTTGCTACACACATGTATATAAATAACATTTCCATGTATAGGCTGGGGCTCACATTCCATAAGATTAACCAGATAAGTGAATTATGAAGACTTGCAGAATATGGACTTGGACATACTGTAAGCTTAACATGAAATTAAACCTGCCATGATCACCCTTTTCTGGAACATTAAATGATGTGGGTAATTAGTGGTGTGTCAACCATGTATTTTAACAGTTCTGATGGACCAAGAGCAAAAACATGGTCTATTTACAAATTACTATAAAAACACCTGATCAACATGCAATGTGAGCAGGTGGCAATCTGAACAAGACAAATAAATAATGCACTTTTGTTATTCCAAAGACAACTGCATGCATGGTCTAACCCCATCTATTATCAATGTGCAGATTGTGCTTATAAGCTAATTAAAATGGAGTGTTTATAATGTATAGCGGGTGTGTGCTAAATTGTGAAAATGTTGGACTATGCATGCATATATACACACATTTAAGTCCATAAGAAATTCATAGGACAGGTGCACTAACGATCCTGGTTTTCACTAATAGCCCTTTATATACTAAAACCCTACATACTCACGCTTGCACATAAAACATACAAGCAATCACACATTGCCACTGCAATAAAAAATTACCTGATATTAGAAAAAGCTGGTGTTTTTCATGAGTAAGCAAACATTGACAAATTAAGGAAAAAAATATAACAGCCTCGATATGTATGAAAAAGTAACAAAATCTTTACAAAACATTGGTCAGTTAATACAAAAAGTTTTCAAAATTACAAAACATTTCATGATCAGACATGGATAGCCTCTCGAGGCCATAGAATTTTACCTACTATAAATAGTATACTAATGCCCGCATAAAAACTTTTTTTTTCTTTTTGTGTTCTGTAAAATAAGGTTAACAAAATAAAATTCTATACAAAAAAACGGAATGAGAAGTTAATGACTTAAACCCGGTAGTCTTCGTGAAACGGACTTGAGGTACTTGGGCCACTTTTTCCAAAAGATATCTTGCCAAAAAAAAAATAGCTGATCTACAAGCCTTGTAGATCAGCTATTTTTGGCAAATATTACAACCAGAATAGGCATGCTGGGGTTCAAATGCTAACAGAAAAACGTCTATATACACATTAATCTAACAAAGGGAATGGACCTGGCAGCCTGACAAGTCTGCCACTGGAGACAAAGCCAGCTGGATGCCATGGATAATAATCCTTAAAAAAAAAAATCACCAAGTTTCATTCAGGTCCTCTGGATGTGGCGGAGGAAGTGTTTCTGGAAGGTGTGTGGCTACTTGTGTGGCCACCAGCGTCTTCGGTTTCTTGGAGCTGCAGCAGGGCTTGAAAATCCGTGGATCAATAATCACCTCACCAAACCGCCCCTTATAGACAATTCCACAGCACACCTTTTGCCTGGAGAAAAGATTTATAAAAAAGTATGCGTGTGGTTAAACAAAGAGACAAAAATGATGGGCAGATGGCAATTAAATTACATTGTTTAGTGGCAGTGACATTACACACCTTTTCCAATAGGAGCGGTCAAGGAATTTGAAGGCAGAAGGAGTGTGGCGTCTCTGTTTGGACTCTATGTCTGAGCCATCATCTGACTGATTGCTGTAACTTGGAGACCTGGACGGAGACATACTGGAGGTGGTGCTGTGGGCATCAGAGTCTGCTTCAAACAAACATGGCAAAATCGTGTTATTAGATCAAGTAATTCTAAAACCATTCCATGTCAAAGACCCTCCTGCAGACCCCATAATTTCAAAAAAAGAAAATATTGTGCCAGGGACTACCATACAAGATTTGACCACCTATGCATGATTGCATGTACATGAACTCTATGCAAGTGGCATACTTCACTGCATCCCTCGTCTAAATGGACATCCACCCGCTACATCCAATAGAGGGCAGGATATGGCAACATTTTTCTTAACCAATGGTAAAAAAAATGGCTACCTACTATGCCATATGTTCTACTACATGGTATACTGATACATACCGTACACATACTCAATGTTAAGTAGTATAAACAAGGCTTATATCATATTAAATACTACATTATCTGTTTAATTGGTTTGAGAGGTGTGAAGTCACAGTTGCTACATATTTTTATGTTTTAGCTACTACGCATTAGTGACAGTGTTATTGAAGTTATCATTTGTTAAAGTCAACCGTTACAACTACAGGTCACCTACTTTGTCTCTTCAACATATGAAGCCTGTTCAGTTTGGCTTTCCTCTTTCCATCACCACTCTTGATCTTCTTGGGTTTGGTCAACTTGAACCCTGGTCCAGCTCTGGCATCCACAACCTGTTTTCATTTACAAACTCACTCATTAGCAATGGTAAATGGTGCATTTATAGATCGCTTTTATCCAAAGCACTTTACATATTGTGCAATCACGCATTTATACACAGATGGTGGAGGAAACCATGCAAGGCACCAACCTGCACATCGGAAGCAATTAGGGGTTCAGAGTCTTGCAGCTGCTCAAGGACACTTCCGACACCAACTCTGGGGAAGCTTAGGATCGAACTGGGAACCTCATGGTTCCCATCCGGCTGCTCTACCGGCCAGTCTACCCCTAAACTACTCCCGCCCTGCCCCATTCTAAGGTGACCTGCCAATCAGACAAAGTGGGTTATGAAAGGATGAAAAACCTTGGCCCAATACTTACATGCTTCCAGTTCTTATTGGAACCATTTGGTAACTTTTTCCATCTCTTCACTAATAGCACACAGGCATTGCAGATGTCTCCCTCTCGGTCTTCTGATAACCTTTATGGATACAATGTACACAATTTAGCAGATGCTCTTAATCCACAATGAGGAAAACATGAGGTAACACATCAAATGCATAGAAATTGTAATCTAAGATCATAGGTAAACAAAGAACCTATCATCAGTCTAAACAGTATAATATCTTGCCTGCCACTCATGCCAGGTCTACAAATGACAAATGTAACTGAATGTGCACACACACACCAAAGCAGGTTAGTATAAAAATCTGAAAGTGTATTCCTTTAAATCCGATTCCTCACCCAAAACACAGCCTGAAGGTCTCCTCATATCGACTGCTGTCTGTGAAACGTGAACTGGAGGACTTGGTCTTACAGATGCAACATCCGTCATTACTTCGGTAGATCTTTGATTTGTGAAAACCAAACATATTGCGTTCTGTAGTTGGAAAAACCTGAGAGTAGAAACCCCACTCATCAATAACAATGTTGCAAAGTCAATCAACTCATGCGATTACAATTAAGGCATTTAGCAGACTCTTAATCCAGAGCGACCTACTATACAGTAAGCAAGAACAACAAAGTGCAGTAAGCAAGAACACCACATGGTACTACATAAAATGCATAGAAAATCAAAGGATCATAAGTAAACTAAGAACCTAAAATATGTCTAACAGTAGAATGTGAACAATGAAACTATAAAAATACACTATATAATGCTAGCTCTACATAATGCCATCTGAAGCACATATTTTAGCCTTTGCATACACTTGCAAGGTCATCATAACAAGGGTATGAGACTGTTAATTTGTAACTCAGATTGTATAAATGTAGGTTGTAACCAAAGCGGACCAGTGAGGATTTTACTGTGTACAAATACATGTTATCCCCGTGACGAAAAGGGGCGGTACCCCCAGATATACCAAGCGTTGGTTTCCAAAAAAATAAATAAATGAATTAAAAAAAAAAAAAAAAGTCACCACACTACACTGGACTCTTGATACAATTTTACAGTGAATACTGAACACAAATGTAGAATACCTTGGGCAGTACGATAAAAGCTAGTTTTATGATTAGTTTGGGGACTGTAATCGCGGGAATGACAGAACAAAAAGCAACAATTACATTATAATTATCATGTCGTCGGTTGTCGGTAAGAACTGGTCTTCAAGCTAAAAACGCGTGTTTTTGTTTTGCCCGTAGATCTGAGTCCTTATGATCGACAAGCGACATTCAATCCAGTCGAAGAGATTCAGCGGCAAGTTCACGGACTTGAATTACAAATATGCGCAGACTGTCTGTTACACATCATGTGTAAAATTCAGTTGATTCCTCAAACGTTTTTTTTAATCATCATCAATAATCTAAAAGGATTTGGTTTAATGACTTCGGGCGGACAATTAAAATATGGTTAATCGGTCAGAGGACGACGGATAGATTGAGTGTCGGTCGGCCAGCCGCTTCTTTTTGAAGTCAACAAACAAAAAGCTACCCGGCGGGGCTAGTCGTTGTTGGAATGTGTTAAACATGATGAATGCACTTTCATCATGCAATTACTAAATTAATACATAAAACGTTCAGCTGAACGCACGCTGTTTTTTTGTGTGTTAACATTTAAATAGGATATTCTTGGTGCGTTGGCCCAACATCCCTTTAAATTCAAACTTTTGCCCGCTAGAGCGCCAAATATGGCTCATTGTTGTTAGCTAACATGCTAACGCGCTAGCTACCCTCCATGCCACGCTCTCTCTGTCCCCATTGTGTTGCGCGCAACAACCCGCGCACGTACACACACATCAACAATACGCACGGACACACTCAAAGTCACACAACGCCGGGCACTTCTGATGATTCAATAAAAGATGCCAATCTACTGTTATGTTTAGAAGAACACAAAAAGCGGACTTACCTACCGAACAAAAACTTTGAATCTTCTCTCGTAGTAGTAGTAGTATTTGTGTTTGACGCACTGCGCATGCCTTACTACTGCATACAGCTGGGGATTAGAATATCATTAGCATAAAAACACGGAATGAAAAGGCTCGCGCGGAGAAAGGCCATATAAGGAGCGCAAAGGTATCTTTTGAACACGCGTTCGACCAATCGCTGACTTCTGTGCGTTGTGTTTGTAAACGTTGCATGTTGGGTAATGTAGTGAAATGAGAGTGAGAGTCCCGTTGCAACCGTACCGTTACACTCGATGTCCCAGAATGCATCTAGTCAATGGGTTTAAAAAATAAATAAACACAACTGCCCACTTGACATGGCGCGAACGAGTTTGTTTACATTTTTACAAGCCGCTATTGTGCAGTGCACAATGATGACGCTAGTAATGAGTGAATCATGTTTTACAGTACGAAGGATTATGTTGGTGTACATCTCATTAAAAGTAGTACAACTGTACAATGTGCATTATTGATGCTTTATTCTTTATATATTTTTTTTTACACTGTACACGGTTGCTCACTTAATAAACACTACATTACACATTTATGTCAATAAATGTACAACAGTATTGGAAAACAAAAATATATATCTCCCAAGATGCTCATAAGGGTCGTACATAGACAAGTACAACACAATCAGCTGAGACATGTCATTGTTGGCACAGGAAAGACATCATTCACATCTTAATATTACCTGCATTTCAGGTTTGTGTTGCCCAGAGAGGAGGGTCCAATCATGTCAATTGATAATGGTATAAACTAGACCTGGGGTTAACCTTTTTCCCATTGATTTTTATCAGAATTTTGCATAGCAGAAACCATGATAATTCAGGAAAGGAAGATACGTGTATTCCACATAATTATGGTCACAATTGTTTTTTTTTTCAAAGATCAGTGTACTTTTAGATCTTAAAGAGCCTGGCAAAGATTGAAGGTTTGTTTTGAAAACAGAGCACTATGATGATTAAAAGGGTAGGAATGGTTAGAGGTATTTAGCCTCCATGAAGGTTATTATGATGAGTCACTTTTCATCAAAATTGCTGAGTCCTGTTTGGAGGACATGTTAAAAATGTAAAGCAATGACATGGCCATATTATTGTCCGACTGAATAAATTGTGCATTTCAGGTAGCCTTAGCTACACCGTCTTGTTGTCATGAGAGGCATATAACCTTATCACTGCTCAAGTAATTGCAAGTACAAGAATTGCATACTTCTTATACTTATCAAAGAATGACCAAACTGTGACACACCATTTCATTTACGTGGTGAATCATCCTCCACCCTTCAAAACACCTACCCCAGCCATATACATACTTATAAAGCATACTTCTACATCATTTGCTTTAAGCTCTGCATTATGACATTGGAATCTGAGTTGACAACAGAGCAAGCAACATGACAGACATAACAAAATAATACTGCTCTTCTTTGAAAATATATTAACATTTTTTGTTCCTCATTTCCCTTAAATATAGCCATTGTCTGCAGTTCATAATAACAATGAAAATATTTAGCTTTCAATAAAACAGTATAAGTGGGTTATTGTTAATGTGAAAATCATGAATCATAATAGAAAACATATTTTTAACGTCTAACAGCAACATTATTGAGGATAAAAACATATCTTGAAAGGCTCATTGCACTTAATATATGGCAAATGTAACAGTAGCTTTAATATAAGCCAGAAAACGTCGTTTGTTCAAGTCTCTTCCTGCATAAAAAAGGTTTAATTGTTCTTTTTAGTGGTCCCCAGTGATCTTCCTTCCTGGTCAGGTCCATCTGTTGCAAAGATGGCTGGCTTCAGATAGCACCAACACCTTTGACAAGTGAAGCTTCTAGGGTAATGTTGAATTCCTGCAGAGTTTGCAGCACTCTGATCAGAGAATTGACCAATGTGTGGTCTTTAATCAGTGCAGCGTCCTCATACATCTGAGCAGTTATTGGACAGTCTGCAAGCAAAGCTATCCAATGGTGCAGCAAATGGTCCCTAGGAGTGGAAACACCGCTTAGTTAACAACGTGACAACAGCCATAACCACAATACATCTAGCAAAACATAAATTGGTTGTGACCTCCAATATTCACATATGACTCATGACCAAACCACACAAGACAGAAATTGTTTTGTGCTATCATGCAGTCAGCCAGTTAGGTGTGGGTGCCGCTGCCCAATGATGCAATTTGTTTTGTGTCAAAATGAGAATGAGAATGCGTTATGTGGAGAGATGGGATAAGAGACTAGGATGCTTGGATCTTGGTCAGGGTGTCATAGGGAAGGGAAGGACACTTATTATGATGGGGTGCCATGCTCTTGATTGCCTTTTAGGTCATCATCATCATATGCAATATGCAACATTATGTCTCACCATTTCTTTTTTGACAATAACATTTCTAAGTTCCTACTCAACTACAAAATCTGTTTGGTAGTATGTTTAGTGAAAGGAGAGATTAGACATCTGTTTTGTGAGGTTAGTGATTATTTCCTACCTTGCTCCTAGACAGACAAGCATCTGGAACTTCCCATCCTTCCCAATGTTTCTTGATGTGCTGCTAATGGCACGCATGAACCGGCAGAAGTGGCGCACCCTGGTTTGCCAGTTCTCATCCAGAGCCGCCTCTCTCTGCTCTGCACTCTCAAAGTATACTTGTGACTTTTCTGTAAACATATGGCATTCACAAGCAAGGTCAGTAGGATAGTGATGCATTGGCATGTATAATGAATAACTGATTAAAGACTGACAGTAACATTTTTAAGCCTTTACCCAAGAAGTCCCAGATGAAGACATTCTTGAAGAGTCGTGGTGATTTGAAACCGTGCTGAAATACTTGCTCCAATGCCCCGACGAGACCATATTCCCCACACAGCAGAAGGGTCAGACTGCCTCTCTGAGAGTGATAAAAGCAACAGAAAAAGATGTGATTAAAATGTTCACATTACATTATCATATAAGAAAATTCAAAACAATATGTTTTCTCATTAAAAGAAAGTGAGGTGAGTGGGTGAGGTGCTGGAGTCACAATGAAGTATATGAAACAATAAAGGGAGACTCTGCACGCTCAAATCTGTGCAAAATCAGATTTTTTTATTTTCAAGCTCGTTCATTGACCAAATGTCTGAAAATCTGATTTTGCACAGATTTGAACAAACATATTTGTAGAAGTTGAAAACTCTACATGAAAGTCCTGGCGGTGCATGGGTGGAAGGCAGAGAAAGTATAGAAGAAATATCAACGGGCATTTCCCTTGCCAGTAAGTAAATTAGGGTAAGTAGGCTATTATGTGTAGTTCTGACAAGGTGTAAGAATGCCAGTAACATTACAAATATAAATCTAAACCTAAATCAGCATTAACGCAGAACATCAATCATTTTTCATATTTCCAATTTCAATTGGAAATTCAATCAATTGGACCCTCTAGTCTAATTGATGGTTATTGTATTTCAAAGATTGTTTTACACAGAATGTTGAACGCGATTTCTATCCCAGTTACACAAGGGCTGACTAAGCAAAAAATAACTTTCAGAGGACCTGCTAGTTAAGAAAATAGTTAAGAAATTCCTACTGAAGATCCAGATCCAGCGGCAGTGGCTCAGGGGTAGAGTGACCGGATGGCAACTGCAAGGTTCCCAGTTCGAACCCGGGCTCCCCCAGAGTTAGTGTCGAAGTGTCCTTGAGCAAGACTCTGAACCCCTAATTGCTCCCGGTGCCTTGCATGGTTTCCTCCGGCATCGGTGTGTGAATGGGTGAATGTAATGCACAATCTCTGTAAAGCGCCTTGGATAAAGGCGCTATATAAATGCACCATTTACATTCATTCACAATCCATTCACAAGCATTTACCAGAGCGGAGGCAGAAAACGAACAACCGTAAATAGCCAATAAAAGAGACCTAAACCTTGTTGCTTATATGTGATGTTCTTGTTGTCAAAATATCATTTTTTATACTTCCATTCTTGTGAGGGAAATTACAAACTAAGCTCCTAAAAATTGGGAGTAGTGGGCAGCCACCTAGGGTCGTTCAGGATGCAGTTAGGGAGGGGATCAGTGTTTTGCTCAAGGACCCTTCGACACAAAGCCAGGAGCAGCCTGGCAATCCTGGGATAGAACCGGGAACCTTTAGGTTTCCAGATGGCATCTGTAAGTACTGAGCCACTGCAGCCCACATTTAAGAAGATAGACTGTTGGTGATGAATAATAGAACTTGAGGCTGCATGGGCCTTGTCTGGTCTGTGTCTCTCACCTCCTTCTCTGGCTTGTGGAAATGCTTCACAATTCCATTAATGGCTTCTCCCACTCCCTCCTGGATCTGACCTGTGTTCAACTCTGCACAACAAGAAAAGGAGACTCAGTCAGTCATGACATACAGGTACAGTATAGGGAAGAAAAATCCATGATGAAATGTCTCCAATCCTATCACATGTGTCATATAGGAGAAGAAATGGAGATTTTAGATTAACAATTCAATGTTGGTATTACCAGTTATCCAAATCTTTCCACAGAACTACATTACAAAAATGTAATTGGGCATTGCTTCAGATAATTGAAGTGCTGTGTGTTTGTTACTCACTTGGTTTGCTGTTTGGGGAGATGGTGACGAACCTCCTCATCATCCCTGGGGACTGCTGCATGGGGGGTGTACGGCACATTCTGTCATCATTCTCTGAACTGGGTGTTATTAGTTCTCCTACCAGGATCCTCTCTAGACTGCCATCATCCACCCCCTTCCCCAGCCACCGACCACATGGGAACCTGCAACCGCACAAATGGACACATCAGTCAAAATGGGAAAGTTTTGTCTAAGAACCATTATGCTAGTTGAAAAATTCTTAAACATATAAGGTGTCCTTACTTGTAAGTGTGTCCTGTGATCTCATTTCTGACCATGACGCACTCGACTAGCCACTTGGCGTAGAGGCCTGTATTATCGTGTCCCATCTGCACTGTGGTAAGCTTGCCAAGATTCTGGCACTGAAACGGTTTGGAAGGCAACATTTAATGCTATGCTTTGGAGAACCTCTCTCTGGGCATAGGTGAGATTAAAGACAATAATGCTTAGTCACATGAAGATTAAACAATTTTCAACTGAAATTTGTATATTCATTGAATTTATAATACATTTACAACAATGTCACATGCCGAAAATCTACGAGCTCACAACTCACAATGGTGTGATGCATTGTGAGTTTGCAGATTGTTTACTTTCTGTATGTGATACTGTGGTAAGTGTTAGCCATAATATGCAAACCTCAAACGTGATCTCCAGGGTGTTTCTGGGGACCTGCAATACCCCAGTCTCGGCCAGTTCTCCAGACACACACACCCAGGGGTTGGCAGTGAACATAGAGCCTCCCAGTTTCTTGCTGGATACAACTACTACATGGTAGGGGATCACTAAGCAAATAGAGAGGACACAGACACATGAGTAACTGGACAGTACTACTCACAAACTGGTCTTTGAAACAGCACCTTAAGAAACATTATACCTGCTGCTGCTTTTCTTTGACTTGCATGCTAATATTTCAAAATAGCATGTACACACCTGCATATGCTAAGTATCATGTACATATCTGCTGTCACATGCAATATCTGTATATATGTAGGTATAGCTTTATTTGTTCTATTAACCTGTTTTTTGTCTCTTTCCCTTTGCTCTCACTCTATCCTCCCTCTTCTCACAGAATACTACAGAACAATGTAGTGATTTCACCCACTGCTTTTAGTTTTATTTGATGTGGCAAATAAAACTGATTCTGATTGTATTAAAATAGTGGTTTATTATTATAATAATGGTCAGTATGACCACCATCTGAATATGGTCAATTGCCAGACTGCACAATATCGCTGAATGTAGTAGTACTCACTGATAGTGGTAAAAACATTGGTGAAACAGAAGTAGTCCACAGCGTTGAAGGACAGGAGGTGGTAGAGGAATTGCTCTTTCTCATCGTCACAGCGCAGGAAAGCATATCGCTTGTACAGTTTTCTATAAGAAAAACAAATATGAAAGATTAACATATATGAGACCAAAGACATTAACGTCTAGACAGTGAGGAGATTACACTGTACATTCTAGTATGTACATACATACATACTTACATGGATCGGATAAACGATCTTCTCCGTGACAGTCGGTACAGAAATAATAGTTAAGTAAATAATCATGGGCACAGAAATAATAGTTAAGTAAGTAAACAGTCATGGTTGCCATTTACTACAGAAACAGAAATACTGACACAAACAGGTCACAGATGGAAACAGAAATCAACCTGAGTGTGACCCAGTTCTCCACTGATATTATCAATTATGAAGAGCCCATATGAATAATTTATCCTCACATGGATTGTAGTATGAAGCTTAGCAGTTTCAAAAGCCAATGCATTATTAATGTATTGCAGATATCAGGTTAACTTAATATGAGGGACAATCCTCCAAAATAATAGAGGAGTCTGCGTAAACAAAGGTCAAAGCAGTCAAATACCCCACAACGTGGTATAGCAGGAGCATAGAATGCTATTGTTTTCAGGGCTGCAATTAAGAATAATTTCCATAATCAAATTATCTGTTTTAGGATTTCTCCATTAATCTGTGATTTATTTATAATGTTATAAGGTACAAATTGATGGTAAATGCTCATCACTCTCTCTAAACCCAAACAGACATCCTGTAATATGTCTATGCAGCAGTAAAAGGCATAATTTTCCATTTTATAATACGCAACTAAGACAAGCATTTACATTTTGGTGACGTCGTAAATTACACATATTACACATTTTTACAAGGTACATCACTATACAGAATTTTCTATTACTAAACTTTGATTAAAAAAAAAAAAAAGATCTACTAATGATTATTAGATTAGACTTCACCCCTAGTAATTTTGCTTACTTTGTAAGCTCATGGTCGGAGAGTAACTGCTTCAGATGTCTGGAAAGCAGTTTTTTCTCCATGGAGAGGCGGACCCAGGCTCTGGCCTTGCCCACATCTGTCTTGATCTCACTAATGTTCTGGATGTGCCTGAATATGAGAGAACACAGAGGTTAGAGGAGGTTAAGTGCTTGTTTGTACATTAAGAGCATGTGCAAACGCACATAAATACATTTCATCGTTTTCATCATTATTACTGAAATCAACCCTGTTATACTTGCAATACAACATAACATTGTCAGACCCAGTGCTATGGCCAAGGACATTGACCTCTCTCTCTATGATTCCATAGCAGAACCTGAAGCAGACTCCCTAGTGCAGTGGGCTCTGGGGACCCCCAGGGGTCATTGAGGTGGTTCCCAGCTGAATTAGTTATGATGGCATCAACCTTAGTTTAACCACTTTAAGCCAATTGATAACAATCTTGAAAAAAATTGAAGATTTTGGAATAATTCTGATATATTCTTTTAATACAAATCATCTCTGATGGGGGTATGTGGAACAACATCTTTTCAGATGGTGGTCCGGGGCCAAATATGTATAAATGTAGGAAAATGTTTGAGAACCACTGCCCTAGTGTGTGAGCCAGACTCCTCTCATGTCCAGACACATTACCTTCCACTTCACCTGTACCATAAGCATGGTCTGCTCTCTAAGAGCTCTTCATCATGTCTTACACGTCTCAGACTTCCAAACCCCTCCCTGGCTGTGGCCATTACACCCTTCTATGCACGCACAAAATAACCCAGTTTCCTTCATTCATTCTCTCCATGGCAACCGAGCAAATCAGTGTCGCTATTGGGTGCCAACCTAGTATGTCCAAAACCCTAACTTGTCAGGAAAAACAAAACCTGCGTTCCAATGGAGCGACAGACTCTTAATACCTTTCATTATTTAATTATTTGTAAAACTCACAAACAGATGACAAACCATTGATTTATGGTGGGGGAGAGGATAAAATGTTACTGCCCAACAATAGATTGTAAAAAACAAACAAACAAACAAACAAACAAAAACACAATCCTTGTGTCATAAGATGAACATTCAATTATTGAAACATACATTTGTGACTTGACTGGAAGATAGTTGTTATTTGTTACATGTATGTGTGTTTAAGAGCAGCGGTACAGCTGCAGACAGTGGTACTACAGCTGCGTGAGCGTGCCCTGAGCTAACCCTGCACCCCCACCCCTGCCCTCCAAACCAGACACACAGGAAGTCTGGGAAATAGGCTGGAAGTAACGTGCTGTTACACAGCTTCACTCTGAGCCTCCGTCACGCTACGCAAAGAATGACTCCACATGACTCCACATCATGGCGAGGACGATAACATCTCCACACTAACAGGGATACACACATAGGCAGCCATAGAGTACAGCAGTGGTTGTCCATTTTTTATGTCAATATAATATATCCATTGCTAGCAAATTGGTGCTTTATGAAGTAGGCAAAACAGGAATAAAGAAAAGCTCTGTCTGACATACGATACTGCCCCTGAATTTGATCAATTATCACATGTCTGTGTTGCAAAAATCTGTGAAGTTGGTGCACATATAGCAAATATTTGATTAATAAATAAAAGTCTCCTTGTGCAAAACAAAGCTGCTGTTGATGTAGGTCAGAATACTTATTATAGTACTAGGAAATAGGAAATGTTATTCAACAGTCTGCCACAAGAAGGCACTATAAGCAAGACAAAATCACTTATAATACGTTTCCAAACCAAGCTGATGTGAAATGTGGAGACTTGCCTCATGTCTTGTATGAGAGAGATTCTGAGAGGGGGCAAGGCAGCGCCACCATCAGATCTGCGTCTCTCAGGATCATGGATGAAACCTGAGGAAACAGGAAAGGAGTTATTTATATTAGTCAAGTGGCTACAACCACACAATTTCACAGATCTGAGCACTCAAAGTCATGTCCTCTGATTTCAATAATTACCTGGGGGACCTAAACACCCTGGAGTTGCATCCTTCTTCTCTTTGCTTTCCTGGTAGTGGAGCAAGTGTGACCACAAGGCAGATTTACCCTGCACAAGCAAACACAAGTTGTTGAATTCTGCACAGACTGTGTTGGTTATCCTGGGCATATTATAAATGCAGCAGTGGTTCTCAAACTTTTTCATGTCAAGGACCCCCAAATTAATATAGATTTAACCGCAGACCGCCATCTGAAAAGGTTATTTGTGCCATGGACCCCCATACAAGATGTGTTAAATGTTTCAAGGATATTCCAAATGTTTCCATTTTTCCCCAAGATTTAGACCTCACTTTGAGAACCGTTGTTATAGGACGTTGAGCTCTTTACCTGTTTGACCTGCAGGCCATGGCTCCAGATCCTTTCCAGCAGGTCACAGAGACTGGCGATGAGAGTGTTTTCCTCCACACCCGTAATGCTCACCTCCCCGTGACCTAGCTCAACCGCCTCCCTACCCATCTTCTCTACCAGCATACGCTTGGTCTACAACGAAAACACACAGACACATGCACAAAACAAACGGACATGCAAACATACAGATAAGACATCTGTTCTGAATGAAGCATTGGACATTATGGATATGTTGTGATACAGACGATTTGGGCAGAAAATCAGTTCAGGCATGAAAGGATTTAAGTTCTTTGATGAGAATAGTCCTGTAACAAATATGATACAAATGTGAGGATAATTATTGCGACCGCAGGTCGCAGTTAACTATGGAATCTAGCATTTTGCGTCAGTGTGTGTTTTGGTTGGTTGGTTGGTCACCCTAGGCAAGCCCCCCAGTTCATCGTGACATCACGTGACATCAGCCCCCTGGTCACCCCAGGCAAGCCCCCAGGTCATCGTGACATCATCAGGGATGGATAGTAAATGCGACCTGCTGTCCATATATGGAGATCCCTGATGTCATCAATATTGGCCAGAAACTCATCTGACCTCAAACACTTAGATCTCCATATATGGATATATGTCAGAACCTGTTCTGACATATGTTCCCCATCCATAATTTCTCTTCGATGTCTCCCTTTTGACTTATATTTATACCTGTCCATTCAAACTCTAGACGGGCCTGCCCCAAAGTTATTAGTGCAGCTGCATCCGGCCATCAACGAGGCCGGATGCGTCTTACTGGTATAGTATATACATTGTGTGTGTGCGCGTGCGTGCGTGCGCACATGTGTGTGTGAATTTGAATATACATTTCTTGGAGTGTTAATTGATCACAACAAGTTAAGTTGGAAATCTCATATCAATCTCATCAGAAGGAAATCTGCTAAAACCATAGCCATATTATACAGATCAGATCAAAAGAAATCTTGAACCAAAACTCATTATATTTACTATATTGTTCCCTCATAGTTCCATATATGACATACTGTGTGGAGGTATGGGGAAACACTTATAAAACCAACATTAAATGGGTTTTTTTGTGGCTTTCGCCTTTATTTTATATTTTTATGGAGGGACAGACAGTAGGCTGACAGGAAATGGGGAGAGAGATGGGGGGGGGGGGGGGGGGGGTGACATGCAGTAAGGGCCGTCAGGATCGGGAGTCGAACCCGCAGCACACTGCCAGACTGGATTACCTGCCAAGGTGCCTGGACCGCTGAGCCACGGCCCAGGCCTATAAAACCAACATTAATCCAATTTTTATTTTACAGAAAATAGTTATACGAATAATTAAGAGAGCTGAGTACCGGGAGCCTACCAACAATATATTCATAAATCTTCGCACACTAAAATTCTTGGATATAGTCATTCTTCAAACCTTATTGATTCTGTTCAAAGCCCAAAACAATCTACTTCCTAACTGTCTTCACAAACTGTTTGAGACCAAAGACACCAAGGGCTCCATCTTGCGCCACCCTTATCCCTTATCCCTAAACTTATTTGCCATTTTTTACTATTTTGAAAATAAATTTAAAATAGTTCAACTAGCCGATCTACATTTACATGTTGTGAGCTTGTAGATCAGCTATTTGAACCATTTTAAAAGGTTTTTTAAAATAGTAAAAAATGGCAAATAAGTTTAGGGATAAGGGTTAAGGGGTGGCGCAAGATATAGCCCCAAATATGAACTAAGAAATTCTGGCATGTTTAAAACAACTTTTGCAAGAACTAATACCAAACAACATTGTGTATCTGTGAAAGTCTGTGGAAATGCTGTGAAAAGGAATTAAGGATGTGTAATTGTGTGAGTGTGTGTGTGTGTGTGTGTGTGTGTGTGTGTGTGTGTGTGTGTGTGTGTGAAAATAAACCCACTTTGTTTCTACACTCCTTCAACAATCCTTCCACAAATTTCCAGTTGGTTTGAGCGATGACAGAAGGTGAGAGGTTGGATAGTTTTGGCTGTCGGTTGATGGTTGTTCCCAGGTTCCTGGCCTCCTGGATGTACTTCTGTTATCAGAGACAAAATACACAGTCAGCAAAGGAACAAATCAAAAAGAACCCACAAAATGAGTAAAATAAATGTTCTCAATGTACATACAGGATTTAAATATGTACAGTACAGACATACAGGATATGTACAGTACACAGGTTCAGATCACTAACAGGAAAGAAATAACATTCAACACATACGTACTTAGCACAATGATTAGCCAACTACAGGGATTGATCATGGTCCAAAGGGAACAGCGAGGAGGGTTTAACTTTAAAGTGTGTTCTATGCTGAGTTGCTGACGAATAATGGAAACTCTCTGTACTGAGGATTTATTTTATCCTATTAAAATAATTACTGAGGTGACCACTGGCTACAACGACTAATAATCCACAATCCTTATCTGGTGTCAATTTTTAAATGTTAAATGTAGAAATGTGTGTTCATCGTTGTGCCTTGTAGGTCAATATGTATAGGGAAATTCTCTCCCAACTATATTGTGAGAGGTATTAATACATCTTCACACCAATGTACCAGACAATTACTGTTTAAATTCAGTCAATATTAAGATTTTGGATCCCAAATGACAGTATGGGCTCCATCTTGCGCCACCCTTATCCCTTATCCCTAAACTTATTTGCCATTTTTTACTGTTTTGAAAATCATTTTAAAATAGTTCAACTAGCCGATCTACATCTTCATATTGTGAGCTTGTAGATCGGCTATTTGAACTATTTTAAAAGGTTTTTTAAAATAGTAAAAAATGGCAAATAAGTTTAAGGATAAGGGTTAAGGGGTGGCGCAAGATATAGCCCTATATGCCCTAGCCTTAACCTGACTCCGCCAGATGGGGCAGCAGAGAGTACACTGGGTTGGGGGGAACCCAGTGTACTCTCTGCTGCCCCATCTGGCGGAGTCAGGTTACCCTAGCCTAGCCCCTAGTTATGAAGTTCCATGGATGATCAACTAACACACTGGTACTGGTGGTAGTGAACGAGGGAGGGAGTGAGGAGCACATGGAGGGAGTTCTCAGGCCTCAGTCACTACCGACACATACCACATCCACAGTCACCGACTTTAGACAGGGCCTGTAGGACTGGGAGAGCCAGTAGTAGTCTAGAAACAGCAGGAGCTGCCGCTCCGGAAACAAACACTCCACATGCTGAGCGTGTGAGTATGTGAGTGAAAGAGACACAGACAGAAAGACAGTGTGACCAACAGCATGCCAGAGTATTTGTGGGAGAGATATAGGCCTAATTATACTCTGTAGTAAGATAGTGTTGCTTGCCAAAAATAACTGACCTACAAGTTAGCAACCTGTAGATCAATTATTACTGGCAAGCAACACGCTTGCATGATGAAGTATAAATTAAGATATAGATAGCATAAGAATGAGATCATAGTATTAAATCACAAAGAAAACAATCACAGTAACAGAAAATAACAATAATATCCCTATTAAAATAGGTATATTATAGTATAATTTCACTTCAGACTCACAGAAGAACCAGTCACACATACGTAAAGTTTAGGAAGAAAGTAAATTACAAATAAAAAGATCTGCAAATAAAAATGTATTCTGTAAATGTAAGTTGCACTGATAGACAACAGCAACATAACAAGAGGAGAAAAACCCTTGTATGAACCTCTCTCTGGTCATTGTCTAAATAAAGGTGCTCAGCGTGCTGCTTCTGTCTGTCTCTCCTTCTCCACTGGGCTGGAGCGCTCCTCTTGGCCCATCTACAAAACAATACGAAACAAAACAAAGAATGTTTTACAGTTGTTTTACAAATATAAGCTTTAGACAAGAAGAACTGACCACAAAATGAAGGGGTCCCCTTCAGCTCCTTTATTTACTGCAAATGGTGATGAACTAGGTTTTAATTGGATCCCCTACAGTAGGGACCCAAAACAACAACAAACAAAACCTCCTTGACGTGGTGAAAGAAAGGTCAGGCCAAAATAATACAAAATGATGTTATACACTCCATAACGTGAGGCTGTTACTTCTCAGAATGCGACCCTCCTTGTGGTTATTCGTTTTGTGGTTTCTCGAGTTGAATTAGGACAACACACCAGGTGGTCTGAGCACGGTGGTAACCTAAACGAGCGTATCGTCTCATCATGTATTGTCTCAATGCTGGCTCTACACCTAACCTTAAGTTTACTGAGTTTAATGAGTATTGCACTGCTCATAATGTGACAGATTGACTCACTTATTGCTGGTAGGCCCAGTGGAGAGCACATCAGACTGCAGTCGGGGGAAGAAGCCTTGTTCATAACGGCCCTGACCAATCTTCATGTCCAGTAGGTGGGGGTGTAGGGCTGTGTGGTCGATCTTTGACACTCTCATCTCTATGGCTTTCTCTGTGGGTGACACATGGCAGGGAGATTCATGGTAGGAGTGCGGGTATGATTTCTTAATAGTTCCTAGAGGTATGACTCACCCGCCTCAGCTGCCAATGCTTCCCTTGGTTTTGTTTATCATCCCTGTACTTGTGTATCTGATGTAGCCTACAGTATACATGTCATGATCAGTGATTGCTATCGCCTGCTGCTTGCTTCTGGACACAGGAAAACCCCACATGTAAATTTAACTCTGAGCATGTAAAAATGTTACCAAATAAAGGTCCATTTGTACACTGATTTTTACTGTCTATAAAACTGAATGCATTCCTATAAGGTTCATTCTCTGTATTATGTGATTTTCAATTAGCAGGTCATTTGAATCTAGAAAATAAATTACTTTTATAAGGTGGCTGGGGCTCTCAACTAAAATTAATATTTGTTAACGCCTCATGGATTGCAATCAGGTCTAATGTAGGTGTTGGTTTCATAAAACCTAATAAAGTAGCATAGTAAATAAGTAAGTAAGTCAGAGATGCTTATTGTCGGTATCAGCGGGAGTCTATCCCTGCTTCAATGCACTAGACCTCTGGGAGATGGATTGCTGAGGTTGAGCGCAACACCTACCATCAGCTCCCAGTATCGCACAACATCAAGCTGTGCTACTCATACACTGAGTTGGCAGTAGTAAATAAGTGAATAAAATATTTCAATGCAACACATATTGTTTAGAAAAGCGGGAAAATGTGTTGTGTAACCTACTATCACATTTGCCCAATCAATGTAACATTGAGAAATCCTTATTTAAACAATCATCATCCTCATGCTGTGAGTCATCATACCAGAGATCAAACCATCACCAACACGACTAAAGACATAAGACACTGTTAAGAGGGTTTAGCTCACCAAGGTTAGTGCTTAGCTGACATACCAGCAATGGATATTGGATCTCACACAGTAATCTTAATTATTCTTTGATGAGACTTATAAAACGTGTACTTAAGTCCTCTGTATGAAAAACTACATGAATCAATTTTTAAGCTACTGTTCAGAAATCCTCTAAGTGTAGATCAAATAATGATGAATCAACACGGCAAAATGAGAACAAATTATTAAGAAGGTGGGTCCAATGCCATGAGGTGCAGGGGCGACAAAATTTACTTTTTCATATCGCTTTTTAAGCAGGATGTCTAGAAAAAACAGCCAGTTAAGGAACAACACATTTGAATTAAAGTAATATCTGTGTATATATCTCCACCCTTATTTTTTTGAGTGGTGTAAACCACTCCTACAACTGGCTTTGTTAGTCTGTGCAGAAAAAATTAGCATGGTTGCTATGTTCACCCTGTTCACCCGGGTGTGATTTCATTACGTCAGACATGATTTTTGAGTGGTGTAAAGCACTCCTACAACTGGCTTTGTTAGTCTGTGCAGAAAAAATGAGCTATGTTCACCCTGTTCACCCGGGTGTGATTTCATTACGTCAGACATGATTTCATTACGTCAGACAGGCTATATAAGAAGACCTTACACCACTCACACAGGTGTGATTTTTTTTTAAATAAATGACCGTTCTGTTCTGTTTTATACGTCATATGACAGTGTCACGCGAAAACAGCTGATCTTCAAGTTCACAATGTGTCACCATTTTTGAAGATTGTGAAAATGTGGAAACATTTTGAATATTAAAATTATAGGGACGCCAGGTTGAGTGAGGGTGGTTACTTCTGTGTCTGGGTTTTATTAATATTTAACTAATGAAAAGTAACAGGACCATTTAGCTAAACAATAAGTACATTGGATCCATGGGAACACACTTTCTTTTTCCTATTTCTGGAAAAGTACAAGACAAGGCAGTTTACTGTACACAGACAGAAATACATTACATTACAAAACATGTCTGCCTACCCGCTTCGTCGATGTTGGTGCATCTCTGGTACATGGAGGTGCGCAGAGTGGGCGTGCGAACGTTCAACATGCGGACCTTGTCGACGCGGGCGTCAAACACCCTCAGAGAGTGGTCCTTGTCCTCGTCATCGTGGCAGAGGATTTTACTGTCGATGAAGGAGGCAAACATTTGCGTCTCCAGAAAACGGGACAGGAAGGGCAGATAGGGCTCTGGCTGGTCAGAGAGGAAGGAGGCCTGGAGAGGACAAAATAAGAAATGAACTGTGTAACATTTAATCAAACTAAATCAATGTAATCTATTATAAAGAAATAAAGATAATTTAATAAAATAATAAATTAATACAATATTTTTGCTATGTCATTATTGGGGAAATGTTTCCTTTTTTTAATGAAAAAATTCAAATGTAGTGAAAATAGCCAACTCACAAGCTCACAACGCGTCACAATACTCAATTGTATATCTTCTATTTTCGATTATCGCTACTAAAATAATAAATATTTGCAGCCATAGAAATTAATAAATAATACAACTACATTTTATAGTACAGTATGTTTAATACACAAGGATACTGCCACCAAGTGATAAATAGCACTATGACAAAAGAGTGTAGAAGCAAAAAACAAGAAAAATCGATCTTGTGTCCATAAAATCTTACTGTAACAGTATCAAATGTATTTTTATTTATTATTATTATTTTAAGTATAAAATAAGGCTTATGTGATTAAAACATAGGAATAGGCAACATACCAATGCACAATATTACGATATCCAATCCCAGACCAAGACGATATCTAGTCTCATATCACGAGATTCACGACATTGATATAATATATAGCCATACAATTCACTATTCTGTCCCACACATGAACCGCCGGTCACACTTAGGCTGATCCTTTACCTTGTCAAAATTCTGCATCTGCTCACGATTGGTGAACCAGTTCTCTTTGTCCTGGCTGGGTTGGATGACAAACACCTCGTAGTCAGCAAACATCTGTGTGAAGCGGTTGGCAAAGACCTCGCGCACCTGGATGTTGAGATGATGCATCTTCAGCTCCTCCTCTGAGCAATGAGCCCGCTGCTCCTTATCGACGCTGGCATCCTCTCTCACGTCCAGCTAATGTGCACAAACATGCAAGTAGCGGAAGAATAACAAACAAGATAAGGAATGAGGTTATTGTTGCCGTCAGGTGGAAACCTTGTATGTCCAAAACTGTTACTTTTCGGGAAATGGAAAAAAGGACCCGTGTGTCTGTTCAAATGGATCCAATTTAGTTACTATTTAGAAACAAACTCTTGTTAATACATTTCATTGGTTCAATATTTATAAACCCAAAGACACACTTTTATTTTTATTTTAATATATATATATTCTGAAAAAGCAAAAATACAGATCTACAAGGCGTCACAATGGCAATTATTGCTACTTTTGCAAAGTACTCTTGTATGAAGTAGCCGGGTATTCATTTCCGAAAAACGTAACAAGATTAAATATGGAGATACAAGGTTTCTGCTTGATAGCAATGAGAACATGTCTGGTGAAGAGAATGACAACAATCAAGCAGATCTTTGCTTTTCTTTCATGTTTTCTTATCTGACTGTTAATCAAAGGTTGGGGGATTTTTGGGAAAAGAGATAAAAAAAAGAAAACAAAAATTAAATTTAAGATGCAATTGAGTCATTTTAGAGACCTGTATAAATAACACAGCAAACAAAATAAAAACAAAGAAAAGACATGAGCCATGGTGTGTTGTGTTGTGTTCAAATCACCACACACCCATAAATCACTGTGTTAATTTCAACTCCGTGACCTCAGGTGAGAGTAACTTTTTGCCAGGCTTAACCGGCTGACTGAGAAGCTATACACTGACGAGCAGATCACCCTGTCAGGGAAAGCTAACACTGACCACTACTTCATAAGCTGATTAGTCCACTAATGCGGAGATCACCCTGAGCTACTGTAGCATCCCAACCAATCATTCATCAACCGTTAGATTCTGATCCCAAGGGGCTAATTCAGTTTCAGCTTCACTGAGCTGATGGCTGCTCAGATGGTCGTGAATGAACACTTTAATTGTCTTGCTCAGTGACTCTTTGACACATATTACTGGATATATATATCTGAATAATCTATGTTGCCAGGCGGTTAAGTGTGTCTGTGTGTTTTATAAATATTCAACCAATTAAATTACTATAGACATAAAAGGTCAAGATCAATCAAGAGCAATGATATAATGCAATGGTGAAAATATGCATTATCTTTTATAATATCTTAACACAATTTGTGCCCAAGACATCCACAGATGTCCTAGGAATTAATGCAGTGGCCAGGACGTACACGTTTTGTTTTTTTTGCGAAATCGGATGGGCACACCCACGTCAATATTTTGAAAGAATGAAAGGGCACATAATGTGTGTTAATAATGCCAAAATAAATGATTGAACTACACATTATATCTGTCCAATTTCATCACAGGGATTATTCTTATCAATTTACAATTTACAATTTAGGCATTTAGCAGACGCTCTTAATCCAGAGCGACTTACAATAAGCAAGAACAAAAAGCATGGGAATACATCACATATGTAAAAATGCATTTATCGCGAAACATGCGTAAGCTAAGAACGTGACTAGAACATATCTATATAATGACACTATACATATAAACTATAACTAGAACATATCTATATAATGACACTATACATATAAACTACACATATATGCTATACTATGCTGTACATATATACTATGAAGTGCTATGACTACATACAATGCACTTATTGTGCTGTCTACATGACATGCTATAAGTCTGTTTCAAATGCTATATAAGTCTAAGAAGTGCTGTCTAAGGGGGGTAGAGATCATGAATCTCCATGTGGTCTTACCTTCTCCAGGCTTACACCTGTCCTCTTGACAATAGCCTGCAGTCTGGCAATGGTTTCATTCTCTCTCAGTAAATAGGAGTTGAGAGGCGAGCTGGCCAGATTGCCATTGCGCTTGTCAGAGACTATGTCGACAGACCGGAACCTGTATTTGGCCTGGCTCTCACTGTAGTGGAGGTTCCCTTCTGGAGAAATACCAAAGGACATCAGTGTCTCTGAGATCTCCTGAATGAACTCCAGCTTGTTGGGAAACTGGGGCAGGTCCTCTGGCAGCTCGATGAAATGGTTGTCTATGTCCACAAAGCACAAGTTGGCCTGAAAAAAGGAAATGGTTAAGAATAAGATCGTTGAGTGTTTCCCACAGGATGTTTTGAGACCAAAGCTTGTGTTCATTGCTTTAAGCTGAACTTAAAGCAAGCTATTAAACACTCAGAGCTTGAAGTGATGTTTGTGTGATTGACTGGCTTTATCTGTACATTACATTACATGCAGGGTGAACTGCGAGAGCGTCCATATAGCGCCCTTTTGCTGTGTTAATAATATCTTGCATGTTCATAACTAGATAATGATTTGATAATGATGAAAAATAAAATCGCCTCATGAAGAGACTAAGAGACAAATTAGACTGTCCGGCGGACAGCCACAGTCTAGTTAATTAGGAAACATGTCACTGCAGCCACAACAGAGTACCAATACAATTAACAAGTTCCTGTTCCCATTCCTGCTGCTGAGTATTGCAACTATTCAAAAAAATGATGTAAGATGCCTTTGACAAAATAAAGAAGAATGAAAAATCCAACATTGGTGGGGAGTCGGGGACAGTTTGCGTTCTATTTTAAACCACTGAATCCTACTATGTTTAACTACTTTGTTAAGTATATCAACCCAAATGGGAAGGTATAGTTGGGAAATGTTCTATCCAAAAATACAAAGCCAATTCCACACAAAGCAATTAATTAATTTTTGAAAAAGTGGAACAATTAAAAGTAATTGTACAGTAATTGTTCTACGACCACAATGGCAGTCTATGTTTATGTTTATGTTTATTTATTTGATATGGACATAACAATTGCATTGCTCATTGCACAGTTGTACAAATTGTAGATGCATCATTTACAGTGTGTTAGCACATGTGCTAATTTTCACCACAGGAGACTTTTCTAAAAAATACAATTTAGTTAAAAAAACAAACACCCAATCAAATACAAAAAAATATACATTCTAATAATATAAGTCGTGCTCAGGAGTATACATAGAAAGTGTGTGTGTGTACCTCCTGCGGCAGTTCTAATTTGGTGCGGTCATCCTGCCCATTGGAGTGGAGGCCCATAAGGTAGGGCACAGGGGCGTCCAGGAAGTGCAGGAGTGAGGCAGGCAGAATGGGGACATAGACATGTTGCCACTGGTATGGGAACATTAAGGCTGTGATGCTCTCTGCCACTGTCATCAGCGTCTGGTAATCTATCAACACAAAAGTCAATATGCAACATTAGGGCTGCAACTCGCCGTCATCTTCTTATCGATTATTCTATCGATAATGTTTTTGATTCAAGGACCACTTCACCACTTTTCAACTTAT